>NC_083705.1:16693440-16996470 GCF_033118175.1 Dama dama
TTGATGAAAGTGAAAGAGGAGAGTGAAAAAGCTGGCTTAAAACTCAACATTCAGACAACTAAGATCATGGCATCTGGTCCCATTCCTTTATGGCAAATAGATGGTGAAACAGTGGCAGACTTTATTTTGGGGGGCTCCAAAATCACTGCAGATGATTACTGCAGCCATGAAATTAAAAGACTCTTACTCCTTGGAAGGAAAGTTATGACCAACCTAGACAGCATATTAAAAAGCAGAGACATTACTTTGTCAACAAAAGTCTGTCTAGTCAAGGCTATGGTTTTTCCAGCAGTCATGTATGGATGTGAGAGTTGGACTATAAAGAAAGCTGAGCACTGAAGAATTGATGCTTTTGAACTGTGGTGTTGGAGAAGACTCTTGAGAGTCCCTTGGACTGCAAGGAGATCCAACCAGTCCATCCTAAAGGAGATCAGTCCTGAATGTTCATTGGCAGGACTGATGTTGAAGCTGAAACTCCAATACTTTGGCCACCTGATGAGAAGAGCTGACTCATTTGAAAAGACCCTGATGCTGGGAAAGATTGAAAATGGAGAAGGAGGGCATGACAGAGGATGAAATGGTTGGATGGCATCACCGACTCAGTGGACATGAGTTTGAGTAATCTCCGTGAGTTGGTGATGGACAGGGAGGCCTGGAGTGCAGAAGTCCATGGGGTTGCAAAGAGTTGGACACAACTGAGTGACTGAACTGAACTAAACTGAGTCAAAGCTATGGTTTTTCCAGTGGTCATGTATGGATATGAGAGTTGGACCATAAAGAAGCTTGAGCGCTGAAGAATTTATACTTTCGAACTGTGGTGTTGGAGAAGACTCTTGAGAGTCCCTTGGACTGCAAGGATATCAAACCAGTCAATCCTAAAGGAAATCAGTCCTGAGTATTCGTTGGTGGGACTGATGTTGAAGTTGAAGCCTCAGTACTTTGGCTACCTGATGCAAAGAGCCAACTCACTGGAAAAGACCCTGATGCTGGGAAAGATAGAAGGCAGGAGGAGAGAGGAAAGACAGAGGATAAGATGGTTGGATGGCATCACTGACTCAGTGGACATCAGTTTGAGCAAGCTCCAGGAGTTGGTGATGGACAGGGAGGCCTGGCGTGCTGCAGTCCATGGGGTCGCAAAGAGTTGGACACGACTGAGCAATTGAACAACAACAACGCTTGACTGTCCTGCTTCATATAGAGATTCAGTGAGGTGTGCTCTCCTCCACCCCCAGCTGCACCGCAGCAGGGGGCCTGGCACAGGGGAATACATTATACCACAAGTATTTGCTGCCCACCCGTCATTATGCCAAGCAAGCAGGTGGTGGGGCTACTGGGGTGACCGTGATAGACAATGACCCTGCCTTGGTGGGAGCTTACCTTCTTGTATTTGGGGCTTTAACCTCATGGCACCCTGTCTCAGTTGATGGGGAGAACACTCCCTAGAATGATTTGCTCAGCCCCATGGGTCAATTTCTCACCTCCAGACTGGGAAAGCTTTGTGAGAATAACCAAATCAATGAGCATTCAAACCCTCTAAACATGTGAAGTATTCACATGATCGGATCTGGAAGTTTAATTGTGATTATAAAAGGAAATCTGATCGGTTCTGTGTAATAGCAAAAACAGACACACACTCCTGTCTCCCTCTCCCTACCCCAAGTAAAAAAAAAAACAAACACCCTGGAAAGAATCCGAAGTTAAAATAAAAAGCAGCTGGCAATAGGCCCGTCGTGTGTGATGATAATTAGACAAATGTTTTCCAAGTACGGGATGATCTTGTGAAGACAATGGTTGGGGTGGGTGGTGGGAGGAGGCTTAGGAAATGGAATTTAGTAAAGCAGTGATTTCTGCCTGCCTGCAAAGGGTTTAAGTGGCACAGGATGTCACACAATCTCCAATTTGGTACTTTTTATTTATTTTTTTCCTGAATCCTGGGAAACATGTCTTCGGCTAAGAGAGTGAAGAAAAACTTGAGGCTTTGATTTACAAAAATTAAAGCCATGAGTAGGCTTTGGATCAAGGTTGTGTCCCAGGCCTGGAAAGCCTCATCCTTCATTGTCTCGAACCTTTCCTGCCCCGAGGAAAAAGAGTTAAGAGTCTTAAGCTGAAGCAGCTCTTCTGCCATCTGGGGCTCTGACTTGGTCGACCCTCTCCCAAATTATTGTAATCCTGAGTCTGGAATGGATATAGATCTGGTCAGGGTGATGGCAGCTGCCTTCTGCTTCTGGGTGGCTTGGAATCTTCTGGGCAGGCCTAGGAGGGGGCTGGGTGGAGGGAAGGTGAAGGAAATGAAGGTACCATCAGCAACCTGGCCGGCTCAGTGCAAACTTGAAGTCTTTCTCTCTCTATCCCCATCTCCCAACCAAATTTTACTTTTCAGAAACTATATTAGACATTTACACCTTAGTGTGAATATTAAGGCCATGTGTTAGCTTCAGCTTTGATTGTAAAAGAAAGTAATTTATCCCCCATTAAAAGAATTTCAAGTATGTGAGCATGTGGAGGAGGCTCTGGGTGGGTAAGAGAGTTGAGGGAGAAATAGAAAACTTTCCTAAGTTAGATAGGGCAGGACAGAGGAAAAAAAAACAAAAACCCACAAAACAAAATACTAGTGGAATCCCCTCAACCCCAGCAAGAAGGTAGACCATGGAGAGTATATGGACTAGAGGCAGAAGAAAGATAAACGGAGGTTACTTTCCTTTAATAAACTGAACTATCTGCTCTCTGCTTCAAAGAGAGGAAGAGCAGATCACCTACAATTTCTACAGCATTTATCCTGAACTCTCGGGGACTCTGACCTCTCCCCTTTGTCTACCCTCAGGCTTTACCCCAGGTGCGTGTTGTCCGTTGACATTGAAAATGGTGGCTGTCCTGTTCAGAATCAGCCTTGGAAATGCTTACAAAGTGGGGGCAATTGTGAAGTCTGTTAGAGGCACACGGCATGTATGTCCCATCTCTGGTCAGTGGGCTTTGGTATTTACTGGTTTGCTTCTAGAAGAAATAAAAAGCAGTTTTTAGTTTTCTTTGTAAACAAGGAGGAGGGTTTTTTTGTTTTTGTTTTTAAATACAAACCATTTTTCTGAGTATAAGATGATACATGTGCTGTGTAAAAATGCAAACAAATGCAGAAAAGTAGTAAAAAAGTCAAAACACCACCACACTCAACATCTGACTCAAAAGTAAGCTGTTGTTAATACTTGTGAGAACCATTTCCTGCAGTGACTCTCTTTACATATAGGTACATATAGGTATACCTTTCCGCTCTGTGGCGGAGACTGCATGTCTTCCTGTGTTCTGTATCAATAAATATGGATCTGCATCATGTTTCCCTTTTTGGGGTACATAATATACACACAGAAGAGTGTACACATCATATGTGCACAGCACCGCACACACCTATGTAAGCAGTGGGCAGATGAAGAAACAGAACATTTCCAGCACTCCAGAAATCTCTCCTGCCCATTCACAGTCACCACTTCCAAGACTTCTCTCCTGTCTTCTGTCCTGAGCTCCGCCAGCCTGGGATTGGCCGTGTCTGCTCTTGAACTTTACATATGGACTCATACAGAACCACTCTTTTTTCCCTTCGTTCACTCCACATTCTGTTTCAAGATTTATCCACGTTATAATTATTGATCTGCCCTCACAACTATTTGGCTTTCTCTGCCTCCACATGTATGCATGACCCAGTCAGCTGCTGTTAATGGACATTTGGGCCCGATTTGGGGCTATTATGACTAGGTCTGATGTCAGCATGCTTTTGCGTGTTGTCTGGTGGATGTATGGGTTTCCCTGGTGGCTCAGACAGTAAAGCATCTGAGCATCTGCCTGCATTGCAGGTGACCCAGGTTCGATCTCTGGGTCAGGAAGATCCCCTAGAGAAGGAAATGGCAACCCACTCCAGTCCTCTTGCCTGGAAAATTCCATAGATGTAGGAGCCTGGTGGGCTACAGTCCATGGGGCTGCAAAGAGTCGGACATGACTGAGTGACCTCACTTTCTTTCTTTCTGGTGGATGTATATACACTTATCCCTGGTGGGGATAGACATGGGGGGGCAGATTACTGGGTTGTAGGGTATGTGTATATTCAGATTCAGTAGATACTTCCAGTTGCATTATCATTTTTAATGTTTTATTTATTTATTTTAATTTATTTATTTTAATTGGAGGCTACTTACTTTACAATATTGTAGTGGGTTTTGCCATACACTAACATGAATCAGCCATGGGTGTACATGTGTTCCCCATTCTGAACCCCCTCCCACCTCCCTCCCCATCCCATCCCCCAGGGTCATCCCAGTGCACCAGCCCTGAGCACCCTGTCTCATGCATCCAACCTGGGCTGGCGATCTGTTTCACATATGATAATATACATGTTTCAGTGCTATTCTCTCAAATCATCCCACCCTTGCCTTCTCCCACAGAGTCCAAAAGTCTGTTCTACACATCTGTGTCTCTTTCGCTGTCTCGCATATAGGGTCACTGTTACCATCTTTGTAAATTCCATATATATGCGTTAGTATATTAATTTTTATTTGAGTATAGTTACTTTACAGTGTTGTGTTAGTTTCTACTATATAGCAAGGTGAATCAGCTATACATGTACATATATCCCCTCTTTTTGGGATTTCCTTTTCATTTAGGTGACCAGAGAGCTTTGAGTGAAGTTCCCTGCATTTGCAGAGATATGGATGGACCTAAAGACTGTCATATAAAGTGAAGTAAGTCGGAAAGAGAAAAACAAATATATATTAATGCTTATATGTGGAATCTAGAAAAATACTTTAAGATGTATTGCCATTTTTAATTGCCAGACTACATGGAATGCTGTTTTATTCATGTACCACATTTACTTATTTATTTAACCAGACTCCTATTATGGGCACTTATTTTGTTTTCTAAGTTTCCTGTTAAACATAATAGAGGGACTGCATGTACAAGACAGAGAGAAACTGCCCTCCCGTGCTTAAAGTTAGAGCCCAGGCAGGCTGAGATTTGTGTGGCCTGGGTAATTTTCACTTGTTGTGTCATACCTGCCTTTCTGCTAAGTTGCTTCAGTCGTGTCCAACTCTTTGAGACCTTCCTTGTAGACTGTAGCCCACCAGGCTTCTCTATTCATGGGATTCTCCAGGCAAGAATACTGGAGTGGGTTGCCATGACCTTCTCCAGGGGATCTTCCCAACCCAGGGATTGGACCCATATCTTCTGTGACTCCTGCATTGCAGGCAGATTCTTTACTGCTGAACCACCTGGGAAGCCCCTATTCTGTCTTGCAAGGGAGAATAAAGCCCCAAAGTCTTGGTTTCATTTTTATTGCTTTTATATGGTTATGACCTGGGGTGGGGGGTGGGGGGGAATGAAATTATTTCCAATAATCATTTTAAGACCATGTGTTTTGTTTGATGATGAACCATTTTCATGAAAGAAAGGAACACATAAAGAATAGAAGGCCCCAACTCCTCTCAAATAGAAAAGGAGAAATTTGGCATCAAGTTGGGTACCTGGGCTTACATCACATTTCTCTTTCTAGATGGTCCTATGCAAGTATTCCTTAGTGAGTGAAGTTAAATCAAGCAAATTAGAGTGTTTTTACATTATTTTTCTCATAGTATTAGACATTCTCTATTGATAGGCATTTGACAGCATTGCTGATTAATTTCTTCTGTTCATTCAACGAATATTTTATGAAGCACCTACTGTGAGCCAGTCATACTTCTAGGGTTGGGGATACACCAATAAACAATACAGACAAAAGTCCCTGTTCTTGGGATCTCCTTTTACGGCAGAGCTTAGATTTTTAGAAACATTGGGAGTAGTTCCAATGTTCATAAAAGGACGATCCTGGGTAAGTATTTTCTTTACTTTGGTTTTCTTATGTCTGTCAAGAAGTTTGATTAAAGACTTTGGAGACCACTGACATGACTTTAGACTCAGCTCTTATCCTCTGAACATTGGTTTCTCATCTGAAAAATAAACATGATGATGCCTCATTAGAGGAATTGTGAGTATTAAATAGATAGCATATATAAAATACTGTGTCTAGTATATGCTAAGTGCTTAATACATGGTCACCATTACCATTAGTATGTACCCTATGAACATAATAAAAATGTATGAAGTATGGTTTCTGCCCCACTGGGGTTCAATATCTACTCAGGAGGCCAGACTAAAAGGCAAGAAATAATCACTGAGCAGTCCAAGAGGATGTAATTAAGTGGTTCAGTAAATTGTAGGGTGTTAACTATGAATGCCATAGGAATTCAGAGGAGGAAAGGATGGATTTGGGCCGGTGGAGGTTGGACCGGTGCCTGGCTCTGCAGGAGAGTGATAGAGAGGATTTGGAGGGTCCCTCCAGGTCCCAGAGACAAGATGGGAATGAATGAGAAGTCAGCCAGAGGGAAAGCTAGCGTCCAGTCATGACAGGCGTGGAGAAGCCGGCCATGGAATTTAGACTCAGTATGTAAAGAAAGAATAGGGACCTGCCTTAAAAATCCCACTCAGGTCAATCTAGGTCAAGGAAGGAGAGGAACATACTCCTCTTTTCCATGCTGAGTCCTCGCCCAGATGATGGAAGGCTGATGCGTGGATCATTGTGGTGGGGGGCAGGGGAGGGGGGTGGGGGCAGGTCTTAATTCGGTTGTGTGGGGAGACATTAGACTCTCTTGACAACTCCTCACCACACTAGTCAGGGATTAAGTTAGCTGGCTTGTAAAAAGCACTTAAATAAGCAGCTTGGTTTTGAATGTTAATGTCAGGGTATACTGTAACCTACAAGTTCTAGCCCACGAGGATGGCATGTACTGTTTGGTTTGCCAGTTTGGGGCAGGATGTTATAAGAGCATTTGGCAGAGGCATCGAGAGAACAAACACAAGCCTTTTGTGCATCTTTTGCACCTCTCTGCCACCTTCCTCACAGAGCTGATGCGGTGTGGGGCGTTGACAGTGCTTCTCCACTTCAAGGCCAGCTTCAC
Organism: Dama dama; assembly: GCF_033118175.1. Lineage (NCBI taxonomy): Eukaryota > Metazoa > Chordata > Mammalia > Artiodactyla > Cervidae > Dama > Dama dama. The sequence continues at coordinate 16,700,412 of NC_083705.1, forward strand.
AGTTTGGCCCAAGGATTCTGTGATCTCTGTTTCCTGCTTCCACCCCTGGTGTACGAATAACCATCACACATAGTGTTCAGAAGTCATGCAATCAGGCATGCCCAGTTGTTAAAAAAGGTTCCTTTACACTTAGCCTTATTTAAATCCAGGAGACACGAAGTACTGCACAAATACCAACTCTGTAGCTTTCTTCAAAACCCAGATCAGCGGAAGGTCATAGAATGAGGTTATACAATCCCAGAGGGTTGGTTTTATCATACATTATGGTTGGGAACCTGAGTGGAAAAGCATCAGAATATAATAATCCAATTAAGGTATCAGGGTTAGGAAATCATGTTCCTACTTTTCAGATTAAAAAATGAAAGCAGAGAGCAATCAGATCATCTGGATTTGCAATCAGATAATCAGAAAATCTGGCCAAGGGAAAAGGCCCGACAGAGAAGGAGATCCCTGAAATCCTCCAGCAAATCACGCTACCTGCTGCAGTCTCAGGCGGATGATGAAGTCTCTCTAATCAAGTGGTAAGATACATATAGCATTACATTTACCATCTTATCACTTTTATGTGTATAGTTCAGCGTATAATCTCCATAGTTCTGTTGATCTTACAAAACTAAAACTCTATACTCACTAAACAGCAACTTCCTATTCGCCTCTCCCTGCCAGCCCCTGGCCACTACCATTCTACTTTCTGTCTCTATGATTTTCACTACTCTAGGTGTCTTATATAAGTTGGTTCATTCAGTATTTATCTTTTTGTGACTTTCTTATTTCACTTAGCATAATGTCCTGCAGGTTCATCCATGTTTTAGCATGTGTCAGAATTTCATTCCGTTTCAGTTCAGTTCAGTTCAGTTCAGTTCAGTTCAGTCACTCAGTCGTGTCTGACTCTTTGCGACTCCATGAATTGCAGCACGCCAGTCCTCCCTGTCCATCACCAACTCTCGGAGTTTACTCAAACTCATGTCTATCGAATCAGTGATGCCATCCAGCCATCTCATCCTCTGTGGTCCCCTTCTCCTCCTGCCCCCAGTCCCTCCCAGCATCAGAGTCTTTTCCAATGAGTCAGCTCTTCGCATCAGGTGGCCAAAGTATTGGAGTTTCAGCTTCAGCATCAGTCCTACCAATGAACACCCAGGACTGATCTCCTTTACGATGGACTGGTTGGATCTCCTTGCAGTCCAAGGGACTCTCAAGAGTCTTCTCCAACACCACAGTTCAAAAGCATCAATTCTTTGGTGCTCAGCTTTCTTCACAGTCCAACTCTCACATCCATATATGACCACTGGAAAAACCATAGCCTTGACCAGAAAGACCTTTGTTGACAAAGTAATGTCTCTGCTTTTTAATATGCTGTCTAGGTTGGTCATAACTTTCCTTCCAAGGAGTAAGCATCTTTTAATTTCATGGCTGCAGTCACCATCTGCAGTGATTTTGGAGCCCCCCAAAATAAGTCTGACACTGTTTCCATTGTCTCCCCATCTATTTCCCATGAGGTGATGGGACCAGATGCCATGATCTTAGTTTTCTGAATGTTGAGCTTTAAGCCAACTTTTTCACTCTCTTCTTTCACTTTCATCAAAAAGCTTTTTAGTTCCTCTTCACTTTCTGCCATAAGGGTGGTGTCATCTGCATATCTGAGGTTATTGATATTTCTCCCAGAAATCTTGATTCCAGCTTGTGCTTCTTCCAGCCCAGCGTTTCTCGTGATCTACTCTGCATATAAATTAAATAAGCAGGGTGACAATATACAGCCCTGAAGTACTCCGTTTCCTATTTGGAACCAGTCCGTTGTTCCATGTCCAGTTCTAACTGTTGCCTCCTGACCTGCATATAGGTTTCTCAAGAGGCAGGTCAGGTGGTCTGGTATGCCCATCTCTTTCAGAATTTTCCACAGTTTATTGTGATCCACATGGTCAAAGGCTTTGGTATAGTCAATAAAGCAAAAGTAGATGTTTTTCTGGAACTCTCTTGCTTTTTTGATGATCCAGCGGATATTGGCAATTTGATCTCTGGTTCCTCTGCCTTTTATAAAACCAGCTTGAACATCTGGAAGTTCACAGTTCATGTATTGCTGAAGCCTGGCTTGGAGAATTTTGAGCATTACTTTCCTAGCGTGTGAGATGAGTGTAATTGTGCGGTAGTTTGAGCCTTCTTTGGCATTGCCTTTCTTTGGGATTGGAAAGAAAACTGACCTTTTCCAGTCCTGTGGCCACTGCTGAGTTTTCCAAATTTGCTGGCATATTGAGTACAGCACTTTCACAGCATCATCTTTCAGGATTTGAAATAGCTCAACTGGAATCCCATCACCTCCACTAGCTTTGTTCGTAGTGATGCTTTCTAAGGCCCACTTGACTTCACATTCCAGGATGTCTTATCCCCCAGCCACCTATTAATAGTTCCTTTCTCCAAAAGCCACCAATAAAGCTCACTTAAGATCCTTCCAGAGTAGTTTATACGTATATGTACAAATGGTAGCATAATATACATGCTGTTTTGGCAACTTGCTTCTTTGACTTAATGTTCTTTGAAGGTGTTTACATACATAGGAAGTATGCTCACATGTGCATATGCATACACACATACGTGGTTGCATAGTATTCTACACCATAATTTACTTGTTAAGTCCTCTATTGATGGATATTCGGGTTGTTTAAAATCTTTGCAAATAATTTGACGATGAATAAGTAACATTTGTCATTTTGCACAAGTGGGACTATTGGGAGGGTAAATTCTTAGAAGTGGAATTATTTCACGAAATGTCAAAAGATGAAATTGTGATATACATTGCCAATTGCCTTTCATAGGGGTTGCATCCATTTCTACCCCCAACAGCCATGTGTGAGAGTTTGTTTCTTCACATCTTTTCTTAAATGTTGAATCACTTGTTTTTATTACTTATTAAATATAAGTAGTTCAAACTCTAGAAATGTTATAAACTATGCCATGAGCCCCGCAAAAAATAGCATTGTTATTTGTTTCTCTTTCTCCTCTCCTCATGCAATTTTTGGGCTCAATTTCTGCATCTCTGACTAGACTAATTCAAATTGCAATAATAGGGAGTGTGGATGGGCGAGGGCTGGTCCTGGGGTGGGAAGATTTTTGTTTGAGTCATCGAAGGGGACAGGTTGAAGGTGAGTGAATACTCTTGTCTAGTGGCTGTCCCATGACCTCCATGAAATGGTCTGTGTCATGTAGCATCTTCTGAGCAGCTGTCCACATCACTGCTGCTGCTGCTGCTAAGTCGCTTCAGTCGTGTCTGACTCTGTGTGACCCCATAGACGGCAGTCCACCAATGCTCCCCTGTCCCTGGGATTCTCCAGGCAAGAACACTGGAGTGGGTTGCCATTTCCTTCTCCAGTGCATGAAAGTGAAAAGTGAAAGTGAAGTTGCTTAGTCGTGTCTGACTCTTAGTGACCCCATGGACTGCAGCCTACCAGGCTCCTCCATCCATGGGATTTTCTAGGCAGGAGTACTGGAGTGGGGTGTCACTGCCTTCTCCAATATCACAAATCTCCACAATTAGCCCTAATTGGCCACCTCCTTAATCTAAGCAGGAAATATAACTTCCCAGCTTACAGGCCCTTCCTCCAGGCCAGGGGCCAGCCTCCCATAGCAGTAGAACCCTCTGGGAAAGTCTATAGCTACAGCCCTATTGGGTTCTTACTGGGATAAAGACCAACACCATCATGCTTAATCTTTGACAAACACTGCCTTCTTTTTAAAAGCTATTTCAAAGAGAGATGTTTTGAATTCTCTGATTTCTTTGCAAATGATCTAAGTGCCACCCAGACAGCAGAATGAAAGAGTGGGGCTAGGACCTTGATGATCCCTTCTGGCCAGGCATATAGCAGGGGCTTCCTAGGTGTTCCTGAGGTATATACTCCTCCCTCAATCCTCTCTGCTACTCGACCAGGTGTTATCCTGCCCATTTTGTCATCAAAATTCAAGAGAAGCAAAGCAACCTGCTCCAGATAACAGAGCTGATGAATAGGGGTCTAGCTTTAAAGTTGATGCTGCTCCCACAGCCTCCCTCACCTTCCTGTAGCCTACTACAAAGCTGTAGGCTTTGCTTCTGAAGTGCCCTCCTGTGCGGAGTGCCCCACCTGATCTGGAGCAGACGGGTCCGGAGGCCTGGAATGCGCCCAGCAGAGCTGCTAGTGGACTCAGGCCAGCTCCAGACACTATTCCTTGGGGCTTGGCAGATCCTGGGAGTTTCAGAGCAGCTGGAGGAAGAGGGAGACAAAAAGAAGGTCCCACCTGGCATTTACAGAGAGTGTAGGGGTCCAAACCAAACCTTGCACACTGCCCTGTTTGGACCGCCATTCCCCCATGCCCCTCTGCAGCCCTTGGCCCCCTCCTCCTTTGAAATCACCCTTAAAGTGTTGCAAACTCTATTCACTGACCAAGTCCTCCTCTTCTCCCTTCCAGAACATCCACTGTTGACACGCTGACTTAGAAAACTGTTCCCTTGTTTGTCACCAGATGAGGGAGCTCCTTGAGGGCAATGTTTAACACTATTTGATGCTCACTTTTGTTGCCCCAGATCCTTACTTCGAATAGACCTGTTGGGAAGTTTGTTGACCTGAACTGAAATCTCTCACCTGATAACAGTAGGCAGACAAGCGTAGGAATCAAAGATGAAGCCAGAAGACCAGGTGGGGAGGTAGGCAGCAGAGATGGGGGGGGGGGTGGTGGTCCCTGGCTTCCATCAAGGGCTTGGGAAAAACGCTGGAGGCCTTTCTGCGGGGTGGCAGTCCCATAGTCATGGGTGGACAGCTTTGGTTAGATGAAAAGGATTAGAGGATACCATGTCTTAGTACTCCCCTGTCCCCCACATAAGCCCATCCTGCCTATTTCAACCCCACAGAGCTCTGGTTTTTCTCCAACTCCAAAGCATTCTCTCTGAACAGCCTCACAGTCGGCCTGTCCTTATGGGTTCTGACTTCTGACCTGGGTCTTCTCCCTCCAAGTAATAACAGCAAGCACAGTCTATGTGTCCAACTCTGTTCTAAGCCTGGATATGTCACTGAATTCTCATGGTGACCCTATATATAGGGTGCTGTTTTTATACCCTTCTGCAGAAGAGGAATGAAAACAAACAAACAAACAAACAAACACAGAAAAGTTAGTAAGTTGCACCAAGCCATGTAATAGGGCCCAGATTCAAACCCAGGCAGTTTGGTTTCAGAATCCATGCTCTTCTGACCATCCTAAGTGGAATGCAAGCCCCTTAAGGGCCACAGTCCCATCTGCTCCCCATGAACCCATGGACCCTGTGCAGTATTAAGAATCTCGGTAACATCCCTAAAGAGCAGTGGGCGATGGAGTTGCTGCCTCCGACCTGCCATGGACCTGGCTGTCATAGTGTAGGTCATGGGGCACTGGGGCATCCAAAAACTTTTAATATGTCGTTTTATGAGTTTCACAGCCAAGGCCTTTTGGGGTGTACACCACAGCTTCCTTCTTCCTCCCAGTCCTCCCTGTTCTGCAGTTCCACACTGATGTGTCCCCCGCAGTGAGGGAAGAACCCGGCAGGCTTTCCCCCAGGTGTGCCAGTGTGCGTGCCTGCTCTCCGGTAAGGACACACCAGAGCCGTGCCAGCTGGCATCTTACTAACCCGAAAGCCCTGCAGCCAGGCCTTTCCCGTATCACCTTCAGTCTAGAAAGTGGACGCCAGAACCAGAGCTTCACGGGCTGGGGGTATCCTGTCCTTGCTCGTCCACTGCCTTAGATGGAGAAAGCAGATGTTTAGCTTCGCAAACAAGTGGGGATTTACACAGTCAATTATCTACCCCCCGCAGCCCCCACCTCCCACCACTCCCTGCCATCCACTGCTCATTCACTTAGAATTAAGAGGGAGAGGAAAAAAAGAGATGGACCTCCTAGGGCAGCATAAACTAAGTCCTGCCCAGCTCATCCCCAAGGTGTGCCACCTGGCAGAGCTATCCTGAGGGTCTCCCTCCTAACCAGGCTGTGGGGTTTGCTCTGCATTAAGCACAGTTAGTGCCAGGAGGGTTTGGACTCTCCTCTGGAAGAGAGTCATGCATTCTGCCATCCCGGAGGCCAAAACCAGCCCTAAACACCACGCAGAGGACACTTAGGTTCTCCACTGGCCACCTGATGCTGGGGCTTCCCAATCACTCCTCCACACCCATCCCACCCCCTTGATATCAGCTCAGGGTGATTTATGCCAGGTTAGAAGTAGAGAGGCTGCTTTTAGTTATTTCACTCCATGCGCCTCCTGCAGGGTGGCCAGCTGGTAGAACACCCGTGTGGGCTGCTCAGGTTTTCATATGCATTTGCCAAGGCTCCCACTGATACAAATGTCATGGCTGGTCTGGAATTCGAAGTTTAAATTCCTTGATTTGGGTCAACTCTTTTTGCGTAGCGAACCTGCTGACAGTCTGCACAGAATGAGTAGGTATGAACTCTGGTTCTAAAAGGACATGACGGATCTTCAAAGAAAGACATCAGAACTTGACTATGTACAGTGGTCACTTGTGAGGTCAACACTGACATTTTTCTTGCCCAGAACAGTTTTGGAATCTGTCTCTGGAACTCCAAGACTGACAGTCTCTTCTTTTGCATGCCTGAGGAGTTGCATAGATTTCTTTTCTTGAAAGTGGATTTAATTTTTGGAAACTTTCAAAAATAATTCAGAACCAAGTCTGATGAATCAGACCAGTGACCAAGTTGAGTGAGACCATTTGGGACTTAAAAAATCATAAAGCACAGTTATCAAGTAATGTATATAATATTCCTTCTGGACTGGCTCTAAAGACCTGCAAAAAAAGAGAATAGAACTGTTTCAGGCAGTTGCAGTCTCCCACAGTATTGAAATCTACTTTGAAGGGCTAGCATCTACTTGACTTAATAGGTTGTGAGTTACTTGTTTGAAAATGTAAAAGTCAGTTTCCTTATTACTTAAAATCATACACATATATGTAGAAACTCCTCCTGGTGAATAACCATGTGATTTTATTGGTGTATAAGCTTATTAACCAGCACTGTTTTTCCTGTATTTATCATAGGCCATGAATTTATTTCAATAGTCCTACCGCTGCTCCTGAGTTTTCCTTGGCAGCCATCCAGTTCCTGAATGTACTGCCGAGCAAGGAGCAAGTAGTTTATCATAACAAGAGGCTGGGATTATTGTTGAGAAGAGCAGAGGGAGGTCGCATCTGCACTGCCGGCCAGGCCAGCTGAACTGCAGAGGAGAGAGGCGGGCCCCTGCTTCGGGCTTCTTTCCTGTCCGGTGCAGTCTTCCAGGGTCAGCCGTCCCAGGCCATCCAGTTCACTTCATGGTGAGTCACTGAGTCCTAAACCTGAGCTTGGCATTGAGTTTGGCACCTGGGAAGGTTGAAAGAGAAGGCAAGCACTACAAAGAAGGTGCAAATCGGGAAAAAAAAAAAAAAAAAAGGGCACAGGGTAAGCAGGAGGGAAAGATCCCCTGGCAGAGGCAAGAAAAGGGATCCCAGGAGGTGACATCTGGGCCCCAGCCTGCAGAGGGTGGTGTTGGTGGGGTGGCCGGAACCCAGGTTGGTGTGGAACCCGCAGCCTCCTGTGCCTTGGCCGAGAGCGACATTCCCAGCTCAGCAATGGCAGCTGGGCCAGGGCTGCGGATGGGATTACAGCATTAGGTGAGAAGTTAATCACAAACATGAATCAGCCTTGTCTTTTCCTTCTGGCTGGGCTCTGAGCCCTGCAGGGGGTGGGCAGGGCCCCTCACTGGATGTACAGGAAATCATACTTGGGGGGGAAACATGAAGCCAGCCATTTCTCACCGGCGCCAAGCCGTTACCTGTGTTTGGAGATTACAGGGGAATTTACTACATTACACAGGAAGCGAATCCCCTCAGGGTGGCAGGCAGGAAGAGGAACCGTTTCTCTCGGGCCAAGTGGCTTCTTGGGTTCCACACGGGCTGTGACCCCCGGGCAGGTTTTCATTTCGGCGAGCCCCACCCCACCCCTGCTCTGAAGCTCCCACTGGATTGAGCTGCACTTGGGTTGGAAACCTTTTTTTGGCTAAGGGTTCTGTTCTCTTGTCTCCCACCCCTGGAAGGTCACCTTAGATAGAAAACCTACTTCTCATCCAAACTAACAGGACTGGGGTAGGACCCGTGTTCTGCCAAAAATCCGTCCCTCCCCAGCCCTCTTCTGGAATGTCCTACACTCTCAGCTGCCCTTGCGCTCACTCATATTCTTCCTTCTTCACTCTGGAACATCCCACTGATCATCTAATGTTTGTAGACTGGCTGTCACTCACGTAGACACATGGCTTATGGCATTGACCTCCTCTTCTCTGGAACCCCCTTGCCCTCAGCTTTCAGATTCAATAAATGCTGCCCCTCTTTCTCCACATGGACCGGACAGGCCAGCTGTCCAGTGAATGCTATGCTGACCTCAGAGTCTCACCATCACAAAATATTTCCCTCCTTCTGAATTCTGTTTGCAAAAATCCTCAGTTGCCAGCAGTTCTTTATTTATTTGTCTGCAGCAAATCTTAGTTCCAGCACACAGGATCTTTTCGTTGTGGTATGTGGGATTTAGTTCCCTGACCAGGGACTGAACCTGGGCCCCCCACATTGGGATCACAGAGTCTTAGCCACTGGACCACCAGGAAAGTCCCTCCTGCAGTTCTTTATAAAGAAACGATCTATGTTATCAGAAGAAGGTAACCCTCATCAGAATCTTAGTTAATCTCCATAGGTAGCCAGGATGGCTAAGGATTTCACTTTTTTGTTTCTTTCATGTTTTTAAAGTATTAAAGTTATTGCACATTATGTGATTAATCAGAAAATGTTAACGAGTCTGACTTTGCAGGTCATTGCACAAGCCTGCAAATATTCAAGAATTCCATTTAGATCTGGGTTTGAAGCCACAGCTCTATGCAGCCAAGGAAGGCTGATAACTCCTCTTCTGCCCCCAGGAAGTCTCATCTGAGAAGCAGGCAGTAGGGAGCGCTAGAACCAATGATGTTTCTTACCATAAAACCTCAGAGTCAGTCAGTCCACTGCTGGAGTCAAAACACAAGTGGACTTTGGCAGTCTGATGCCGAAGGGAGAACTTGCAAAGGGAGTGGGACGATGTAGAAGACAGATCAGGGAGTGAGCTGCCACAGGAAAGGGTCAAAATGATGTGCATGACCAGACACCAATATGTGTCCTTCCAGCCTGGACAAGCGGACGCCAGAGGTTATGTACACACGATACCCTCAAAGTCAGAATCACTTGTTATCAACAAAGCCCACAGTCACCTCTGGGCAAAAGCAAAAAGATCACACACAGACACACGTGCACACACTGATCTGAGACATGGATAAATAAGCACGCTGTCCAAAGCCGTCCCCTCTCTGTAACAGATTGCAGGGGTCCTCTCGCAGGCCTCTACTGGTGTCTTTCAAACCTAATTATTCTCTCAGACCTCTGTCTTGACATTCAACACAACTGAGCACAATAGCAGACCATCTCAGGCAGGATTTGCCAGAACTGTGGGGTTGGCATCCTTCCTTGGGAAGAGGCAGTGGTGCTCAGGAGGCTTGGTGCAGGCAGGGGCGAGGGCAGGGGATGCTGTGCCCAAGGGAGGAAGCAGGGATGAGCACTCACACTTGAAAATCTCTGAGCTGACCTCAGGAGTCAAATTCACAAGAGTCCCTTGGAAGCTGGCCATATTGTGCTGTGGTTTCCTTAGCCTCGGACACAAGGAAAGCCGACTGGGGAGCACCCCGTGTTGATGGGGAGGTTCAACACTTATGAGTTTTTAACTTTCCAATGACACTTGGAAACAGGCCCCTGGGAAACTGAGGTCGTGATCGGTTCTTTAAAAACCCTGCAACCTGGCCAACTTCTAACGAAAATTCTTCTCCTGTGCACCAGAGAGCCCCCAGGAGCGTCACCTGAATGAAGCCCTCCTCAACTCTTCAGTGGCTGATAATTCCAGTCCGGCTGTAATTCTCATTCCAGGTTCATGAAAGAGATTTTCACACACACACACATGCACACACACACACACCTTCACCCACAAATTGAAGGATTTGTGGGTATGGAGCTAACACATCCTAAAGACATGGTTAAGGAAACATCCGGGTGGAGGACCCAGCTGCTGGCAGCTTCTGTTCCCATCCATTCTGTCCAGCAGCAACTGCTCAGCTGCGGAGGGGAGCTGCGTTGCACACAGGAGGAACCAGAGGCCTTTCCAGAGCAACCAAGTGCTTATCCCCAAGGAAGAGGTCTGGTGCCAGGGCCTGAAGGGAGATCTCAGAATGTTCAGTCAAGCAATCTACTAATGGCCCTACAACCCCCAGAAGACCCAGCGTCTTCTTCAATGCAGGAGATAAAGCTTGAACAGCAGAGCTCCCTCCTCATCCAACATTTATAACACAATCCATCCATTCAGTGTGCTTTCCCAATCGGAAGAGACTTCTAGAGCGTGTAAATGCTGATGAGAAAGAATCAGTTAGAGAAAGAGGCTGAAGATGCAGGAGAGAACAAGGATGATCAATGGGAAGAGGTTTGTGAGGAGGCAGGAAGCTGGAAGCTGGAATCCAGAGGACAAGAGCAGGGTTTGATCATAAGCAGGGAAGAGAGGCTATTTCACTGTCCCCTCGGGAGAGGTGGAAAGCCAGGGCTCAGATGCCATCGGGTGTGTAGGTTTGGTGGGAGGGAAGGAGTCTGAGGCTGTCAGCATCTCATCCAGTTTGGTGTGTAGGCAAGAGTGGTCTGATGTCACCTGCGTGTTTTTGCAAGTGCAAAGTTAGAATTAGGCAAGCTCTAATTAGAGTATACTAATTTTTCTAAACTCTTCACTTTGGAGGGCTTAGAGTTAATCAGAGAAGCTGGGAAACGTCCCGGGGCAGGCACTTTGTAGAGTACCCAGAGAAGACAGGCCCAGCAGATTCTAGGGGCAGAGCCCCGACCAGACATGTGTCCAGGGACCGTGGAGCAGCCGTCAGCCTGGAGCCTGGGGCTCAGTCAGTAAGGAGGCCACGGGGAGCTGCTGGAGAGCTAATGCCATGTTTGACCTGCCAAATCCCTTAAATGTGATTATTCAAATGATGCCCTTTCTCTATCAACTTATAAAATAATATATACCCCGTTTGTCTTAAATGAGAGCACCTCATTTGTTTTTACAATTCTCTCACACGTCTGGTACTCAGTGAGTGAATAAATGGACTTGGCTCTCTAAAGAATGAGAACATACCTGTGTAGTAAAAAAGAAAAACAAACTGGGAATGACTGAAAATCTATTGAAGCAATCTCTACTTCCTCTCAATCCTTAGGGATTACAGGGTTAATTTCATATTTGAGTTAAGGATTTTAAATCCTTAACTTAGCCACCTATCCACTGTTAATATCTCGTTTATATAGCCTTTCAGGTATTTTTCCTATGAATATATTCTTTTCTTCCTTCTACTTTACAGAAAAGGAATCTAACTGCACATCTTCTCTTGGGAGCTGTTGTTTGTCTCTTAGCAGTACATTGTAGACAACTTGATCCAGTGTCAACAAGTACCGGAGAAGGCAACGGCAACCCACTCCAGTACTCTTGCCTGGAAAATCCCATGGATGGAGGAGCCTGGTAGACTGCAGTCCATGGGGTCACAAAGAGTCGGACACGACTGAGCGACTTCGCTTTCACTTTTCACTTTCATGCATTGGAGAAGGAAATGGCAACCCACTCCAGCGTTCTTGCCTGGAGAATCCCAGGGACAGAGGAGCCTAGTGGGCTGCTGTCTATGGGGTCACACAGAGTTGGACTCGACTGAAGTGACTTAGCAGCAGCAGCAACAAGTACCATTTTAGTTCCCATAACTAAGGTGGAGTGGATACATGCGATCACCACCTACATGAGTGTAAAATGCTAAGAGAAGGGAAACCTGGGGGACATTTGCATTTAATGGGCAGGGAGAAGCAGAGGGACCCATGAAAGGCCAGAAAGTGGGTCGACAAGATGAGGGAAAGTATGGTGAAGTGGTGTCACAGAAGTAAGGAAGGAGAAAAGTCCAGGGAGGAGGAGGAAGCCAGTGGTCCCTGCCATGCTGCTGAGAGGTTCATGGAGCCAAGGGCTGAGAGGGAGAGTTTGATTCAGCAAGACCAGAATTACTCACTTTGTATTTTCCCACTCCCCCCAAATTCCTAATGTTATAAAAAGAGAAGAGAGATTTTTGTTCTGTCTACCAATTGGACAGGAACATTCCTTAGCCTAAAGTGGTGGTGTGAAGTTTGTGTTTTGAAAGGGTTTTAGTTAGAATCACATTTGGCTGACTTTAGGACAAATTTGAAGACAGTCTTAGCCAAATGGGTTTTATTTTGCTCAGCTGAGAAAAAGTTTTGAGAGGGGGCAGTCAAGGGATGTTCAAGGTAGTCACCAAGGACCCATACCCCTTATAGCTGCTTATTCCACCAATCTTAGCGTGAGGGTTTCACCCTCATGGTTGCAAAGTACCTGCTCTGCCTCCAGCCTTCATTCCCACCAAGAAGACAGAAAAAGGAACGTGCAAAGTTCACATATCATCTGAGTATTTTCATCAAAAACCCCATCCCATAAACTTGGTTTATAGATCATTAGTGGGTACCGGGTAGTGTGGCTGCTCCCATATATACAAGACTCTGAGGATAGGAATATTTTCACCTGAGCACATTGCTAATCATTTCTTGGCAAGGAGAATGAATGCTGGGGAACAACCAGCAGTATCTTCTGTGGGGTGATTATGTTAAGCCTGAACATAACAGCATGCAGCCTTCTTAGATTTATTACTTTTTTGTGAGAGACATAAAAATATTAAAGCATTCCATTTGATTCTAATTCTACCAGGAAGTAAAGAATAAATCACCATCAGTCTTGGGCCAGGTTTCCTCATAAAGTGGGGGAGTTAGAGGGATTAGTGTCAGCTAAACCTCTGGGTTCCAGCTCTTTAGGTTTTACTCATATATATATATATATATATATATATGTTTTACTCATATATATATACTTTTAATTAAATTCCACCTTGCAAAAGGAGGTGGAAAATCCAAACACAGCAAGTTGCTAGGAGACCTAAGGGCCTTTATTGGGTGAGCTGTTTGGGGCCTAGATGATGGAATTTCTCTCACCTGATGACAGACATGCCTGACACCTGTTTAATTTCCAGAGCCACGTGGAGGTGGGCAGTTTCAGCTCTGAGCAGTGGGAGCCACCCCATCACCCGACCTCGGTGAGTTCTGCAGGAAGAGCTGCTGCCCGTGCTCTGAGGTGAAAGGAGAAGGTAAGCTGCGGAGGCAGAGAAAAGGCTTCTCCACCTTTCTTCATGAAGCCGTAAGCCTGCCAGGCCGGCTCCACTTTTCTCCAGGAGCCCTCTGCCTTTCCCCTGTTACGGCCCCCTCCCCGGGGTGCTGGTTCCCACACAGTAAGCTGCTAAGAGAAAGGGTCTGTGAGCAGCAGCCTATGACACCTGAGGCCATCTGCAGAGGCCAGGATCAACTTGCTTCTCCTCCAAGCCCGTGCCATTTCTCTGCCCCGCTCCCTGCCCGCCCGCTCCCCCGCACCCCTCCGTTGCTAGAATAATATCTTTGTTAGCTAAATTGAGCACATGCCAGATGCAGTCCATCTAAATGAGCAAGTGCTTTCTGGGACTCGGCTTAATGAAAGAAAAGCCAGGCAGAGCTCAGTCAGTGCGCCAAACCCTGGCCGCTGAAAGGAAAACCATATTATTTTAAGAGCACTGTGTGTGCCAGCTCATGGGCAGACACCAGGAAGAGGCAGAGTCCCTTAGCAGGATCTTCATTCCTGCCCGGCACCCTCTGGCCCAAGCTGAGAGATGGCTCTGGGGAATTTCCATTCTGTAATTCATTTAGGCAGGATAAACAGAGCTCCTGCTCTGGAAGGTCTGGCCCTGAGTAAAGGCACTTGGAATCTCTGGGGGGAGGGGGGGTGAAAGGTAGAAGAAAAACAGGACACAGGTGACATGAGATACAGCCAGCACTGCCACCAAAAGGCCAGGGCACCTGGATACGTGACTTCGGTCTCTCATCTGTGAAGAGATTTCTGCTTTGTAGATTCCTGAGGGCTGCAGAGGTCTTTAAAGTTTCCACAGACATTTGATTTAAATTGCATTGAAAAAATTTTCCAACTATATAAAAAAGACACAATCAAATATGACACAAGAAAATTTTTAACAGAAGACTGCCAACATGTTCATTATAATGCCATCCAAATACCTCTCTGTGGGTAAACCTTAGAATAAAGCGGTTCTTCTATCTAATGGAAGAGTATCTCAAGGTTGCAAGGAATGTTATCTCTTATATAAAACTGTTACCATATGCAACTACTTTATCTGAATGAGGATTTTTTCCCCCCTCAGTATTGTGCAAACAACTGTTCCAGAAATAAACTGGATGCAGAGGCAGGCTCAATTGCTCTTATCCATCTAACTTCAATTTGGGGGTCATAATAGCCTTATTATACTCATTGCTTAACCTACAATTTAACTTCATTTCAACTTTGAAATACATTCATACTAATAAAATACTGCCCTGTCTCATTTTCTGTATAGGTGTTCTAATCTGGCTATTTTACTAAGCGGTTTGAAAATCGTGAGAGAGAGACTGCTCAGGGGCCTCCTGCTCTCGCTTTCTAAGTTTCAGGGTCTGAATGCCGTGCTGTGGGTCAGGGGATCACCAGGCAAGGGTTCCACAGGGAATGGGCAGCAGTGGGCAGAAGTTTGCAGAGAGGGCAGATAATGAAATCCTGTATTTATTACTATCAAGTGCTCAATAAATGTCTGTTTGGCAGAACCAAGCCTTGGCATAAGTCTCAAGCCTTGAGAACTTTGAGTGTGGTCGGTTCTAGATTGTTGAAGATTCAGGAACCCACAAACAGGCAAAGGATGTAGCTTTGCCAGACCATGAGCATATAGACTGGTTGCCACAGAGCAGTTATAGGGCAGAGGGTGCAGTGGGAGGAAAGAGCAGAAACTTTGGGACTTTCAAGAGAAACCTCCCAGCTGGTAGAGCTTAGTCCTTTATCTTTGCTGCTGCTTTCAGAAAATCATCTGTTTAGGACCTCGGAAGAGCCTTGTAACCTGCTGCCAGGGTGTCTGTGACCTTCTCCTGGAAGGAGTATGAGTAATCTCCCATCTCTGCCCCTTCTGTCAGCTCAGTGGTTCTCATTCTGTATAGGAATCACCTGGAGAGCTTGTTAACACAGATTCCTGGGCCCCACTGTACCTGCCTCCTGAGAAATCTGTATGCAAGTCAAGAAGCAACAGTTAGAACCAGACACGGATCAAGGGACTGGTTCTAAATTGGGAAAGGAGTACGTCAAGGCTGTATATTGTTACCCTGCTTATTTAACTTATGTGCAGAGTACATCATGTGAAATGCTGCGCAGGATGAAACACAAGCTAGAATCAAAATTGCCAGGAGGGAGAAATATCAATAATCTCAGATACGCAGATAACACCACCATTATGGCAGAAAGTGAAGAAGAACTCAAGAGCCTCTTGATGAAAGTGAAAGAGGAGAGTGAAAAAGTTGGCTTAAAACTCAACATTCAAGAAATGAGGATCATGTCATCTGGTCCCTTCACTTCCTGGCAAATAGATGGGGAAAGAATGGAAACAGTGAGAGACTTTATTTTCTTGGGCTCCACAATCACTGCAGATGGTGACTGCAGCCATGAAATTAAAAGACACTTGCTCCTTGGAAGAAAAGCTATGACCAACCTAGAGAGCATATTAAAAAGCAGAGACATTACTTTGCCAACAAAGGTCCTTCTAGTCAAAGCTATGATTTTTCCAGTAGTCATGTATGGATGTGAGAGTTGGACCATAAAGAAAGCTGAGCGCCAAAGAACTGATGCTACTGTGGTGTTGGAGAAGACTCTTGAGAGTCTTGGACTGCAAGCAGATCAAACCAGTCAATCCTAAAGGAAGTCAGTCCTGGATATTCATTGAAGACTGATGCTGAAGCTAGAGCTCAAATATTTTGGCCACCTGATGTGAAGAACTGACTCATTGGAAAAGACCCTGAGGCTGGGAAAGATTGAAGGCAGGAGGAGAAGGGGACAACAGAGGATGAGATGGCTGGATGGCATCACCAGTTCAATGGATGTGAGTTTGAGCAAGCTCCAGGATTTGGGATGGACTGGCAAGCCTGGTGTGCCGCAGGGGGACTGCAGAGTCAGACACGACTGAGCGACTGGACTGAGCTGAACTCTCAAAGATCCTGCTTTAGTGGGGTAAGCACAAGGCCCGAGAATGTTCACTTCTCTCAAGCTCTCAGGGGAGACCGATGCTGCTGCTCCCTAAATGAGACCAAATAGCACTGACTTAGATATTGGTAGGACATCCTCTGCACTGCATAGGGGACCTCGGAAAACAGGAAGATCTGCTCCTTCCTTGAGTAAAGGGGGCAGAGTGCCTTCCTTCCTGATCAGTGGATGGTGGGAATTAAAGAGAAACCTCCAGCAGAGACCTACAGGATGAAGGAAGGAATCCCAGGGACTTGGAGAGAGAAGGTGGGGTACCAGGCTCCAATCTGTATTCCATGCTGTTATCTACCCCAGAAAACAAACTTAAGGTGGAAAGCAAGGTCCAGCCAAGAGCAAGCCCTTGCAAAATGAGAACAGAAAGTGAAGGAGAAAGTGCTCAGAAGGCATTCCAAAGTTGGGGCTGGCAGGTTGTGCTAAGCAGTGTGATGAGGCACTTTCTTGAAAGTTCTATTGGGAAGAAGAGTGTTCGTGTGATACCATGAACAAATCTTACCCGATAGTAGCAAATAGAACCAGAATATGTGGTCTACTGACAGACCACTTACTTCCTCCAGTTTCCTTATGCTTCTCTTGTTATTCCGACAGTGAACATCTTTCTTTGGTGAAAAGATGCCATGGTGTCCCCTGTCCCCATTGTTGGTTTGAAAAGTTATGCTACAGCTCAGCTGGGTCTCCCAATGGGCCGCTGTCCTTAGATGCAGTTGCTCAGGAAGCAAAGGCCCAGCCCATCTGCCAACACGGTGGTGAGTGCAGCTCTGTGATTGCAAATTTGCTCTTATAATTCCTCGCTAAACCTTTGGAAAGACGCAAACAGATGTCCGACAGTGCAGGGTGTTGTGTGTTGTGGCTTCAGTTGGGGAAATCATATGACTAATTTGTATAAACTTATTACAATATTTCTTTCTCTCATAAGTTAGCCACAACATTAATTAAAGGATCAAAGAATATGTACTTGGGCTTATAAAATCTTCAGACCTAGCCAAAGCAAAAGGAAAAACTATTGAGTGTTTTGGAACTGTACAAACAATTTTTTGAAATGACCATATTGAAATTGAACATTTCTCTTTAGCAAAGTTAGACTCCAGAAAGGAAAACAAAAACTAAGTCATCAACCAAATTGTTTTTAAGAATTATCCTGTGGCAAGGTTATTTATTTTACTTGATAGAACCAACCTAGAATGTATTTGTGCTGAGTGATCCATATTTTACATATGGTAGAGACAGTCCTCAACTTTAAAAAAAAAAAATGACAAAAGTCACTTTAAAGTCAGTGTTGAGGAGAAAGAATATATTTTCTTGTAGGAAAAAATTGTTATCCATGGTAGAAAAGGTGCAGAATGGGTGCACACAGGCTGCCTGGCTGGTGTTTAGGTTGAAGAGTGGGGTGAGGATCACTACCTGAGTAGTGGAGCCTGGACCATCCTCCCCTATTTTTCTGACTGCCTGAATGTTGGAAATGAACTTTTATCTTTTCTAAATAAATGCATTTTTGTTGGGTATCCTGTATGCCAGACTTCAGGCTAGGCTGAGAGAGATAATGAACAAGACTGAAAGATCCCTGCTGTCAGGGAGCGAATATTTCAGTGGGAAGGACAGGTGAATTTTTAAAGAATTACAAACGGAAGCTTCTGCAATCATAGGAGCACCTGAGTCAGATTTAGAGTATCAAGGAAGGCTTCCCAGAAGAAACGACAAGCAACCTGAGACCTGAAGAATATGGAGTCAGAGGGTCAAGGGGAGCAGGTGCTCTATAAGCAGCGGACACTGCATGGACAAATCCCTAGGACTTGAGGTGACAGGCTGATGGGGGAGGGAGAGAATGCGATGGAGTCTATCCTGGAAATTTTGGTTGACATGTTTGTGAGACATGGGTTATCTTGTTGAAAACTGGGTTCCGGGGGGGTGCAACTCAGGAGGGTGCAGTTTAGAAGGGTGGTCTAGGCTGAGAGTACAGACACAGGAGTCATCAGTGTGCAGATAGTGAGAGGGGATGAGTCACCCAGATAGAGTGGGACC
This sequence comes from Dama dama, assembly GCF_033118175.1. Taxonomy (NCBI): domain Eukaryota; kingdom Metazoa; phylum Chordata; class Mammalia; order Artiodactyla; family Cervidae; genus Dama; species Dama dama. The sequence continues at coordinate 16,718,682 of NC_083705.1, forward strand.
AAAGAAGCCAAGGAAAGGAGTTAACAAGCAGAGAGGTCACCGAGGTCAAAGGCTTTGGGGAGGTCATAAGCCAAGAATTGCAGTTTCCATTGCTCTCATCGCCATGTCATGGTCATGGGCAAGAGCAGTTTCATGGTGGGGAAGTGAGCAGGAGAGAGGGGAGGTGAAGATGTGGAAAGCAAGGGGTGGGAAGCAGCTCTTCCTAGATGCCAGCTGAGAGGCAGCAAGGCAGAGGTAGAGGGCGAGTTTACGGACAGAATTTCGTGTTGGTTGAGGTGGGAAAAGAGGCTAAAGGAGCTGATGAAGAGAGAAAGATTGAAGATGCTGGGGAGCAAGGGGAAGGAGCTAAGGATGGTAGCAGGGAAGGCAGCAGAGGGGGGATCCAGCAGGCCGAGGGTGGACAGAGCCCAAGCTGGGGGAAGAGGAGCCTGTGTGTGGTGCAGGGGGTTGGTGGCAGGAAGCTGAGGAAGTGTGGAGGAAGGCAGAGTCATCCTCTGAGAGTCAGGGGGAAGAAGGATCAGAGGCTTGCGGTGAGTTGGAGGGCTGCCTCTGCTCCCCGAATACCTGTGTGCCTCTCCCCTCAGGCCCGTAGGGTCAAAGTGTCCACTTGTGCCTTTATCTTCAGACTGCGTCCCTCCATCCCTACCTGCCACTTTTATATCCCTACCTGCCACTCAAACTCCTTTTATATTTCATCAGAAGTTCCATTCCTCAATCTAGCTGTCTAGGTGTTAGAGGGGCAGCAATCTGATCAAATAGGTTTATGCTCATGACTGAATCATCAAGGCCTCAGAACCCTTTTGGTTTTCTGTGGACAGGATTTTGTTCTAAATAAACCTCAGATTCAAGGGCTTTCAAGCAGAGGAACAATGGAGTTACTAATTTTAGGCAGCAGGCCAGGGTAACAATCTGGAATCTGTCTGTGAGGGTATCTTTTATCCACAAAGTAATCCAAAGGACAGATGCCAAGGAAACAGAAAGGTCTGTAGAGGAGACCAGGCCAACTTCATGATGTAGATGGAACAGATGCCTGGAGCAAATTTCTGCACATTCTCCCAGTTCTAGCTGTTCCAGATTCCGAAATGGTCGAGGATCCAGAGATCAGGGCTCCTGAAACAACCAACGCAGTAAAAAGCGACACCAAGGTGAGCCTGGCTGCTGCATGGCGCAGCAGCTCCCGCTGTGTCAAGCTCACGTTATGTAGCACGTGTTCAGCAGGCTCTTTTGTCCGTGGGACTCTCCAGGCAAGAACACTGGAGTGGGTAGCCATTCCCTTCTCCAGGAGATCTTCCCGACCCAGGGATTGAACCCAGGTCTCCTGCATTGTAGGCAGATTCTTTACCGTCTGAGCCACCAGGAAAGCCCCATAAATCAAATTCGCCGTGGACAGTTAAAACTGACCTTAAAGATTGTGTCCATTGATGGAGATGATAATTTGCAAGAGGTCAGCACTAAACACTTTATTTTGTCATCTCTTGTTGCATCTTAGGGCATTGGACCTGTTAAAATATGGTTAAGCTGGAAAAGTCTTTATTTGTGAACTGTGTACAAAATGTGTGGGAGTGTGTGTGCGCGTGCTCCCTATTCTTTTGGGCCTGGCCCAGGCGGGGGCAGCAGGGCAGGGAGGAGGGGGCATTGGGTGGGCGGTATGCTAGTACAGATAGAAACTCTACTTTTAACAACCCTGAAGTCTATCAGTACATGTGCTCAGACTCAACGTTTAAAGAATATTGCATTTTGAATCAAACAATTTTTACAAATATTTTATTGATTTATTGTTAAAATATGCTTTTTCATTGTTAAAAAAAAATGATTTTTTTGTGTGTTTTAGAAGACACAAAAAGCCCAAAAACAAAATGAAATTTACCTGTGATCCCAATCCCTGGGATCTATTTTGATCCATTTCATTTCAGTCCTTTACCTCTGTCTGTCTCTGTCTCTCTCTGCTTCCCCCTCCCACCCCTCTTTGTCTCTTTCTCTCATTAGGGATCATATCTCTGCATAATTGTGTATCCTGCCTTTTCCACTTAACTGAATCAGGAAATGTAAAAGCAGTAACAGAACCTTTTTATTTCCACATTTTCTACTTTATTTCTGTCTGCATCTTTCCCTCTTTTTTTTTTTTTTTTTTTTACCAGTATTTCTTTATTTTGGAGTATTTCCATTTTTATCAAAGTTCAATTCAAAATGTAAAACAGTTTATGCTTTTTGAGTTTTATTTCCTCCCTACACTTGTTAAAATAGACCAGTGAAAGAAAAGTTTTCCAGATTATGATAGATCCACCTCCAAGTATATAACTGGTTCAATTTAGAGTCTTAGGATAATGATCTGCCACCATATGTGGGTTATAACTTGAGGTTTGCATAAAAATGTGTCTTGGATTAACTGACTATGCCACAGTGCCCGGTAACTGGCTTGCTTCTAGGAAGTTAAATGCCTGACTTTTGCTTGATGTCGTCAGTAGAACTTTCTGATGAAAGCAAATAAAACAACCAATTAAGTATGTGACTTCAGGTGTGGTCTCCTCTCTGGTAGAGGTGTGCTCCATGTTCAAGAAGATTTTCTATAAGGGAGGCAAAATGCCTTAGAAAGCAATTGTCTTATTTAAGCCTACACTTGTCTGGGGAACTGAGGTAAGCCGCAAAGTCGTTGGAAAAAAAAGCACTGTCTGCCATAGAAAGCAGTTTCTTTGTTGGGGGGGGGGGGGGTTCAGTCTGAACAACTTTGCTTTTGAACTGAATGACCTCCCGAGACCACGAGCCTATGTCGATTAAACACAGAGCAAACCTCAGGATGGAGCCGCCCCCTTGCCCTTCAGAACACTCCCGTTTCAAAACAAAAACACAAACAGAAACACTTTAAACTTCGCTTTCCAAAGCTAATGCCCTCCCCTCAAACTGTTACTGCTTCTGCTTGGATTATTTTCATTTGGGTTGTGTTTTTCTTACCAAGGGCCAGGCCCTTGTCTTTGTGTATTTGTAAAGTGCCTCATCTACTTACTAGTCTTTAGAAATTACAGACAAAAACAGGAATGCAAGAGAAACTGGCAGCTAAAATCTTGCAGCTTTTCTGAACTGATGCTATGCCTGAGAACCAGAATGGAATATTTTTATAAGGCAGTGTTGAAACATTCTAATCCCAAGAAACAAAATTGAGTCTACATTAGCTGAATATAAAACAGTACCCTGATTTGGCTCCGTGTCTGCCACTCACACGGCTTGTTGTGATGCCGCATGAATGAGCTGTTGCTCTGTGGTCAATATAAAAGGGAGAGGATCCTTCCAGTGGGGGAGCCGCATGACGGTGTCATGATGGTGATGGTTGAGTTTAGACTTCACGCTGCCCTCAGTCCTTCTCTGTGCCAACCCTCTGGAGATCCAGAAGTTCCTCTGGCATGAGGCTTTTCATCTTATGACATGGATCTGGCTATACTCAACTGGCAGAATTTAGGAGCCACAGGAAAAAGAGCCATCATTGGAAGGACACAGAGATGTGAATGTTTGGATAGAGCTGAGAGGTGCTATGAGGCCAGGTCAGCACAGTGGAAGCAAAGGGGAGGCAAAGTGGACAAAGCAGAAATTCCCTCTTCCTTCTTTCCTCGCTCCCTCCTTTTCTGTCCTTCCTGCCTTCCTTTTTCCTGACCTTGCTGAGGTTGGGTATAGAAAAATGGGATCTGTGAAATCTTTCTTTCTTAGAAACTTTTTTCTTACTTCTATAGACATGATTGTATTAGATGTTCTCTATCATTTAAAAATGTATTTGTAGACCGAAAGAGATAAACACTATAGGGTTGTTGATGTTTAGTCACTAGTTCTTGTCTGACTCTTTGCAATCCCATGACTGTAGCCCACCAGGCTCCTCTGTCCATGGAATTTTCCAGGCAAGAATATTGGAGTAGGTTGCCATTCCCTTCTCCAGGGGATCTTCCCGACCCAGGGATCAAATCCGAGTCTCCTGCATTGGTAGGCAGATTCTTTATTACTGAGGCACATGGGAAGTCCCATATCTGTCTTTGTGCTTGTCATTGGCCTGAGTAGAAAGACGTATAAAATTGATTTTTTTTTTTAAAGCATTTGAATGCCTTTTGTTTGCTATTACATTTATTCAGTAAAGTATTTAGTTGGTGTTTAAAAAGTCTCTCCTCCTTCTCCCTTCTTTTCTTCTCTTCCTTCCTTCCCCTCAACTGAATTTTGCTCACTTTGGCTGTAGACATGACTTTGAAATGGGAGAAATAACTCAAAAATAACCTTTGAGATCCTAATGTCATGAACTCTTGCTCAGCCAAGTTTAGAAAGGAATTCATATGTGAGGTGGGGGTTGGACAACAGAATAGAACTCGAAGAGGTTTGTACCTAAATGTCCCATCTTCCAGAACACAGTGATGACCTTAGAGTCCTAGGGAAGCTGGGTAGCCTAACCAAACTGCTTATAGGCTGAACTGCCCCAAATGGGTTGGCAGCCTGGGTAGCTTATGCCATCCAGGTGCCAGCTCAGCCCAGCCAGGGGAGAATGAGGCCAGGAAACTTTCAGTTGGCTGTATAAGGGTACTGAATTTAATAGCCCCGGCAATAGCCGAGGTCACTGAAACAGAATTCTGAAACCAAATTGTTCCACGTGGAACACTGCTGTCCTTCTCTTTAAAGCAGCCCTGGAAAAGCATAAGTAGAACCCAGTAAGAATACACATTTTTAAATTTCATTTTTCATTTCTGAGATCAAGAACTAAAAAGCGTGCAAATATCACCAAAAAATCAGATTTGGAAACTTACAGTTAAGCTTTTATCACAGATTTGGTTCCAAATGTACATTGTTGGGGGGAAGCAGTTAAAATATAAGTTTTAGAACAATTGTTCTTATTATAAGAGGATTTTTTATGAGAACATTGTTCAATGTAGTCACATTTCATTTCTAAAAATAGCCAAAGAACAAAAATGATTCACAGATGTTGATTTATGAGAAAAATAGTGAGCTATATAAACTGAAATATATTTGAAGGAAGGATAGAGCCCCTTATTAAAACCCATTCTATAAAAAGCACCTCCTTCTCCCTGCCTCCGCAGGAAGTTCCGAGTCCTTTCTGGACCCGCAGCACTGGGGCCCCGTGTGCATCAGGACAGCCAGCCATCCCGCCGGATCTTCCCATGTAACGTGCTCTGACAGGAGCTGCCGAGGGTGGGCTCTCTGGCATGGCAGTTCTCACTAGTTGGTCCACGTCAGAATCACCTACAATGCTAGTTAAATGCAGATTCCCAGGCCCCGCTCCTAGAAACTCAGATTCAGTATATTTAGAATGGAGCCCAGGACTCTGCCTATGAAACCAGCCTTCCAAGTCGTTCTGCTGCAGGTGGCACACGGACAATACTTTAGAAACGCTCCTCTGAGGGATGGACTTCCCAGATGGTGCTAGTGGTAAAGAATCTGCCTGCCAGTGCAGGAGGTGCAGGAAATGTGGGTTCGATCCCTAGGTTTGGAAGATCCCCTGGAGAAGAAAATGACAACCCACTCCAGTATTCTTGCCTGGAAAATTTCATGCACAGAGGAGCCTGGCAGGCTACAGTCCATGGGGTTGCAAGAGTCGGACACGACTAAGCACATACCTTTGAGGGATCCCACTGAAGTCATTGCCAGAATCAGAATCCTATAGTTGCCAGTTAGGAGTCATCTCATCTATCCAGTGGTTTTTATTAGCACTGGAGGAAGTTTTTAATAACTAGGCTTTGGGAGCCATAAAAGGAGAAATCAGAAATGACCAAACTCTCATATGGATTGAGTCTGTAAATTGTTTACTATACAATTAACCTGAGCATAATTGTATAGATCATGCTGATGTTACTAGAGTGTGTGGTTCTGGAAATACACCTAATCCTGCTATATTGTAGGACTGTCAAAACAGTCACCTCCCCTCCTGACTCTACCCCACCCCCACAGTTGTCCCTGGGAGATTAAATGTCATTTTTGCAGGCAGGCTTGGCCACGTGACTCAGTTTGGCCAGTGAAATGTAGGTCAAAAATGGTAGCGCCTCTTGGAGCAGAAGCTTCAAAAGCCAAAGTGTGGTTCTGGCCTCTCTCTGCCTTCTGCCGTGTGAGCAGCATGTCCCAGCTAGAAACTGCTCCTTTAATACGGACCTAAGTGGGGAAGAACCGGGGCCTAGCTACAGCAGAGCCTGAGCAGACTACTTCCAGGAGTGAGGGAGAAACCTTGTTGAGTGCTTAAGTCCCAGAGACTGCCTGGTTGTTTGCTACTGCAGCCTAACCTAGCAAAACCAGCCACTAATACAGCTCCTCGTTAGTACCATATTAGCAGAATACTAAGCCAGGCATGATTAAAGGAAATGTCTTGGTCCTGACTCTGGAATTTTCTTTGGTCATCTGAATTCTTTGTGTTTCACACCATTGTGTGTTTCCTTTTCATAGCATACTTAACATACTTAATATGCAGAAAATTATGAGTTATAAGTGTTCAACGTTCAGAATTGAAATATCAAAACTTCATCAGCTGTCTTTCCATGAGTTTTTTTTTTTAATTGAAGTGTAGTTGATTTATAATGTTGTGTTAGTTTCAGGTGTATAGCACAGTGATTCAGTTACACACACACATATATTCTTTTTCACACTCTTTTCCCTTATAAATTATTACAAACTATTGAGTGTAGTTCCCTGTGCTATACAGTAGGTCTTTGTTGGTTATCTATTATATATATATTAGTGTGTACATGTTAATGCCAAACTCCTGATTTATCCCTCCCCTAAGGTATTCTTAATTGCATACAACCCAGGAAGCTCCCTCCACGTCCGATATGCTTCGCATAGCGGCCTTCCTGCAGTTACTGATGAACAGGACAGCAGTCTATTGGTGTGGCTTTGCAGCTTCTTGTCCACCTTTCTGTTCCTTCTGCTGTGATCTGATTTAGTGTCTCCATGGCTATGGCAGTGAGATACAGTGCTTATTTGCCTCTATTTTGTGGCGAGAATAAAAACAATGTCCACTTGAGACCACGCTTTTAGAGATCCAGTATGGGCTCCCTAATATTTCCTGTACAACTTTATCAAGTATCTCTGTGGAAACTGGGCTTTTATTGTTTGATCATTTCATGTTCCCACTGAGTTAAGCTAGTCCCTGTCAGAGCACACTTGTAAGTACAGATGGCTGGGAGAGAAAGGGATGAGTGGCTGCTAGCTTGCTGAGAGTTTCCCAGAGGTCATGACCCACCTTTGCTCCAGGGCTGCTGTTGGTGATGACCTACTTTTTAAAAAAATTAAAGTGTTTTGTCGTTGATTTATAGTGTTGTATTAATTTCTGCTGTACAGGAAAAGTGATTCAATTATATATACACACATTCTTTTTAATACACTTTTCCATTATCACTTATCGCATGATACTGAATATAGTTCCCTGTGCCATATAGGAGGACCTTGTTGTTTATCCGTTCTATATATGATAGTTTGTATCTGCTGACCCCAAATTTCCAGTCCATCCCTCCCCACCCTCTTCCCCCTTGGCAGCCCCAAATCTGTTCTCTGTGTCTGTGAGTCCGCTTCTGTTTCACAGATATATTCATTTGTGTTGTGTTGTAAATTCCACATATAAGTGATATCACATGGTATTTGTCCTTCCCTTTCTGACTTACTTCACATAGTATGATGATATCTATTTGCATCGATGTTGCTGCAAATGGCATCGTTTTGTTCTTTTTTTTTGGCTGAGTGGTATTCCATTGTAGATATGCACAACATCTTCTTTATCCACTCATCTATTGATGGACATTTAGGTTGCTTCCATTTCTTGGCTGTTGTGAATAGTGCCGCCGTGAACATTGGAGTGCATGTATATTTTTGAGTTCAGTTTTGTCTGGATACATGCCCTGGAGTGGGATTACTGGATCCTATGATCATTACTGATCCATTTTTCTGTTATTCACACCTAGACTTTTGCCAGGTCAACCTCCAGGTTTTCTACATTGCCTTGGGCTAATGCTCTGAAGGTAGTATAAGAACAAAGAAATATATTCAATGATAATGGTTTGCAGCTTAGTGGGAGATTCAGCCCAGATTCTCACTTTCCAGGTCTCTCTCCAAGTCTCCTTGGTCTCCTCCTTCCTCTGTTCCTCAGTGACAAGGAAAGTGGGGTGAGGTTGCCCACAGCTCCAGACTCCCAGCCTCGAACCCAGAAGGACTCTTTTTAGTCTCAATCCTCAGGATCATTGATTCAACAAATATTTTATTGAATACTTTCTGTGTTCCAGGTACCATTGTAGGTACTTGGAATGCATAGGGGTAGGAAGAAGATCCCTTTGGGGTGGGAGATGGGAGCCAGAATTATATTCCATAAATATGGTTTCCAAAAGCCCAAGTCTATAAATCTCATCAGGGGCCTCAGTAAGAAGGATCATTTGTCAGCTGGGGAGATATCTGAGAACGTGACACTTGCGCAACAAAAACAAAGTGCCAAGCAGGAAAACTGTACCTTTTTAGCCCACCCACATGGCCATGATCTTATATAGCATTTTTCATTTAAGTTTCATCAGTTCTTTATAAGCCTTATGCTATCACTCCTCATTTTCTTTACTCAGAGCCAGGCCTGTGGCTCATGCTATTAACTTCATTTCTTAGGAACCTCTCCCTCCTAAAAAAAACCACAAAGAAACAAAAATGGGAGCAATTATAGAAAGGAGCTAGATGCAATCAGTGTCGCTAAGAATTCTTTCAAAACATAACTCTTAAATGGCCACCAGGTTTCTCTTCTGAAATGAGTTAATAGTTTTCTCACAGCATTTCTCAAAACTGTTTTATTCAAGTGTTAGTCGCTCAATAAGGCCCAACTCTTTGCAATCCCGTGAACTGTAGCCAACCAGGCGCCTCTCTCTGTGGAATTCTCTAGGCAGGAGTACTAGAGTGGTAGCCATTCCCTTCTCCAGGGTATCTTCCCCACCCAGGGATTGAACCTGGGTCTCCTGCACTATGCGCAGATTGTTTACTGTCTGAGCCACCAGGGAAAGTTACACCATCCTTGTGATTCAGTCTATTCATCTCTGTTTGGGAGAAGTGGAAACAGATAGTCTTGTGCAAGTAGGCCCCGGGCCACCATTTTAACCTTACTTCTGCTCTATCTAGACACACAACAGGTCTTCAGGTGGTGTTGTTCAGTCGCTCAGTCATGTCCAACTCTTTGCAAACCCATGGACTGCAGCACTCCAGGCTTCCCCGTCCATCACCATATCCAAGAGCTTACTCAAGCTCATGTCCATTGAGTCAGTGATGTCATCCAACCATCTCATCCTCTGTCATCCCCTTCTCCTCCTGCCTTCAATCTTTCCCAGCATCAGGATCTTTTCTAATGAGTTGGCTCTTTGCATCAGGTGGCCAAAGTATTGGAGCTTCAGCATCAGTCCTTCTATTGAATGTTCAGGACTGATTTCCTTTAGGATAGACTGGTTGGATCTCCTTGCAGTCCAAGGGACTCTCAAGGGTCTTCAACACCACAACTCAAAAACATCAATTCTTTGACATTCAGCCTTCTTTATGGTCCAACTCTCACATCCATACATGACTACCAGAAAAACCATAGCTTTGACTAGATGGACCTTTGTTGGCAAAGTAATGTCTCTGCTTTTTAATATGCAATAGGTTGATCATAGCTTTTCTTCAAGGAGCAAGCGCTTTTTAATTTCATGGCTGCAGTCACCATCTGCAGTGATTTTGGAGTCCCAAAGAATAAAGTCTCTCACTGTTTCCATTGTTTCCCCTTCTATTTGCCATGAAGTGATGGGACCAGACGCCATGATCTTAGTTTTTTTGAATGTTGAGTTTTAAGCCAACTTTTTCACTCTCCTCTTTCACCTTCATCAAGAGGCTCTTTAGTTCCTTGCTTTCTGCCATAAGGGTGGTATCATCCGCATATCTGAGGTTATTGATATTTTTCCTGGCAATCTTGATTCTAGCTTGTGCTTCATCCAGTCCATCATTTCTCATGAGTACTCTGCGTATAAGTTAAATAAACAGGGTGACAATATACAGCTTTGACATACTCCTTTCCCAATTTGGAATCAGTCTGTTGTTTCATGTCTGGTTCTAATTGATGCTTCTTGACCTGCATACAGGTTTTTCAGAAAGCAGTAAGGTGGTCTAGTATTGCCATCTCTTTAAAAATTTCCCACAATTTGTTGTGATCCACACAGTCAAAGGCTTTAGCATAGTCAATGAAGCAGATGTTTTTCTGGAACTCTCTTGCTTTTTCAGTGATCCAATGGATGTTGGCAGTTTGATCTCTGGTTCCTCTGCCTTTTCTAAATCCAGCTTGAACATCTGGAAGTTCACGGTTCATGGATTTTGAGCGTTACTTTGCTAACGTGTGAAATGAGTGCAATTGTGCAGTGGTTGGAACATTCTTTGACATTGCCTTTCTTTGGGATTGGAATGAAAACTGACCTTTTCCAGTCCTGTGGCCACTCCTGAGTTTTCCCAAATTTTCTGGCATATTGAGTGTGGCACTTTCACAGCATCATCTTTTAGGATTTGAAATAGCTCAGCTGGAATTCCGTCACTTCCACTAGCGTTGTTCGTAGTGATGCTTCCTAAGGCCACTTGACTTTGCACTCCAAGATGTCTGACTCTAGGTGAGTGATCACACCATCATCATTATCTGGGCCATGAAGATCTTTTCTGTATAGTTCTTTTGTGTATTCTGGTCACCTCTTCTTAATATCTTCTGCTTCTGTTAGGTCCATACCATTTCTGTGTGCCCATCTTTGTGCTCATCTTTGCATGAAATGTTCCCTTGGTATCTCTAATTTTCTTGAAGAGATCTCTAGTCTTTCCCATTCTGTTGTTTTCCTCTATTTCTTTGCATTGATCACTGAGGAAGGATTTCTTATCTCTTCTTGCTATTCTTTGGAACTCTGTATTCAAATGGGTATATCTTTCCTTTTCTCCTTTGCCTTTAGCTTCTCTTCTTTTCTCACCTACTTGTAAGTTCTCCTCAGAGAACCATTTTGCCTTTTTGCATTTCTTTTTCTTGGGGATGGTCTTGATCCCTGCCTCCTGTGCAATGTCATGAACCTCCACCCATAATTCTTCAGGCACTCTGTCTATCAGATCTAATTCCTTGAATCTATTTGTCACTTCCACTGTATAATCCCAAGGGATTTGATTTAGGTCATACCTGAATGGCCTAGTTGTCTTCCCTACTTTCTTCAATTTAAGTCTGAATTTGGCAATAAGGAGTTCATGATCTGAGCCACCACCAGCTCCTGGTCTTGTTTTTGCTGGCTGTATAGAGCTTCTCCATCTTTGACTGCAAAGAATATAATCAATCTGATTTTGGTGTTGACCATCTGGTAATGTCCATGTGTAGTCGTCTCTTGTGCTGTTAGAAGAAGGTGTTTGCTATGACCAGGGCATTCTCTTGGCAAAACTCTGTGAGCCTTTGCCCTGCTTCATTTTGTACTCCAAGGCCAAACTTTCCAGTATCTCCTGACTTCCTATTTTTGCACTCCAGTCCCCTATGATGAAAAGGACATCTTTTCTTTGATGTTAGTTCTAGAAGGTCTTGTACATCTTCATAGAACCTTTGAACTTCAGTCTCTTTGGCATTAGTGGTTGGGGCATAGATTTGAATTACCATGATATTGAATGTTTGCCTTGGAAATGAACAGAGATCATTCTGTCATTTTTGAGATTGCACCCAAGTACTACTTGGGTGCAATTTTGGACTCTTTTGTATGATGGCTACTCCATTTCTTCTAAGGGATTCTTGCCTGCAGTAGTAGATATGATGGTCATCTGAATTAAATTCACCTTTTCCAGCCCATTTTAGTCCACTGATTCCTAAAATGTCTATGTTCTCTCTTGCCATCTCCTGTTTGACCACTTCCAATTTACCCTGGTTCACTGACCTAGCATTCTAGGTTCCTATGCAGTATTGTTCTTTGCGGCATTGGACTTTACTTCCATCACTAGACACATACACAACAGGGCGTTGTTTTTACTTTGGCTCACCCTCTTCATTTCTTCTATATCTCTACTCTTTTCCAGTAGCATATTGGGCACCTACTGGGGAGTAGTAGGTGTTCATCTTTTAGTGTCACATCTTTTTGTCTTTTCATACTCTTAATGGGTCTCCAGTTGGAGATTTGTAAAGCTGTGTTGTGAATGGCTATTTTGTAAATGAAAATATGCCTTTGATTTTGACTTAGAGATAGTGAAAACAAACAAAAACAGAACCTGAATGGAGCTGCTTCAGACCAGCTGGGGAGACAGCACAGCTGAGAGGCCAAACTAGAACCAGAAGTAGGAATAGAAATTAGGTATTTACCTGACCCCACCACAGAAGTAGCTAAGAAAATTGTGGAGACGCATTTTATTGTAACAGGCTCTACCTTCATCACAAGAAAGGCAGTTCCATTTAGGGGAAGAAGACAGTAGTTGTGAGCGGTAGATATTAGTCCATTGAAGAGCAAGGATGGGGACTTCCCTGGTGGTCCAGTGGCTAAGATTCTGCCCTCCCAATGCAGGGGGACCTGGGTTCACTGCCTGGTTAGGGAACTAGATTCCATATGCTGCAACTAAGAGTTTGCATGCTGCAACTAAAGATTCCTCCTGCTGCAGCTAAAAAAAGATTCCGCATGCCAAAGCTAAGACCCCACAGCCAATCAAACAAATAAATATTTTTTTAAAAAGAGTAAGGATGGTTGGCCCCATGTACCCATAGGAAAACATTAACCCTGAGCAACACTCAGAACACATGTGAGCCTCCTAAGGTACTTCACAGAGCACAGGATGAACAATTTCTAGGGAAAGAGTTAGGGTGGGGGGAATTCAGGCAAAGAAGATGACCCAAGCAAAGACCTAGAGGCAAGAATTAACACAAATTGTTGAAGGGGCTCATGTTATTTCTGACCCATGTCATGAGGTAAGAAGTAGGAGGAAAGTGAGGGGCAGAGGTGGACAGTGTCGTTTAAAAAACTTGATTTGTTCTGTAGGTGCAGGGAGCCATTGAATGGCCTGCTGTAGATTTTGGCTGTTGTTGGGAAACAATTCCCCGTGAGTTTGTCACTTGTCTACAAGTCATGTGAATGAGGCACTAAATCATCTCAGCTCCCTGTTGCTTCTTGAGAACCACAAGGACAACCCAGAGTGACTCAGGCAGAGGCTGTAAATGCAGTGGGGGTTCTGTCTCTGTGAGAAACCCTAAGCCCAGGAACCTGAATTTTTTATAATTTTATAGTAGGCTGCAAGCAAAGCTGCCTGCTCTTTGTGTGTCTAGCTCCATCTTCCAAAGATGCTTGCTACACAAACATCCTTGGAAGAATAATCCAGGACAAAAAGGTAGTTTCCCAGTAGCTTGGTATGCTGAAAGTTATAAAGTCCTTTGTATCTGACCCAGCAGTCTCATGTATTCTGTCAACATCCATGAAATTGCTAGCATCCAGGCTGAGTAGGGTAAATCTGAGAATTTTCCTGGTTTTTGACAGCTGTATGTTGGTCCAATAGCTTGGAGGCTGATGCAGTGATTCAGGTGAGAGATAAATTCCTTAATTAAGGCTGTGGAAAGCAGTATAGAGAAGAAACAATAGATCCCAGAAATATTTAGAAAGTAAAATTGATATGACCTGTGATGGTTTGCATTGAAAGAATTGGTAAAGGAAAGTGATTATAGATGATCCCAGCTTCTAATTTGGATGCTTGAGTCATTAGTAGACCTTCTGCCTATTGAGAGTGTTAGACAAGGAACCTGGATTGGGAGTGGAATGATGAGTTTAGTTTTATCCCTGCTGCCTTTGAGGTGCTCATGGGACATCTAAGTGGGGAATGACCAGAGGATACCTTAATATAAATGTCTGAAACTCAGGGGGAAGATATAAGGACCTGTTTCGAGACTTAGGAGGCTTCAGCATGTGGGTAAGTGTGGTAGCCAGCCTTCAAGATGGCTCCTTAATGATCCTAGCCTCCTGGTATTTGCTCTCTTGTGTAATCATTGTATCAGAATTGGTCTGTAAAATCAATAGATGATACATATACCATCACCAACAGAGGTGACAATATATGAGTGCCAAGCTTAGGTCATAAAGGAAATTGTGGTTTATGCTTTGGTATCTCTCTTGGATGGCTTGTTATAGGGGAAACTGGCTGCCGTGTAGTGAGGATGCTCAAGTAACCACACAGAGATGGATATGGGTGAGCCATTGTGAAAGCAGGTCCTCCAGCCCAATTAACACCTCAGAGGCCTGCAGCCCTGGCTGACATCTTGGTTACAACCTTACAAGAGAGCCTGAGCCACTCAGTTCTGACCTCCTTCAGCCCCCTTTACTTTCAGCAGATGACCCCCGGTCTTGACTTGGTAGAAAAAAATGTCAACAGGCTGTGACACTTTGACACTTTCCATCTCCCACTTCACTACTCCCTGTTTCTAAAGGAATTAGTTCTGAACCCATACTCACCTTTCCTCCACCTTAAATGAAGACTTACCTGTCTGATTTTGCAACAAAACGATGACTCTTTAATTTTACGTATTAATTTCCTGGGACTCCTGTAACAAAGTACCACAAACTAGGGTGGCTTAAAACAAGAGAATTTTATTCTCTCACAGTTCTGGCAGCTAGAAATCTTAGATAAAAGTATCAGTAGGGTTATTCTCTCTGTGAAGGACCCAGGGAAGGATCTGTCGCATGCTTTTCTCCATAGCTTCAGTGTTTGCCAGCAATCCTTGATGTTCCCTGGTTTGTGCCATGTAACTCTAATCTCTGCTTCCATTCTTCATTCTATAGATGTCTTTTCTGCTCTTCTGAGGACAGTAGTCATATTGAATTACGAGCCCACCTTATCTAGGATGACCTCATCTTAATTTGTATCTTAATTGTATCTGCAACAACCCCGTTTCCCAATAACCTCACATTTTGAGGTTGCTGGGCTTAAAACTTCAACATACCTTTTTAGGAGAAAAATTCAACCTATGCCACTGTGTACAGGAGAACTGACGACCCTTCCTAGTTCTCATCTCACTGGCTCCCCTGCAGCAGCATTTGACACTGTTGATCACACTCCACTTAGAATTCCCCCTTCCCGATTTCAGAGGACCACTCTTACTTTTCTATCCACAGAACCAAGCTCAGTCTCCTCTGCTAGCTCCTCTTCTTCCATTCATCTCTACCAGTGAGTTCTCTGAACTTGAGTATTTGGCCTTCTTTTCTCCCAAAGTTACGTCCTATGTCTGGGTGATTTCAGTCATACTCATGGCCTCAAAATGCACCTAAACCTCTACTTTTCGTCTAGGCAATGACTCTGAGCCTAGACCCAACCAGCTAGACAGTTGAACCTCTGAAGCCACTTGTCCAAAACTAACCAACCTTTTGATTTCCTCTTCCATACCTGCTGCCCATCTGATAATTCCCTTTCTCTGTAAGTTTCTCTCCTGTTCCCAAGTCCCACAAGTCAAATACCTGGGTCTCATTTTATACTTTTCCCCTTCCGTGCCTGAGTCACTTCAATCCTTCCTCCTAAAAAACTCCCGGACCTGGTTCCTTTGCATCACCTCTTGCCTAGTTCAGGCCTTCATCATCTCTCAATGGACCAGGGCCACACTCTCCTCACTTGTCTTCCAACCTCCATTCTCTGCCCCTCACTCAGTCTTCCATGCTGCTGCTGGAATCCTCTGCTTATAACTGATCTCATCTAACCATGTCACTCTTGTATGTAAAACCCCTCAATAGATCTTCTTTGTCTTTTAGGATATAATCCAAGAGTTCCCCAGCTTTCCTCTAAGGCCAACCTCACACAAATCTCTTGTCCTTTTTACCACTTAGTCCTATATCTAGCCAACAGGATTATTTATTTCAAACTCATGTCGAGGAGGTAGGAGGGGTGAAATTGCATTTAGAATCAAACCCTATCTCTGCCAGAGATGCTTGGAGGGCTCAAACAAACTTTGTGCACACCAGGACCCAGAGACCCCACAGAGACTGAGACAGAACTGTGTTTGAGTGTCTCCTGAGGAGGTACGGGTTAGCAGTGGCCTGCCACAGGGGTAGGGGCTCTGGTTGCAGCAGACCTGGGTGTGGCATAAGCCTTCCTGGGGGAGGTCGCCATTAACCCCACCATAGAGCTGCCAGAACTTACACAGGGCTGGGGAAACAGACTCTTGGAGGGCACAAACAAAACCCCGTGCACACCAGGACCCAGGAGAAAGGAGCAGTGACTGCCGCAAGGGACTGATCCAGACTTGCCCGTGAGTGTATGGGTGTCTCCGGCGGGGGTGTGGGTTGGTGGTGGCTGGCTGCAGGGTTGGGGGCAGTAAGTGCTGCAGTGCATGCAGAGGACCTTTTGAAGGAGGTTGACATTGTCTTCATTACCCCTACTATAGTTTGGGCTTGGGTCAAAGAACAGGGAGGGTACACAGCCCCACCCGTCAACAGAAAATTGGATTAAAGATTACTGAGCATGGTCCCGCCCATCAGAACAAGACCCAGTTTCCCCCTCAGTCAGTCTCTCCCATCAGGAAGCTTCCATAAGCCTCTTATCCTTCTCCATCAGAGGGCAGACAGAATGAAAATCACAATCACAGAAAACTAACCAAACTGATCACATAGACCACAGACTTGTCTAACTCGGTGAAACTATGAGCCATGCCATGTAGGGCCACCCAAGACGGATGGGTAATGGTGGAGAGTTCCGACAAAACGTGGTCCACTGGAGAAGAGAATGGCAAACCACTTCAGTATTCTTGCCCTGAGAACCCGATGAACAGTATGAACATGCAAAAAGATAGGACGTTGAGAGATGAACTCCCCAGGTCAGTAGGGGCCCAACATGCTACTGGAGATCAGTGAAGAAATAACTCCAGAAAGAATGAAGAGATGGAGCCAAAGCAAAAACAACACCCAGTTGTGGATGCGACTGGTGATGGAAGTAAAGTCTGACACTGTAAAGAGCAATATTGCATAGGAACCTGGAATGTTAGGTCCATGAATCAAGGTAAATTGGAAATGGTCAAATAGGAGATGGCAAGAGTGAACATCAACATTTTAGAAATCAGTGAACAAAAATGGACTGGAGTGGGTGAATTTAACTCAGATGACCATTATATCTACCACTGTGGTCAAGAATCCCTTAGAAGAAATGGATTAGCCATCATAGTCAACAAAAGAGTCTAAAATGCAGTACTTGGATGCAATCTCAAAAACGACAGAATGATCTCTGTTCATTTCCAAGGCAAACCATTCTATATCACAGTAATCCAAGTCTATGCCCTGACAAGTAATGCTGAAGAAGCTGAAGTTTAATGGTTCTATGAAGATCTACAAGACCTTCTAGAACTAACAGCCAAAAAAGATGTCCTTTTCATTATAGGATACTGGAATGCAAAAGTAGGAAGTCAGGAGATACCTGGAGTAACAGGCAAATTTGACCTTGGAGTACAGAATGAAGCAGGGCAAAGGCTAACAGAATGAGAAGGCAGCTGGCAAACACCCTCTTCCAACAACATAAGAGAGGACTCTACACATGGACAACACCAGATGGTCAACACCAAAATCAGATTGATCATGTTCTTTGCAGCCAAAATGGAGAACTCTATACAGTCAGCAAAAACAAGACCGGGAGCTGACTGTGGTTCAGATCATGAACTCCTTATTGCCAAATTCAGACTTAAATTGAAGAAAGTAGGGAAAGCCACGAGACCATTCCAGTATGACCTAAATCAAATCTCTTAGAATTATACAGTGGAAGTGACAAATAGATTCAAGGAATTAGAACTGATAGAGTGCCTGAAGAACTATGGGTGGAGGTTCATGACATTGTACAGGAGGCAGGGATCAAGACCATCCCCAAGAAAAAGAAATGCAAAAAGGCAAAATGGTTCTCTGAGGAGAACTTACAAGTAGCTGAGAAAAGAAGAGAGGCTAAAGGCAAAGGAGAAGAGGAAAGATATACCCATTTGAATGCAGAGTTCCAAAGAATAGCAAGAAGAGATAAGAAATCCTTCCTCAGTGATCAATGCAAAGAAATAGAAGAAAACAACAGAATGGGAAAGACTAGAGATCTCTTCAAGAAAATTAGAGATACCAAGGGAACATTTCATGCAAAGATGGGCACAATAAAGGACAGAAATGGTATGGACCTAACAGAAGCAGAAGATATTAAGAAGAGGTGACCAGAATACACAAAAGAACTATACAGAAAAGATCTTCATGACCTAGATAACCACAATGGTGTGATCACTCACCTAGAGCCAGACATCTTGGAGTGCAAAGTCAGGTGGGCCTTAGGAAGCATCACTATGAACAAAGCTAGGGGAGGTGATGGAATTCCAGCTGAGCTATTTTAAATCATAAAAGATGATGCTGTGAAAGTGCTGGACTCAATATGCTAGCAAATTTGGCAAACTCAGGAGTGGCCACAGGACTGGAAAAGGTCAGTTTTCATTCCAATCCCAAAGAAAGGCAATGCCAAAGAATGTTCCAGCCGCTGCACAATTGCACTCATTTCATATGCTAGCAAACTAATGCTCAAAATTCTCTAAGCCAGGCTTCAACAATACATGAACCATGAACTTCCAGATGTTCAAGCTGGATTTAGAAAAGGCAGAGGAACCAGAGATCAAATTGGCAACATCTGTTGGATTATCAGAAAAGCAAGAGAGATCCAGAAAAACATCTATTTTTGCCTTATTGAGTACGCCAAAGCCTTTGACTGTGTTGGTCATGACAAACTGTGGAAAATTCTGAAAGAGATGGGAATACCAGACCACCTGACCTGCCTCCTGAGAAATCTGTATGCAGGTCAAGAAGCAACAGTTAGAACTGGACATGGAACAACAGACTGGTTCCAACTTTGGAAAGGAGTACATCAAGGCTGCACATTGTCACCCTGCTTATTTAACTTATATGCGGAGTACTCATGAGAAATGCTGGGCTGGAAGAAGCACAAGCTGGAATCAAGATTGCCAGGAGAAGTATCAATAACCTCAGATATGCAGATGACACCACCCTTATGGCAGAAAATGAAGAACTAAAGAGCCTCTTGATGAAGGTGAAAGAGGAGAGTGAAAAAGTTGGCTTAAAACTCAACAATCAGAAAACGAAGATCATGGCATCTGGTCCCATCACTTCATGGCAAATAGAAGGGGAAACAATGGAAACAGTGAGAGAGTTTATTTTTGGGGACTCCAAAATCACTGCAGATGGTAACTGCAGCCATGAAATTAAAAGATGCTTGCTCCTTAGAAGAAAAGCTATGATCAACCTAGCCAGCATACTAAAAAGCAGAGACATTACTTTGCCAACAAAGTCTGTCTAGTCAAAGCTACAGTTTTTCCAGCAGTCATGTATGGATAAGTGAGTTGGACTATAAAGAAAGCTGAGTGCTGAAGAATTGATGTTTTTGAACTGTGGTATTGGAGAAGACTCTTGAGAGTCCCTTGGACTGCAAGGAGATACAACCAGTCCAACCTAAAGGAAATCAGTCCTGAATATTCATTGGAAGGACTGATGCTGAAGCTGAAACTCCAACACTTTGGCCACCTGATGTGAAGAATGGACTCATTTGAAAAGATCCTGATGCTGGGAAAGATTGAAGGTGGGAGGAGAAGGGGATGACAGAGGATGAGATGATTGGATGACATCACTGACTCAATGGACATGAGTTTGAATAAGCTCCTGGAGTTGGTGATGGACAGGGAAGCCTGGCATGCTGCAGTCCATGGAGTCAGAAAGAGTCAGACATGACTGAGCAACTGAACTGAATTGAAATGAGGCCCAGTTGTTTTCATTGGTAAATTCTTTCAAACATTTAAGGAAGAAATGATACAAATTCTCCATAATCTCTTCCAGAGTATAGAAGGAGAGTGAAAATTTCCTAATACATTGTTCTGAGGCCAGCATTATCCTAATGTCAAAACCAGACAAAGGAAGGGAAACTACAGACTAATGTCTCTCATAAAGATAGATGCAAAGTTCTCAACAAAATATTAGCAAATCAAATCCAACAATGTATAAAAGGAATTATAATATTATGATCAAGTGGAATTTATTCTAGGTATGCAAGATTTGTTCAGTATATGAAAATCAATGTAATTACCACATCCACAGGTTAAAGACAAGTATCAATGATCATATCAGTAGATGCAGAAAAAGCATTTGGCAAAATTCAACATTCATTCATGATAAAACCTTTCAACAAACTAGGAATAGAAACTTCCTAACTTGATTTTTAAAAATCTACAAAAATCCTATACCTAACATCATGTGAAGAAACTCAAGAGGTTTGCCATTAAGATCAGGAACAAGGCCAGGATGTACCCTTTCACCATCCCATTTTTAATATCATATTGGTAGTCCTAGCTAATGCAATAATACAAGAAAAAGAAATAAAAGGTATACAATTGGAAAGAAAAAATAAAACTGTCTTTGTTTCAGATAATATAGAAAATTCCAAAGTATGAGTTTAAAAACTCCTGAAAAATAGTGAGTGAGTATAACCAGGTGGCAGGACACAGATTAATGTACAAAGGTACCATCTTTGATTCTCCCTTTTTCCCTCTCAAGCAGTCTTAGTAATTCCTCCTCAGCCCTCCAATGTCATTTTCAGCACATGTGGCTCAAGTATCTATCCAGATACTCAATACCTTCCCAATGCATACAAACTTCTGATTTCTTGTCCAATGCTGTGTACTCTTGAACAGAGAGTGAGTTACCCCTCCAAAAATCATCCTGGTGAAAATTTCACTTTCCCTGCTGTTTTCCAACAAAATCTCTTCTTGCTGAAGAAAAGGAGAAAAACATATGATAATCTCACTTGGTCATTTCCCTTTTGAGAAATGTCATTTTTATTTTTATATATTTATGTATATTTATATTCAGAAACGTCAAAATGCTAGGACCCACTGTCCTGGGACAATACTTTTTCATTTGATATCCCTAGCTATCCTAGACCCAGTTGGTAAATGATAAGAATTCAGTCCCCAAGCATGCATATGACAAATAAAGGAGACATTATCACATCTGGATTCTGACATTGTCTCAGTCCTTATGTCAACAAAGTGGGTTTTGATATGATTTTATGCTATATGGTAAGTTGTTGCCAAATGACCTGAAGAAGTTCTGATGCAAATGACAGAAATAATGAACATGTGATGATGCAGAGGGAGACTAGCAAGGGGGGATGAGAAGGTATAGCAACAAAGTCCATGGGAACAAATGATACAGGAGAATGAAAGTGTGGGTGTACTGTGTAACAACTCCATGCCGGGACCCCCATCCTGGCAGAGCTCTGAGTAGGCAAACCTGTTATACTCACTTGGGGTTTACCTTTAAAATTCAAGGCCGCCCTGATGGAGAGGGAAGAGAGTTTCTGCAAAGGGATGATTCTTGTTAGAGTAAGCTACTCCATAATCACATCACGATTTCCTCTCCCCACTCAAATATAAATGTTTATCTTAATTCCTCTTGTCTAACATGGATGGTTTTTCAATTTCCATTGGTTGAACACTGCTGTTCTGATGGCCGGTATCCTTCAGAGTTAACTAAACCTTTTATTTGTAGGGTTAGACACAGGACTGATTCTATGCTTTGGGAGAAGATTTGGCCCAATTTAAAAGCTGACTGCAATGAAATAAATGAGTTTTTGGACAGCTGACTCTCTCTTAAAACACTAATCCACCACTTTCAAATGTAAAAAAGACCTCACATCAAGAAATCATGAAGGCTCCTTATCAACCTGGTTTAAACTTCCTGTTAGTGTCAGTTAGAAGGGGCTGTTAATGGGTCTATCAGTGTTAATACAACACTGATTTATTTAGAGAGTGTCTTGTGCCTGAGAACTGCCTTGGCAAGGAACTGTGCTAAACATAGAGATACACACTCCATGCCCATTGGGCTCACATAAAAAGGAAGAAATATGCAATAGGGGTTTACCTCGGTGGGGTGAGGCTTGATATTTTCCAGATGGTGACACCACAAGTGAATTCAATAGAAATATCTTTAAAAAAAGATGCTCGAATATTAAATAACAATGAATATACATCAAGCCCTCTTTACATCTGGGCTGGGAGTGTCTCCTGTCCCTAGCTGCAGATGGGGTGGTCTCCTCTGTCAGTGGGAGGCCCCATTAGATGTCCCATTAGGAAGAGTATTCTGGCAGGGTACATTCTAGAACTGGAATATGGTCCATAAATAGATTTAGGACTTTTCTTGGGGTGAGGAGGGGGGAGGAGAATAAAGCAGCAGAGGAGAGTCTTGGCTTAGTTGCAGGACTCAAATGATATGCACTGCGTGTGAGAGAGCGGGCGTTTCCTCCTGACTCTGGGGAAAGGTCAGTAAACATGAACAGTGAGGGAGCATAAAACAGAGTGGGTCAAAATGCTGATCGCACAATGGCTCAGACATGAGCTGACCAAGGCTCCAGACAGTCATTGGTGAGACTGGAGGCTATCTAAAGGGAACATGTGTGTAAGCTATTTGGGAGGTGGGGACAGGCAAAGTCAGGTACTTTATAAATTTATATCTAAGGAAATCAAGGTGATGATGAGAGTTTCACTGCGTTATCTGCTTTGTCACTGTGAGTGTGCATGTACGTGTATGTGTGTGTTGGCAAATGGACTTTAGGAGGCCCCAGAAGAGGAGGTGGAGGTGGAAAAGACTCGGGCTCTGCTTCCCTGGTCATTACATGATCGCCTTCTATGCTCACGAGGAGGCATGAGCCCTTGCTTCCAGTTTTGGCTACAGCATATAGACTGCTCAGTGAGCACTGCTGAAGTACTGGGTTTTCATGTCAGGCTCTGTGAGGGACAGCTTCAGAGACGGGCAGTTGTGCGGTGCTGTCAGCTGCTCCAGCCCTCTCCACCTCGAAAGCAGTGCCGATGAAGTTTTCAGGCTCATCCACATGCAGACAGAGCCACAAATCTCCCACAGAGCCTTCACACCATCAGTGATGGACTTTTTGAAGACCTACTGAAATGTCTCTGAAACCCTGACCTCTAGCAGTATTTTACAAACTTCCCTTAAGATGAGAATTATCTGGGCTTCTTAAACCACAAATTGCTGGGCTCCAGTCCTCATCTGCTGAAACAGAAATTTCTGGAAAAGAGACATGGTAATCCATATATTTAACAACTGTTCCAGGTGATACTTGTCATCAGGGCTCTTAGCCTTGAGGGGCTTTGAAAAATGCCTACGCCCAAGTCCAGTGGTTCAGCTGTTGTG
The DNA here is from genome assembly GCF_033118175.1 of Dama dama. Taxonomy (NCBI): domain Eukaryota; kingdom Metazoa; phylum Chordata; class Mammalia; order Artiodactyla; family Cervidae; genus Dama; species Dama dama. The sequence continues at coordinate 16,741,871 of NC_083705.1, forward strand.
AAATGGGGCCCTGGCATGGGATTTCCCAGGGTGACTGTGATAAGCACTCAGGGTTACTCTGGGATACAATGTGTGCAGCAGTTCTACTTGCAAGCTGTGGAGTCAGGCTGCCTGAGTTCACCCATAGGCTCTGCTGCAGCTTCTGTCTGTGCAGCCCCAGGCAATTCATTTAACCTAAGTCTTAGCCTCCTCTACTCTAAACAGGAGCTAGGATATGACCTGTGTGTGTGCGAAGTTGCTTTAGTCACGTCCGACTCTTTGCAGCGTTATGGGCTATAGCCTGCCAGGCTCTTTGTCCATGGGATTCTCTAGGCAAGAATACTGGAGTGGGTTGCCAGGCCCTCCTCCAGGGGATTTTCCCAACCCAGGGATCAAACCCACGTCTCTTGCCTATCCTGCGTTGCAGGCGGATTCTTTACCCCTGAGCCAGCAGGGAAGCCCCATGATATGACTAACCTCCTACAGTTATTTTGAAGATTAAAGAGCTAATTGTGAGAAATATCTGACACACTGCAGGCACTCCATAGGCACTTCAGCTTTCATTATTCATTTTGCATGTGCCTCCGTGTTAAGAACTGGGACACAAAGATGAAGACGTTAGCCCCCTCCCCGGGCCCTCAGGGAGTTTGTCGTTTCTAATGGGTGATCTGTGGGATGGGCCATTGAAGCAGTGTGGACTAAGCGTGTGAGCTCAAAGGGGCAGTGAGCATCTCTAGCAGGAGGAGGCAGTATCAGGGAGGCGCAGGGGAGCTGGGGTTTGAAGGATGGGCGATCTCTAGCCTGACTGAGAAGGTAGCAGGTGAGTAATCCCAGTGGGAAGAGCAGAGCATGAGCAAAAGGAGTGAGTGGGATCTCAGCAGATGGTGTTTCAGCACAGTTGGGCTTAGTTTTGGGGAGCAGAGCCTACGAAGCAGATTAGGATCAACTTCTGAGGGTATGTTGGGGGTTTGGGTCTTTGAGCAATGGGGACCAATCACCAGAGGGTTGGGAAGTGAAGTGACATAATTGAGTCTCTCTGTTTCAGAGCAATAAGCCTGACAAGAGCTTGTAGGATCCAGCAGGCAGAGAGAAGATAGGGGTGGAGATTTCACTAATTCATTTAGCAGATATCTTTTGGGCACCTACTGATGCCAGACACTAGATGCTGATTTATAGCAGCAAACCCGAGTCACTGCCCCCACAGCCGGAAGGCGGTTGCTCAGCTGGTCTATTGTCTCTCCATTGGGTCAAGTGTCTGTCCTTAGCCCAGTCGTCTCAGGCTTGATCTTTGAGTAAAAGAGGCAGCTAGGGCTGGGGTCAGGGGTAAGGCTGAGGGAGGGAGGAAAGGGAGGTGGACCAAATAAAACAAAGTTCTTTTGAATGTAACTCTTGTACCACCACACCTCTAATAGTACTGTTAAAATAGTCTTAGTGATGTGAGAAAAAAAGTAAAAATAACATTACCATCATTTAGGAACAGTTTCTAAATATTGCCCAGGTTTAATAAATCCAATGAAATATTATTTTAAAATATGAAAGCAATGCAATATTCTTTATGATTCAAGCAGGTCCCATTCTGACCTCCTAAAGCTTCTTTAAGATGACTTATCCTAAAATATTTTAAATTCCCTGAACGACTCAAGTGGAAATAGGTCAACATATTATTTTCCTTAAATATTACACAAACTCGAGTGACTTTTATGTTTGAATTTTTAAATGCATTATACTTCACTTTTAATATATATTTGTCCAATATGCATATAGATCATTCAGTTCTGTAAAGTTAAGCAAAGCTGAAAGATTAATTCTAGTGCTGAGTTTTTATACATATGTTTCTTAAAAGCCATCTTTGATAAGAATGAAATCATGCATCAGACTAAACCAGAGAGCCACTGTGAACATAGAGTTCAGGGGAGATACAAAGCTGAAGGATGTCATAATTTCTGCATCCTTAGTCATACATCCACAGGGGAGAAAAAAGAAAACTATTAAGAAGGAAGACTTTGGTCTAGAAGATGATATAGTAGAATGTCAGTGTATTTCAGCTGACTCAAAGAAACCTCCAGAGTAAGGCTCCTGACCCATCTCTGATGCATTCCCATGAGCATGAACCATGGCAGAATGTCCTGAACAGCCAGTGGGAGGGATACTGGTATTAATATCTGAACTACATGAGTGAAACCATGCCAAGTGCTTGGAATCCCATCTGGCACATGGTGCAGCCTCTGGGGGAGTTGGCTCTTACTGGTCCACTGCTGCCATTTGCCCTCACCTGAGCTAAAAAGGTTTCATCCAAGTAAGTCACCCGCTCTGAGCTCTCAGCCCAGCGGGCCTTTTCTCCAGCCATCTCTGCGGTTACCGACCCTAGGATCCTGACTCTGTCCCTGTTCAATCAACACAGGCTCTGGGCTTTTTCTGTTAGGCATCTCTGAACCTACAAACTGCCAGCTCTCCTTCTATTTGAGTTTGAAATCACCAGGAGGCATGGGTGATGAGAGCTGTCACACAAACATATCTCCACTTACTCATGAACTCAAATATTTAGATTCTAAAGGAAGTGTAACTTTTTCTCTGAGGTCTTTCTTTTTTAGCCACCTTGGAGGGGTCGGGGTGGGGGGTGATGAAGAAACTTACAGAAGAATGGAATCCCAAAGAAACAGCTTTAGGAGCTGAGAGGAGCCAGAAATTCAGTATATTTAGGGCTCCCATGTGAAAACACAAAAACAAAAATAAAAATGCCTCCTGCGGCTTCAATATCTTTATTCCACTGATGTCCCCTCCCACACCATTTGCTTTAAAAACAAATGGAAAAAGCCAGAGCGTTGATGGCAGTCACTGGGGAGTTAGAGTATGTCCCGGTACAGAAGAGGCGTGCTCTCTCACAAGAGACAGCTCTGTCTTGACTTACAAGCCCTTGAAAACAAAAACCGCAAGTCAGCGCTGCACACACACACACACACACACACACACACACACACACACACACACACAAGCTCATGGGTTGGTTGGAGGGGGCTCCACAAGAGTCTGGGTTTGATTTGCAGGATTATGAATTGTCTTGAATGTTTTCAGAAAAGTTTGAGGATTTGGTGGATATTTAAGAATTAGAAGTTTTATTTGAGAGACATTTAAGGATCAAGAGTTGGTTATTTGAGAAACATTTAGGGCAGACCTCTGTCCTTAGCTACTTTCATGAACCTTCTTTGTTTCCAGGAAGTTTGAAGTTCTTTAAAAGGGAAATTTGCTCCTGATTTTTACAGGTGATGATGAGTGTGGTCTTAACAGTAAAGACAACAAAACGACAAGTGAAAAAATCTCAAACATCTTGAAGTTCTTAATCTGGATGCCCATACCTTCCACTCTGAAAATTTAAGATTCTGTATGTTGTATAAGTATTTTAAAACATCATATTAACTTTCAGGCTATGTGAGAAAATGTTTCTCTTAAATTTCTTGTTTTACAGTTTAATAAGTGTGATTGGTATCTCATTTAGTCTTAACTTCTTTGATTACTAAGGAGGCCATATATATTTCTATGTGTGTATTTCCTTTCCTATGAATTGTTTGTTCATGTTATTTTCACAAATTCATTTTGGAATTTTAAGGGTTTTTTCTTAGCAATTCATAAATCCTCTTTCATTAATTATAGAATATGTCAGACCTACAGAAAAGTAACAGATACATTTAGAGCTTCTTTTATAAACTTCTTGGAACTGACTTTGCACTCCCTCTTCCATACGTAAACACTTAGAGTTGCTATATATCTTTCCATTACATATTTTAATATTTTTAGTCTTTGGTCATCACATACACACACAGTGTTGATTTTTGTAAATTTTAAATTTTTAAAATTTTAAATTTTTAAATTTAAATTTTTAAATTTAAAATTTAAATTTTAAATATTTAAAATTTGGGATAATATCTCAAACTAAGCATTCTACTACTTTTTGGGCCTCCCATGTGGTGCTAGTGGTAAAGAACTTGCCTGCCAGTGCAGGAGACCTATGAAATGAGGGTTCAATCCCTGGGCTGAGAAGATCCCCTGGTTGCTCATGGCAACCCACTTCAGTATTCTTGCCTGGGGAATCTCATGGACAGAGGGGCCTGATGGGCTACAGTCCATAGGGTCATAAAGAGTAGGACACGACAGAAGCAACTTAGCATGCATGCATGCACTTACTTTTTATAAACACATTATTATATTACTGAGATTTATACATTATGACAAACTATAAGCTCCAGTTCATTCTTTCTAATGGCTGAACTGGATTCCACTGTATGAACATACCATAAGCTATCTACTGTACTATAAGAGACCTCTTTACATGATTTATTTAAGTACTGTAAGATAATTCTTTATACAAACATATATATTATCACTATTTTTTTTGTGGTGTGTGTGTGTTAGTTATTTACAAATATATTTCCCCATGTCTTGTTTTAATAATTTCTATTTTTACAGAAGTATAAACTTTTTTTTATATACTTAAATCTGCTGATTGTTTCCTCTGTGATTGCTTCTATTGCCTCAAAGTAGACAGTGTTTTCACCCCTCCAAAGAAGAAGAAGTATCTTTCATATTTTCTTGTACTTTTTCTGTGATTTTTCTTTCTTTTTAGTTTAATTCTTTAGTTACAGTTAAAACTTGGGGGAGGGGAGTGATGGGAGCACACACATAAATCCCTGTAATATAATTATCAGTTGTGCCAGCAGGCTTTACTAAATTCTCCATTTCTTTGGTTATAAGTTCTTTATCACATACTCTTAAATATAACAAGGTTTAGTTCTGGACCTTGTGTCTTATTTAATTGATATGTTTGGTGTTACTTCAGTATTTAAATCTTATTTTATTGTTGTTGTTTTAAAATATATTTTCAGAGCTGACAGTCCCTATTGCCTCTCTTTCTCAAAACAGTCTTTGACATTACTAGTCATTTATATTTTTTATCAATTTTATTAAAATTTTATACAGTTTCAAGAAAAATTGTGTTGGACTTTTTTCTTTATTTTTAAACTGAGATTGGGTTAAAACTCACATTAATGGAGGAGGAAATGACAATCCACTCCAGTATTCTTGCCTGGATAATCTCATGGACAGAGGAGCCTTGTGGGTTGCAGTCCCTGGGGTTGCAAAGACTTGGACATGACTGAGCACACATGCAGAGTGATCCCCTTCCTTCCAGGGGAGAACCAGGGGTTGTGACTACAGTATGGGGACCACTGAGGTTACCTCTCCCCACAGACCTCTGTGGCCTGGCCTCCTCCCCAGGAAAAACAAAAAACAAAAAAACACATTAATTTGGGAGAATTGATATTTCCTTTGTTTTATTCTTCACTTCAAGGCAGTTTCCAGTTAATTTCTTTGTCTTTTCCTTTTATACAGTCATCTACCAAAAGATATTTTGACTGATATTTGAAATATTTATTCATTTCATTTTTATTTATCTTGTAGCATGCAAAATTTCCAAAATAATATTAATGTTGTTAAGGTCAACCATGTTTTGGATTTTCAAGTGACCACATCAAATTTATCTCTGCCTAATTTTGGATACTGGCTTAAGAAATCATTCTCTGTTCTGTTACCCTGTAATGTTTTCTTATGTGAACCTCTATTAAAATGATCATATTCCCTCTTAGTGACTTGTATCACTATATTTCATAAATTTCTCTCAATTATAATAGCCTTGAATTTTGAGATAAATATGATATTTTATGTATCATGCTTTGTATTCAACATAAAATGTTCAATTCTGTTTCCCCCAGTTTTGCATTTTCCAAATATCTATAGTTTTGGTTTGTTTATACTTGTTGGATTTGGTAACAGAATTGTGTTTGCTTCACCAAATGATCTGGTACCTTTGCAGGCATGCTCACGTAGAGGAATAACCATCAGTCTGACAACACGGCCTCCTTCTGCTGCAGCGACTTCTCTTATTGGTGAGTTTGGGGTACAGCAGGCCCCCACCTCCTGCCCTCTTCTTGGGAGCCAGCCTGCCTACACAGAACATGCTTTCTGATCTACAACTCCTGGCCACACATTTTACTAGACAAGCTCCATATGGGGAGCATGTGGTAGTTCAGTGCTGCCCGTGCAGAGGTTGTAGATGATTTTAAGGTTTAGTTCTGAAAAATTTATGACTGTCACACATCTATGCTACATCCTCCAATGCAGCATTTATTTGCAGTAATTATTCTGATTTTCATCTGTTTAATTTCCTTACCTATCTCTCAATTAATTCTGACTTTTGGTGTGGGTAAAGGGCCCCCTAAAGCCCCAACAGTCCAATATATATTTAAAAGGAATTCCAGAAAGACAGAATAAGATGAAAGGAAGAAAAAAATGTAATGGATGGTGATGGCGACACAACTCTGTGAATATATTAAAACCACTGAAGTGTATGCTTTAAATGGGTGGATTTTATGTTATGTGAATTATACATCAGTGAAGATACTTTTAATAAAAGATAATAGCTGAACATTTTGAGAAATAATGGAAGTCACTAATTGTTTCAGAAATTACAGTGTAAATCAAAATGAAAACATCCCCAGACAGATCATAAGAAAAGAGAGAAACTCTTAATACAGAAAAGAAAGGTAGACAGTCTATACAAGAATGGCAATTAGCTTAGCAATCTTCTCAACAGAAGCCAGAAGGCAAAGAAATAAGATCTGCAAGGTACTGACAACTAGAATTCTACACCAGCTAAACCACTGGGTCAAAAGTCAGGGTGAAATAAAGACTTTCTCAAAGTCTGAGATAATTTACCATTAATGCACCTCCACTGAATAAACCCAAAGTAGAAAGAAGAAAATAATAAGACAGGAGCAGAAATAGATCAAAGATAAATCAAAGTTCAAATAAAGAGAATCATCAAAGCCAATAATAGGTTCTTTGAAAAAAATTAATAAAATAGACAAACTTCCTTCAAGATTGATCAAAAAAGAAAAAAATTCACAAATACAGAAGTTGACTAGAAAGGGGTCTTACCTAAATATAAAGATTTTTAAAATTATAGGATAATTTTTTAACAAGTCACTAAATTTGAAATTTCAACAAAATGATCAGTAATCCTAGAAAAAGATAAATTATCCAAGCTACAGATGAAATAAAAATCCTGAATAGAGTATCAGCTATTAAGAAATGGAATCATTAGTTTAAAAACATAATCATTTAAGGAACTGGTAATCCAAATATTATACAAACTGTTTCAAAGAAATATAGAAATGTCCCAAGTTACTCTGCCTATGATTTCTGGGTCCTCATTCTCATTTCTCAGCTATTTTGGCTCCTACATCACTATCAATCATTCTTCTATCTTCATTCTTGGTGAACAGGATGTACTCTTAGACGACTCTTCCGATAGTCTCAACGCTTGGTTTCTTTATTGCCTTTCCTTTGACGATCTTGTCCCCCACCTGCTCACCCCTGTAACTGGAACCCACCACAGTCTCAATTTCATGCATCCCCTCTCTACCCACCACCTCTAATCACCTCCTTGTATCTTTCCAGCCACTTCTCTCTTGGCAAAATCATGATCCTCGTTAAATCCAACTTTCCACCTACTCTGAACCTGCAGAAGAAAAATGCATACCCAATCTGAAGGGCCTATATTAAATTCAGGATCACAAACCTCAAGTGAGCCTTACTGCTCCCTGGCAGACATACTATCTTTCCTAGTCCATTTATCTCCTGCTCCCACACTTGATTATTTAATATCTTTACCTTTTTTTTCTCAAATTTCCCACATCTCATCCTCTACCTTCCCACCCACTAAAAACCTTGTTTTCCATCTCACTGAGAAAACTGAAGCAATCAGAACTTCCACACTTATTACCTTTATTTTTTACGTACTTTCTTGAGATATAAATCATATACCATGAAATTTATTCATTTAAAGTATACAGTTCACTGATATTTTTTATAGTCACAGAATCACCACAGTTTTAGAACATTTTCATCACCTCCCCCTACGCCCTGTACCCATTACAGTCATTCCCCATTTCTCCCAAATTCCCCTCCCCTCCAGCCCCTGGCAACCACTAATCTACTTCTTGTGTCTATGGATTCGCCTATTCCGGACATTTTATATAAATGAAGTCATACAATACGTAGTCCTTTGTGACTGACTTCTGTCACTTAGCATTAACTTTTTAAGTTTCATTTATATTGTAGAACATATCAGTACTTCATTTCTTTTTATGGCCAAATAAAATATATCATATTTCATTTATTCATTCATCTATTGATGGACGCTTGGGTTTTCCCAAGTTGAGGCTGTTATGAATAATGCTGCTATAAACATTTATGTGCAAATTTCTGTGTGGACATAAGTTTTCATTTTTCTTGGATATATAATCAGGAGTAGAATTGCTGGGCCATATGGAAACTCCATGTTTAAATTTTTGAGCAACTGCCAGACTGTTTTCCAAAGTGGCTACATCATTTTATATTTCTACCCACAGTGTATAAAAGTTGCAATTCTTCCATATCCGCTCCAACACATTTTATTGTCTCTCTTTAATACTTGCCTTATTTTTACACTTATTTTCTAATACGCTATATCATTTATTTATTTCTTAATTTTTTTTTTGTCTATCTCTCCACTATAATGTAAACTCCATGAGGGCAGGGACTTTTGCTCTTTTTCATCTGTTTTCTTCACTGTTGAGAATGCTTAGAACATAGGAAGCACTCAGTTAATATTGGTGGATTGGAATTGATTTAGTATAACTGATACCAAAACCAGACAACAACTTGATAAAAGGAAGACTAAGTGAGTTTCAGTTATCAATGCTGAATCAAAAATTTAAATAAAACATTACCAATGAAATAGATTAAGGTTATAAAAAACATATGTACCTCAGACAATATAAGCTAAGAAAAGACAAAGCTAGCTACATATTAGCCAGCTACTGGAAGACCGAGTGCCAAAGATTCTATGGTAATGTAAAACAAAAAGTCAGAACTGAGTTTTGCTTCCTAAAGGGCCCATAGCTCATTAACCATGAAGGAAGCAGAAAAACAAATCAAGGAACCAGTTTTCCCTCAGGAAGCCAGCAGACCAAATGGGTGCCAACTTGGCACCAAGTTTTGTTGTAACTTGGTCAGGCTCTCGAGTAGGCTTCTGCACAGGCACACTGGGTCTTAGCAAAGCTAGAGTGGGAAGGAAAAAGTAAACAGGAAGAGGGTGGGGGTACTATTTGCCTAGAGACCCAATGCAGTGTGAATTCTAGTGAGCACAGGCGGCAGCTGGTGTGCCTTGCGGTCCAATCCAGTGTGCTGTGTGGATACTGAGTCAGGCAGTCAACTCTCCCAATTACCACCCATTCCCAGCAAGCCCCCAACCACTGAGCAAGGCATAGGTGGAACCCCAGGGGTTCCTGGCAGGGACCAGCCAAATGGGTGAAAGACAGGGTTTCAGTTCCAGGGTTCCAGGGATAGGGGTGGGTGGAAGGAGAGGAGGGATGAAGCTCTGGATGGCCAAGAAAACTAGCTGTGGAAATTGACCAGTACAGTGTGGAGTATGTGATGTATTTGGGGGTAGGGTAGAAGATGACAGGAGACACGGTTTACATATTTGGCACTTGTTTTTCAATGCCTTGTTTTTTTCAAGGGGGAGATATCTATCTATTCCCTGTAGGGCCTTTCCAGCCCCCATCTAAAAGTTACATTCCTTACTCCACCCTAACGGGGCCCCTAGCAGGCCAAGCAGAGCACCCAGTAAGCTTCTGAAATATATCAATCGCCTCCGACCCCTAAATAAAGAGACTTTCCACAGTAAAGAACCTGCACCCACACAGTCTGCCCAACATTTGCTTTCTTTCTTTGGGCGGCCTCAAATCGCCCCCCATGGCGGGACCGTGAGATTCACGGGACATCTGAACTCTGCCCACAACACTGTTTAACCCTACAGCTATCCCTCTGGCTGCGCTGACCTTTGATGGGGGTGGGGAAGGAGGCAAGAAAACCACCCTTCTTTGACTCCTCGTTATCCCATCCCACCCTGTCACCTCCGTTTTCTACAAAACACATGTACGTTTGGGATAAAAAAAAACAAAACAAAACCTTGTCTTTCATCTGGGCTGTGTTTTCTTTACCAGAGCAAGTGGGAGGGGCGGCGGAGGGAGAGAGGGCGGGGAAGGGAGTACCAAAGCGCCCAGCAGCCCGAGCACCTACAAAAACAGTCCTCTCTTGGTGAGGCGCGGAGGGAAAATCTTACTAAGCAAAGTGAGTCTGCAACTCCGGGAAGGTTGGGCGGCTCACGGTGGACAGTCCTGGGCGACGATGGGGGAGGGGGGTGGAGATGAAGGGAAAAGAGATGGAGAGGGGGAAGGGCAGGAGGAGGGGGAGGGGACGGTCCCGAGCAATTCAATGGCGCTTTGATTTAACAACTCCAAGCCCTTTGAAAACATTTTGCCAAGAAAAGCTTGCCATCAACACGTATAATCTCTTATCAGAGGCCCCTGAAAGCCCGGGCCCCGGGGTTAATTCCCCCATCGCAATGAGTTTGAATCAGCTCTAAACCCGCAGTGACATGAAAGCGCCCGAGCCTCGGGCCGCACAGAACCCACTGCGATCCGCCGACCGGGGAGGATTACGGGGCCTGTTGCGCGGCGAGCTCGCCGGCGGGACGGGCAGGCTCAAAAGAAAAAGAATAATTAGGGATAATTGCTTGTGTCCAAACACAAGCATTAAGGCCCCCTGTTCCCCTTTGGGACTTTGTGAGCCAGAATGAAAGAGACACCCCCTGTTTTGACAGCTGGGCCAGCGGCCTGGATCCGTGACCGAGGGAGGAAGCGCTCCCGGCTGCTGGGAACGCGGCCGAGCCGGGCCACGGGTGGGCGGGGAGCCCGCCGCCCCGGGAGCCGGCCGGGTCCACGCGTGGGGCCCGCATTCACGCTCATCCCTCCCGGAGCTCGGAGGGAAAAGCGGGTTGTCTCCCCGCCTGGCGCCTGCGACCTCGGAAGCCCGCCGCAGCCCAGGGGCCTGCCGCGGGGCTGGGCAGCCGAGGCCCGCGCACGGCGGCGGCTTGGCGGAAGGTGGCCAGGGACCCAGGGACGTGCCGCCCGAGCCGCCGTTGGATGCGGCAGGGCTCCCGGGGTTCCGCTACGCAGCTTTGCACCCTGAGCCCTAAGTCGGTTCAGACCCACTAACGCTCGTAAAATGGGAACGAACATCTGACCCCCACCTCCCCGGGCGTGGGGCGGCCTGCGCCACAACTAGAGACACCCAGATCCCAGGGTGGTCCCAGCCACATCCGGCTGCACCCTTGAAGCCGAGACGCGCGTAGGAGGCCTCCCTTCGTGGCTGGGAAGTGACAAGAGAATTAAACGCAACTGGGGAAACGAGCTTAACGTGCACCCGCTGCGTCAGGGCTCGGCAACAGGGCCCAAAGTCCCGAGGAGACTAGCCTGATGTTGGGGTATGGGGCCAGGGCTTTCCGGAGACTGAGCAGACCTCGGCCAACGGTCTGCGGGGGCCGAGCTTTCTGGGAGCGTGGCTGGTTTGCCCTTCGTAGGCCCGGAAACCACGGTGCCCGGAAAGGCCAAGCCAGGCCCGGAAGGATCCTTGAAGGAGTGGGGTGGGCATAAAGTGGCTCCTGCCAGCTGGATGCCAGCTCCCGAGGCTAGGGGAGGGGAGGGAGGAAGGTGGAGAATGGAGGGAACCTGACGGAAACACGCTCTTCGAGACCACCCGCAACACCTGGACCACCCAGGGCGAGGCCTGGAACTGCGAAGCCTTGAAGCCTGCTTGGCCAACCGGCTTGAAAGGCCAGAGAGGCGACTGCCTTCTTCCAGAGGGGTATCACCAACTGGGGACTTTCCGTAGCGGCTGGCAGCCCCGCAGTCGGAGGAGTCCACACCCGCGCCACCCCCTTAGATGGCTCCACTTCCAAATACGGATCATATGCGGGGCAGAAGGAAGGGTAGGGAAGCCGGCGCGGCCAACACGCGGGCATGAGCGATTAATTAAAGGGAAACCACATCCGACAAAAAAGAGTTTTGTGAAAGGAGCCGAGTCGGAGAGGAGCTTCTGACCCTGCAGCTGTGGCCCAGACGGATCCGCCTGTGACTGGGCCCTCCAGCAGAGGACACGGCGCAGGGGCCTGCTGGCCCAGCAGAAGGGACCCACCTGGCTTGCAAAAACCATGTGCTTTAAATAAAGCTCAAGGTTAAAAGTTTCTGGGTTGGCCTGGATCCCGGAGAGGTGGCTCGGGTGATCTCTGAGACTCCCCTGGCTGGCTGCGGCCACCTGGGTCCCCCGCTACAGCCTTTGGGAGAGCACTGCGGTAGATACAGGCCCTGCAGGCTTCTACAGTCATTCACCACCAGGCGAAGCAAAGTCAGTCTGCCTTCACCAGACAGGACTATGCTGGAGACAGAGCTTTAAGATGGAAATGTTCATATCCAGACAAAAACACACACTTGCTGAAATTTTTCTGCCTTTCCTCTCACCCCTTTCTTTTCGGGGAAAACCGGATGACAGCAAGATTGCCAGGAAACAGAAAATGCTACTTGCTGAATATCTATTCTCATTTTAAGTCTAATTGCCAGTGTTTATTAAAATACTCTCAGCTTGTTGGGGATTAAATACAAAATAAAGTTTATAACTGTAGGCAGATTTAAAAAATTTTTGTAATTGTAGACTTTGTATAATTCTCTTGGCCAAAGAATACTTGGGAAGATTCTAAATGAGGGAAGGTGGTGTGTTTCTCTGACATGAAAGAATGAGCTATCGCATCTCCCTCCTGATTATAAAAGTCAGGAAATATTTTTTTTAAAGTCTTGATTTGCGAAGCTTCCTTCTGTAGAAATAGGTGATGCTATCTGAATTTTCCAACAAGGGCACACTTTTCAGGTTAGTCTTCAGGTTTAGAGGCAATCAACGCTTTATTTATTTGTTCTGGGGGAAGGGGAGAATACTCTGATGACAGCCGGGGAGACCTTTCTGCTCCTTTCTTGTGATTCCCAAATCCTTCCTCTTCTCTCTCCAGCTGCTTCATCAGGCTGCCCTAAAGAGAAGGCTTTGGTTTGAGGTTTTGTTTTGCTTTGTTTTTGAGATTTAATACTGCATATATTTCATCATGCCATACTGGTTTCAACAACATATAAAACCCATGAAATTTAATATTCAATTTCAGAACTTTGGCCAAGACATGAAATTATGATACCAAGAAGAAGAAAAAGGAAAAAAAAAAAAAAAAACACACAAACAAAAAAGAGATTCTGAGGAAAATGAGAACTTCCATCGAATCTATACTTTCTCGAAATTACACTTCCGCTAAAGCTGCCTTATGGGCCTGTTCCCTTGGTGGGCTCAAAACTGGCGAGACAGACCGAAAAAAAAAAAAAAAAGGTGTGAAAATGACGTCAGAATCTGAAGCGGTGCCCCGCAAACGTCAGTTTGGTGAGGTTGGTGTTGGTGAGTTCCTCCACACTTCACGCCTGCGGGGCCGGACCGCAAACAGCCTGGAAACCAAAGGGCGAGAAGCAGGAGGCTGGCCGGTTCTCGCCCGCGGCGGCGGCCGCCGCAGGGGCCAGGCAGGCGGGCCGCCCGGGGGAGGTGCGGGTCTGAGCCTGGACGGGGCGGGGGTTGGGAGGGTGAGTTAAATACAGATCACAATTCGGAATCCAGAGTTGCTAGCGGCCTTCTCAGGGATTTGGAAGGGATCTGCAAGTGAAGTTTAAGCCTCCTAAGTTTGATGATCAATTCGCTTTGGAGTTTAAAAAATATATTTACCCCACAAGTAAGTCCCCGGGGAGGCCACCAGACCGCTCCGACCAGCGTGGACCCGGCAGGTTCTACGTGGCGCGTGGACGCGGCTTGGGCGGTGAGGGCTTCGGCGTAATTTACCAATATCCCTAGGAGTTTGGGAGACTTTAAGGAGCTCCCCTTGGAAGGTCTGAGCGGGGACACCGTGGAGCGCCTCTCCCGTGGAGCGCCCCCGGAGCTTCGACGAGCACCCCACCCCCACCCCGCCAGTCCTGTTCTGACCCCGCGACCCGGGAGCGCAGGGCGACCAGGGCCTGGCGGATCGCCCCGGAGGCCGCCGCGCACCCCGGCTCTCCCAGCGTGGCTCGCGGCCCGATGCGGCTGCCGCACGAGTCCCCAGGAGAGGGGCGCCACGCAGGTCCAGGGAGCCCGCGAGTCCGGTCAGCTCCCGCCGGGAAGGCACCGGAAGTCACGGGCTCACGACCCAGGCGAGGGCCCGCGCGTCTCCGCATTGGTGCGGCAAGGCGGGCCCGGTGGTGAGGGTAGAGGGCAGCGAACAAGAAGAACTTTCAGGTCTGGGAAGACCCCTTTTCCGCCAAACTAGGCCAGGGAAATCCTCCAGGGAACCGAGACCTGGGCGATGGCTGGCACCCACCCACCCCGCTTCTCCTTTTAAGAAGCAAACCCAAGTTCAAATGGAAAGGCTAAAAGATGTTACCCAGTTCCGAGTCTTCCTCTTTCACCAAAGAACTGCATATTGCCTGCGCTACTACAGCAATGAAACGTGTTTTGTGGGACACGTTAGAATTAATGATAAGAGAATCTGTAATTTTTAAATAGAAAATACAGATTTTTTAAAACCAGTGTCCGTATACACATTATATGCATGCAGTATGTGCATCCACTCATATATAGATACGTTTATATTTGAGTATATACTGTGGACTCAAATTTGCATTCTAGAACTACAAAAATACAGTCATGTATCCCATCACATATGCCATGCCTGAGAATGCTGGTCTTCTCACAGGCCAATTAAAATGCTATTTTCTTTTACTTTTTATTTAGAACCTCCAAAACAGGAGCAAACTGTACTTTTAGAATGTAGTCATTCTACACATGAAAAGATATCATTTATTAATACAAATCGTATTTACAATGGAATGCTTACAATTCTTTTTTTCTCTAATATAACCTGACTTCAGGGCATAAGGGCTCCTTTTCTTGGAGGGAGCCTTAGACACAGTCAGTTCTTGGCTCCCAGAGCAGTATCTGATGCTGTAAAACACTAAATCTGGACAGATTTACACAGAACAGAAGCTTTAATTTCACCATTCAAATTCCAGCCAAACAGCTTTGGGGATTTTTCTATGTTCCAGACGCCCTGAATGTTTTTCCAGGTTGTATGGTTGAGCCCTAGCCTATGGCAGCTCAACCAAAATCTTGACATTATTAAACACAGAAAGGAGATGTATCATGGTTTTTTTTTTTTTTAATTGTGTCCACATGGAACAAAGACATCTTATTTTAAAGGTGCAACTACTATAACATTGATGAAACAGTTTATGCATATATGATAAAAATTTGAAGAAGGGCTTTATATGTAAGAAGTATAATGTTTTATTTGTGTCCTTTACTTGAAACTGTCTTCAGTTTTATTTTTTTCTAAACAATAATTTTATGAAGACAAAAAAATAAGCTGTTCAAGATCATTTTTCCAGACACCAGCTGAATGAAATTGATTTCTTCCCATTGAGACAGGCATGGGTTTCCCTCTAACTTTAAAATAAATGACTACTAACCCTTCATGCACTGTTGGTGGGAATATAAATTGGTGCAGTCACTATGAAAAACAGTTTGGAGTTTCCTTAAAAAACTAAAAGTAGCTACCCCACAGTCCAGCAATTCCACTCCTGGACATTTATATGAAGAAAATGAAAACACTAATTAGAAGAGATAGTTGTACACCTATTTCATCGCAGCACTGAATACAAAAGCCAAGATATGCAAACAACATAAATGCGCATCAATAGATGAATGGATAAAGAAGATGTGAGATCTATCTATCTCTATATCTATCCCTCCCCATATATAGATAGACACATACATATAATGGAATACTACTCAGCCACAAAAAAGAATGGAATCTTGCAATTTTTAACAATAAGAGTAGATCTAGAGGGTATTATGCTAAGTGAGACCATAGTCCATAGAGTCGCAAAGAGTTAGACACAACTGAAGTGACTTAGCACACACATGTGCTAAGTGAAACAAGTCACAAAGAGAAAGACAAATGTATGGTTTCACTTGTATGTGGAGTCTAGAAAACAAATGAATACACCAAAGCAGAAACAGTGTCATAGATTCAGAGAACAAGCAGGTGGTTGCCAGAGGGGAAGGGTATGGAGGAAGAAGAGAAATAGATGAGGGAGATTAAGCAATACAAAGTTGCAACTGCAAGGTAAATGAGTCACTGGTATGACATA
The DNA here is from genome assembly GCF_033118175.1 of Dama dama. Taxonomy (NCBI): domain Eukaryota; kingdom Metazoa; phylum Chordata; class Mammalia; order Artiodactyla; family Cervidae; genus Dama; species Dama dama. Next base: position 16,758,049 of record NC_083705.1, read on the forward strand.
TACAGTGTGGGGATTATAGTCAATAATTACGTAATATGTTTGTATAGTGACAGATGATAACTAGATACCAAGGTGATCCTTTTGAAATATATAGAAATATGGAATTCACTATACTGTGTATCAGAAACTAACATAGTTTTGAGATCAATTATACTTCAAAAACAAACAAACTCATAGAAAAAGAGATCAGATTTGAGGTTACCAGAGGTCGGGGTTGCAGGAAAAGGAAACTTGATGAAGAGAGTCAAAAGGTACAAACTTCCAGTTATAAAATAAATAAGTACTGGGGATGTAATGTGTTACACAATATGATAAATATAATACTGCTACATGTTATATATGAAAATTGTTAACAGAATAAATCCTAAGAATTCTCATCACAAGGAAAAAAATTGTTTTCTATTTCTTTAATTTTGTATCTATTTGAGATGAATGTTCACTCAATTTATTGTGGTACATCATTTCATGATATGTGTTAAGTCAAATCATTATGTCCTACACGTTAAACTTGTGCAGTGCTTTATGTCAATTATATTATAATAAAGAAAAATAAAATGAATAAAATAAAATAAATTACTACTGTTTACATTGGTAGAAAACCAGAAGCTGTTTTCCTCTACTGCTAATGAAAAATATACTGCATTTTCCCCAAATGAAATGTGGAATTTTAACACTGGACTGCCAGGTGTATCACCATTAATAAATAACATTTAAGTGCTATTTGGGGGGATGGGAAGTTCTTCTATTAGGCCCTGGCTACATGGAATTATACTCTCAAAATGCTTATGCTGCTGCTGCTGCTAAGTCGCCTCAGTCGTGTCCGACTCTGTGCGACCCCATAGATGGCAGCCCACCAGGCTCTGCCGTCCCTGGGATTCTCCAGGCAAGAACACTGGAGTGGGCTGCCATTTCACAAATACACTTCAGGACATACTTCATGTGAAAAGATGCAAGTCAAATACACATGTACATTGCAAAAGCAAAGAAATTTGCACCATCAGAATTAGGGCAGAGAATACACTGAAAATAATTCTCCCTGATTCATTGCTGTTAAAATTATTATGGACATTTTTTTCTTGACATAGATTAGTCACATATGTATGAAGCTTGGTGCAATCAGGAGATGTACCAGCATTTCTACAGAACCCTCTCCAAAGCACCCAAGAAGTCTGAAAGAGTTAAGGTACGCCCTACATCTTTCTTCTCTTACAGGCCCTGCTTGTGGAGAATAGTGGAAAGTACAATGTACTGAGTTAAACAAATATTTAACTTGTTCCATGTCCAAGGCAAATCAGATTTCAGGCCAACATATGGGCCCCAGCTCAGGCCTGGGGACATGGCCTCAGCTTGGACCTAGGACTAAATGATGTGTGTGGTCATTGTTGGAGGCTCTGACTGGGCCAGATAGACACTGGGTCACTCACCTTTCCCAGAACTGTGGAGAGTCTGACCTCTGCTTTATTCCAGAACCCTTCACAGGCTAGAGCTGTCTGAGGTAGGTCCAGCCTGGTTGCTGTAGATTCAGAATTTAAATTCTTACTTGACTGGCTGAGTTCCTTTAGGGCAATTACTGATTTGGGCTTCCCCACATTTTGCACCATGGTAGGCCCTTGATACGGGTCTGATGGATGACTAAAATCATGTAAGTTCCCGTTAAGGAAGATCCCCGAGTTAGGGTGTTTGGGTCTTCAGGTGGCTTCAGAGCATCTAGATGTGGGCTGTCATACGGTCACCTCATGTGGATACTGCAGCTTTGGGCGTAGCTTATCCAAGTTGATACATGCCATAAGCATAAAACATGTACTGGATTTTCACAGCTTAGTATGAAAGAAAAGAATGTACAACATCTCCATCATTTTACACTGAGTGTATATGAAATAATACTTTAGACATATTGGGGTAAAACATATTTGTGATAGCTGCTTCTAAGGCAACTGCTAATGACCCCCGCCTCCTACTAATCATGAAAGTGAAAGTTGCTCAGTTGTATCCGACTCTTTGCGACCCCATGGACTGTAATGGACTGTAGCCTGCCAGGCTCATCTGTCCATGGAATTCTCCAGGCCAGAATACTGGAGTGGGTAGCTGTTCCCTTCTCCAGAGGATCTTCCCGAACCAGGGATGGAACCCAGGTCACTCTCGTGGTCTCCTGCATTGCAGGCAGATTCTTTACCATCTGAGCTACCAGGGAAGCCCTGCTCTTCATACCCATATATAATCCCCTCTCCTAGAAAGTAGGCTGGACTTACTGGCTCAATTCTGACGCATAGAATTCGGCAGGAGTGATAGGAGTGGTAGATCACAATAAGAAAGACTACACCTTTCTTGGGTTCTGCATCTCTCCCTCGTGAGCTTGCTCCCTCCCTGTCCCTCTCTCTCTACCTCAGAGCCCAGTTAATCAGTGAAGAACAGACTCTCGTGCTGAAGATGCCAGATGGAGTAGAGAGGCCATGGAGAATCCAGCTGCTGGCCACGGCCTTGCTGGGAAGTGGACCCTCCTGTCCCGATCAGTGCTTTAGATGATGTAGCCAGACCACTAGCTTGACTGCACACTCAGGGGAAGCCCAGAGCCAGCACCATCCAGCTAAGCCGCTACGCAAGCTGACCCAGAGCAAGTGAGCAGCGATTTTGTTGTTGCCAAGTCTACACGTGTGTTTTAAGCTTGGGGTTATTTGGTGCCGTTCTGTGCTATGCTCAGTCACTTGAGTTGTGTCAGACTGTGCGACCCCGTGGACCGAAGCTCGTCAGGCTCTGCTGTCCGCAGGATTCTCCAGGGGAGAATACTGGAGTGGGCTGCCATTTTCTCCTCTAGGGGATCCTCCTGACCCAGGGATCAAACCCTTGTGTCTTAAATCTCCTGCATTGGCAGGTGGGTTCTTTACCACTAGCACCAGCTGGGAAGCCCAATAATACACTATTATTTAAATTAATTTCACTGCTTTCTTTTCAATTTTGAAAATGTGACTACTAGAAACTTTTAAATCATTTGTGTGGTTCATATTATGTTTTTATGGGCTCAGACGAGGCAAAGGTGCTCCGGGTTTAATTTGAGATTCTAGGGAGCTGGGCTCGGATTTATGATACAGACAACATGAAATACTTAGATGTTGCTGCTGCTGTTGTTCAGCACGACCCCACGGACTGCAGCACGCCAGGCTTCCCTGTCCTTCACCATCTCCCGGAGTTTGCTCAAGCTCGTGTCCACTGAGTCAATGATGCCATCCAACCATCTCATCCTCTGTCGCCCCCTTCTCCTGCTGTATAAATCCTACCAAATATGTGATAACCTCTAACTCCTTGACTAAGCCAATTTCTGATATTAAAGTGCCTGTGGCTTGAGGGTTAAGAGTACTCTGTTCTGAGTTTAGCTCCCCAATCAGTTGGACCCTGTGCCCAGAGAGACCCATTTTAATATTTCTTCCAGCCATAACATTTTATGGTTCAACAACTGCTCATTTCAGCGTTTTATTGCCACCAAGGGGTAATAGCAGCATTGCTGGTAGCACTGGTGTTTTGGGTAATAATGAACCCACATTAGCAGCTCCGCTTGTCCCAAATAGTCTCTTAGCAGAGAGTGGTCAGTGGGTCAGGATGAGGGGCAGCCTGAGACAAAGCCACACGCCCCAGCACACCCATAACTACTCCCACCATCCTTTGCCACCCTCCACAGCCTTTCCTAGAGTTCTTGCATCTCTTTTCTTCACCTCCTTTGACATCGACAATACCAGAAAACTGTGTTTTCATTTAGGAGTGTTATAACTAAGCTTGAAGTCAAGAAGAAATGAAGGTCTTAGCTTTCTATTTATTTATATTTACAGAGCCACAGAGAGCCAAGGTGCTAATTAGGAACACATTTTAGAAAATTGTATTTTGGTTGCATTTTATTTTTCTCATACAATGACAGGTTCTCATAAGTTTTCAATGGTTTTTCCATCTTTTGACCAGAAGGTCCCTGATTTGAGTTTCCTCTGCTCTGGTAATTTACAGATAATTCTAGAACTAGAATGAACATAGTCTTCTGTGCTTTTTTGTTACACTTAATTAAGAAATCATCTTCCTTTTGTCTTAAATACATTTTATTTTGACAGCGTGATTGCAGATGTAATACATGGCACTTCAAAGGGGGATGATTTCTCGAGCAATATTTTGACCAAAAGCAGATAGTCTACTAAAAGACTGTCATTGATAGTTTCAATTACGTAAAAGTGATGTCTGATAAATGTTGCTGAAAATACTCCAGTTTGGACTTATTGGGTGATTACGTGAAGGGCAGGGACTCTTACACAAGCTATTATTTTATAAATGTTAGTTACTAGTGGCTACTCTGTAATTTTGTACCAAAAATACTAAACAGGTTATTAACATAAATTAGAATTATTTTGGCAGATGGCAAATATTTATTCTTTCCCAATATTTATTTTATTAGGTCTTTCATTTACAAATTTGTGTAACAATATTTTAGCAGAGTTTAGATTTTCCTCTGGAGATGAGTTTTAGGAAGCTCTTGCTAAACCTTAGAGGTAATCCTATGAGGAAATGGTGAAATGATGTCACTTATATGGAGACTATTACAAATTCGAGTTTTGTATTCAGTGACAATTTGAATTCTAGATTTTGATTTTCAGTTTTCTAAATGTATATAAGTTTTTCCTAAATAAAGTCATTAATGTTTGTCTAAGTACACAAAATAAGAAAACCAACCATCTTAAATGATACCAAGGCTTTCCTAAGTTTCCAAAATAATGGGATTAAAGTCATATGTGTGCTAGTCTGTTTTCCATAGGCACTAACTCCAGACATCGCTTCACAGAACGAAGCAAGCTGGCTTTCAAAACATACTCGACATATGCTTCTGATAACTTTCTAAAACAAGTAATGAGCAGCACAGCATGTTAGAGTAGGCTTATGTAAATTAGTGTCCTAGGAGTGATGGTTCTTAGCTTCTCATTTTTATTCTCATTGTCAAACCAGTTTCCTTTGCTTTAGCATTGACTATTAAGCACTATACACCCAAACCTTGGAGAACTTTTTCTTTTCTTTCTTTCTTTTTTTTTTACATTTTAAGGGACAACATAATTTTTTTTTTTAAATAAAGAAAGCCATTATTTTACCAGTGAAATTCTATTACTGTCTTCAGGGAATGATGATTTATATTATTAAGGTTTAGAACGTGGAACTTTCTATCTTCAGCTCTTGGAATCCAATCAAACCATTTTCATGCCTTTGCCTCCTCTTTCCTCCCCTTCCTCCTTCCTCCTCTTTGTCCACCTCCTTGACCATTTCGCATCCTTTGCCACGCACAGTCTCATTCTTCATTCTCTATAGCTGTCTCTCCAAGGTGGACCTTCTGTCTTCAGCGATCCTGCACCTTCAGGCTAATCCAGCCACTGGTGACTCATTCTGTCCCCACTCGCTGCCTGCACGTCCCCAGCCCACTCCCCACTCAGCAGCACACAGAAGGCTCTCTGCTCCTCTCTCCCCAAGGGGCTTGCCAGGCTGGCCCGGCTTCAGCAAAGGAACGTGCTTGTGGGACAAGGAGACGTGGAGGAAGAAAGAGGCAGAAAGAAGAGTTGATGTGCAACTTGAAGTATGCAGAGGATGCTTGTGGTTGTCTGTAAAGTCCTACCTCGGACTCCCCCAGTGCCCTCCAGACACTCCCACATAATTTGCTGTTATCAGGCATGCAAATATTTTTTTAAATTCTGTAATTCTAACCCTGCCTTACAAACAGGTACCTTTTAGTGCCATCAGGATAAAACACACGTGTGGCTATTACTCTGTTGCTTTGAAAAGGTGACAAAGGGCATCAGGCCTATCAAGTCAGGCCATCCCTGGGTAATTTGCCATGAGCCTCTGTGTGCATCCAGACCCTCCCTTTGTTTGAGATCAAGCACATGAATCCTGCAGATAACTGACAAGGGCGGACTTGTAACAACATTATTTCAGGAGGATAATACAGCCCCCATAAATTCCTTTTTTAATAGCTTATTGCGGGTTGTAGGCTATTGACAATGACTTTAAGGATGAAGGAAAATAGTTCCTTGTTGCTGCTAGTCTCTAAAATCACTTTAAGACTTTTTAGTACCCTCAGAGAAAACCTAGGCTTTCATGAAATGAATCATAAATAGTTAAGAAAACCACTCTTAAATAGAAAGAGAGAGGAAGAGAAAAAGAAATATCTGAGATACAAGAGATGCTCTGGGAGCTGCTTCCATGCAAATAAAATTTCAACCCATTTCACAGCCATTCTTCTACATCTTACTTTCCTAGGTGATTTAAAAAAAAAAAAAAAAAAACAACTGAACAAAGGAATTTCTAAAAGCCTTAACTATAACTATATAGAAGAATGAAAATGAGTTGAAACTAGTTCATTCTCAGATTAGCAGGAGGAACTCTGGGTTTCATTTCGTTTCTTGCTCTGTTGGGGTATGTCAGTTTATTCTCTGAGTCAAAAAGATCCCCGAGTCAAGAAGATCCCCTGGAGAAGGGAATGGCAATCCACTCCAGTATTCTTGCTTGGGAAATCCCATAGACAGAAGAGCCTGGTGGGCTACAGTCATGGGGTCACAAAGAGTTGGACACAACTGAACAACTAACACACTTTCATAAATGCACATTCACAGATTAGCAGGAGGAACTCTGGGTTTCATTTCATTTCTTGTTCTGTTGGTGTACATCACTTCATTACTGATTCTTTGCAGTGAAAAAGAGACATTACAATTTTCATGGAAAATCTCATATTTAATTAGTATTTGTAAAGCTTGACTTCAAGTGATGATGCAAGAGATCTTTAACAATGTCAGTTCTTGTAGTTTCAGACCACACACCAGTACCTATGCCATAAATGGCCATGGTGAAGTAGAAAATAATGTTATGGACGTTTAATTAGAGAAGAGTGTTTATAAGAGCATGCACATCTATTTTTCTTTTCCTTTAAAAATTTAAAAAACATAAAATATACAAGTCCCCAAATATCCTTTTAAAAAGCAATTCTTATAAAACATGCATAGAGTTAAAACCATGTAAGTCAGGTACATATGTGACTAATCATATTTTTGATGTATCTCTCTACCTAATCATTAACTTTAAATGCCACATAAGAATTTGTAATCCACCGTAAATTATTTCACAAAATAATTTAAGAGGGCTGCTGACTAATGTGAAACATTCTAGTTTCCACTAGAAGTTGGCTGCCAAATGTAAAAAAAAAGAAAAAAAAAAGAGTCCCAGATATAAGTTGACATAAATTATTGTGAATATAAATCTCTAGTGATCAAGTGGTGGTTAGAGATTACTGTGTTTAGAAGATAGGGAAAAACATATTAAACACCGTGAAGTCTTTCCTGGTTCCATTTTACATATTAGGAAGCTGGATCTTTTAAAATCCCCTCAAAGCCTTTTAACTTCTTTAATGCCCTAGATTCAACGTCCTACATTTCAAAATATATTGTAATAGAATTTATTGAGCATAGAAAAAAGGGGAAATCATAAATACCAGAAAGACTGCCTAAGCTCTATTTTTAAAATGTAAGTTAGAGTATTTAGCTTTAAACTAAGACTTTTATTTTTTCAAATGTTTTTCTCAGAGTATCCTTTTTGCAGCAAAAAATTTAGAATAATTCAAAATGACCATTATCCAAAAAACAGTTACGAGCCCCCCCTCCCCACCCCGCTTTTCAAATTCTTAGGTTCTCTGCAAGGTTGAAGACATCTGAGTGGAAATAATGTTCAGATTATAAAAAGCAGCAGCACATGAGTGAAATCAGGCAGAATCGGCCTGACAGGGGGTCAGAAACCAGAAACAGTGACAGGCAGCCACTCAAATGGCAGCATTATTCAGGTAGAAATCCATAATTAGCTGAATTTTTTGAGTTTAAAGGATTACTATGAAGTGTAGGGAGAAAATAGTAAGTCTAGTTGAGAAAATTAATTCCCTTTCCAAATCCTCATGCTTTTCTTCAAGATGTGACTCCAAAGAAAGACAATTACGTCAAAGAGGGTTAGGGGCCTCATTTTGAACACTGCCTTTTAAGCACATTCTAGAGGCTTATTAGACATCATGTAAACTGTAGACAGCAGTGCTTCCACCACCCCAGTACTAAACATCTGTGCACCAGCTTCTTGGGAGCAGAAATGGATACACATGCATTTTAACATATCCCAAGAATATAGTCACAAGAGAAAATCTACCTTTCACCATATATGGCCATTGTGCAACTCTATCCAAGATCTTGATGGAGATATTTATGTAATATCTTTACTCCTTCTCTCCCTAGGTTGGCAGAGGTTTAAGAGAATACTCTGGGGAGTTCCCTGCAAAGTTGGTCTTCTAAACTGTGAATGGCACTGCTGGAAAAAAGCTGAAATGCTTTTTTGAGCATGAATTGGACTATCTCCATGTGGGTTATATCATAATTTTTTATCAATCTTTCTAAAAATATAAAAATTTATAGTTGTTATATACACTAAACATTCTATTTGTGTCATAGATTTTTCAGTAGTTTGTGATCTTGACCCATGTCTTTGAGGATTATCTCAGCGTGCACGCGATTCTAGTGATGGAGAAGAAAATCCATGGGATAAAGTGAATACCAGGTGATATTTTATAAGTGACTTCAAGTGACTTCAGGAAATGATCCAACATGGCTAGATTAACACCTTACTGATTATTAGGGAGAGGAAATACAATTAGTGGGAAGTATTACAATAATAGTATTCCAAAAGAGATGCAGTGTTAAAAATGACACAAAATTTTTTCATGAGTGTAATTTGCATAATTTAACTGGTATGAAATTAGCATGCTTGAATGTAGTGGACATTTAAAGAACATATAGCAGGCATGGTAATATAGTCAAATGAGAAGCTATCATCACAGCAAAGTTTTTTACAAAACTTTAAGTATGTGGAGGGAGGTGTCAGAAGGCCTGGGTTCTAATTATGCTTTGCAATTTTTTTTTTTTTTACTAGCTTTCTGACTGTGACTGAGTCTCCTCATCAGAAAGAAATGGAGATGATAATATTTGTCTTTATTACCTCACAGTTATTACAAAGATAAAATAAGATAACATATAAAATTGCCTTGAAAACTGGCAGATACTACAGAGGCACATGTTAGATTATCGTATTCTCAACCATCCTGCAGTAAGGGGATGCCGTTTTCATGCCAGTGCTAATGTAGGACTCCCACTGGGAAGAGAATAATCAAAGGAATGCCGCTGCCTCCACTCAAGCCCTCTGGAAGGAGCCCTCTGAGCCTGAGGAAGGGCCTTGCCCCCTCTGCAAGCGTCACCCGTCACCTACGGCTCCCGATGGACTCGCTCTGGCCAGTGTGTTCACCAGGAGAGTTCGTGCACTCATGCTCACAGAGAGGGCATGGCTCTAGGAACTGCCCTCCACCTGCTGGTCTCTCACACATGTTAATAATAAAACCTCTTCTCAAACTTCTGGGATCAGCATACATCCTTGGAAAACAGAGAAGTTGCCAGTTGCCAATGCTGCCGGTCTTCTCTCTTAACACAGCTGTACTGCACTCACTGCTTTCCTATTCAGCTCACCCTTCCTGCAAAATACATCAAATTTAAAATGTGTTAAGTAAATTAAGTTACCTAGGAGAGATTTTAGCTCAGGGGAGCAGGGTGGTACTTAAAAATGTTAATTATCTGGAGAACAGAGCTTAACATTCTGGACTCCAAGATGGTTTTTAAGCCTATTTAGATTTTCTCCAAATTCTTTAAGGCTAATGCAACTTCTAAATGTATCTAGTAATCTCTAATTATTTGTGGAAACGGTAGATGTGAGAAGTCCAGATTAAATCCGCAGATAATCCCAAAATCCCATTTTAGCCAACAGCATGGCTCTTTTCCCACCAAGCCCAGTGCTAGGAGGACCATTAAGAAGAGTAAGACTGCCTGGAGTTCTAAGCTCCCCGTTCTCCTGCCTGCACTGTGATGGAGATGTTAATGAATCAGCCAAACTGCCAGGAAAAAAGTCAGCAGAAAGAAGAGTGGAAAATCAGGGGCCTGGGCCACTGCCAAGCTAGAAAAGCAGGCGCAGAGGAATTAGAAGGTGCCAGAGTCCTAGCAGAAGAAAGGAGCGGCCCCGGAGCCTTGCCTTGGGAGACCTGGGCTAGTTTCCAGAAAGAGCCAGGCAGTTCTACTCTGTAAAGCTGCCACCCTCCAATCACTGCTCTCTGCCCAGTTTGAGCGGCTGTGTGTTCACCCAAGATGAACAAGACCAGGCTGTAATCAGGAGGCTCCTCTCTGGATTCATAGCCCCAAGGCAGTGGACTGACTCAAGGATTCTCCTCACTATTTACTCACAGGATGAGGAAGGAAGAAGATAAAGATTCTGTTTCTAGGACTCCTTTGTAAATCCCACTGGCCTTCACTTTAGCCTTCTAGCACCTCTTCATGCTTATTATTTCTAACTCGACAGTTCATTAATGTCAGAACTGCAGTGTTTCACCACCCTTTCAAATCCAGGTCTACTTTCAATGAACATAAAAAGTTTACACGGTCTGTAAAGGTATCTGACATTCCAAAATAAATATTGGTGAAACAAACCAGTGCAAGTCATTTTAAGATAAAGTTTTTATTTTAAGACGAGAATATTTTATTGAACAATTTAATGCCTACTCAGTACCCACAAAGATGCAATTTGATTTTTGATGGGCTTACTATTCCCTTGCCTGCCTTTCCAGGGCCATTTCCATTTGTGTTGGAGCTCTCTGAACTAGTACTTTTGGCTGGTGCTGGCTTGAACGTGTCAGGAATACATTTGGAAGCAGGAAGAAAAAGAGAAATGGAGATGATTTGATGAAGGGGAATGGAGACGAATTGATGAAGGGAAGAGAACTGGGCTGACCTGAAGTTCTTGGTGTGAATGATGGAAATGTGCAGAAGTTTGCACTAAAAAAAGAAGAGAGCTGACGGGGAGGGGCCACGGTCAGGGAAAACAGAAGAAATGGTGTCCATGCAATTAGATATGAAAAGCTGCCTCCTGAATTTAAACTTTCTGGACCACAGAGCTCAGAATCAGCAGAACTGATTTATGGTCTGAACTATGTCCTTTAGACTCACGTCACCTCCAGGCCTGTTTCTGCAAAACGGGGCCTGGAGGCGGGGGGCATACCGGGTCATCAGATGCCAGGAAGGCGGTTCGGCTCTGAGCAGAGAGGAATGCAGAGCGACGCTGGCCACGTTCTTCCCCAGGGCGGCCTTCCCGTCAGAGGCTGCGGGGACTGTCCCCCGGCTCTCGGGGCGGCGGGACCCCTCGGCCGTCCCAGCCCCCTCACTCCCTAGCGTCTGCCAGGGCCGGGCGGGTAGCGGCGGAGCGCGGTCACTCCCAGGGCGCAGGGCCCGAGCGGGCGCGCGACCTGCGCGAGTCCCGCACTCGGCGCGCGCCCGGGCTCCGCGGCGGCCCGGGTCCGCGGTCTCTCTGTCCTGCCCCCCTGCGGCCATCGCGGGCAGAGCAGCGCGGCCGCTCCTCGGCCCTGGCCAGCCCGAGTCACCGCCGCCGTTGCCTCGACGGCGGGCACCGGGTGGAAAGGCTGCGCTCTGAAGGGGACAGAAGGGACTCCCGCCGGACCCAGGCCCCCTGGGATCTTCGAGAAGGTTCCGGCCACCGTCCCGCATGCCCCTTCCGTCCAGAACAGTGAGGACAAGCGGGTGAGGACATGGGGGCTCTCCCAGCGCCCGGGTGGCCGCCTAGTTGACAATAACTTGATCATCTGTCGCAGGAGCGCAGTGGATCTGCAGCGTGGAGGTGGGAGATAGGGGGCGGGTGCAACCTGCGGTTTAGCGCGGCAGGAGAACTAGACAGCCGGCACCTTTGCGGATCAGGGCTTAGGTATTTATTTCATGTTAAGCCCCCTTCCCACTCACTGCCTCTGCTAGCCTAGAGTGGGTTGCAAAACGACTTCCACATCCCCAAGGACGTTGGGTGCACGGTCTTTCTCTTAGCCGATCCAGCCGGCTCAGTTTCGGTTGCCAAAAAAGGTTTCCCATCTAAGACTTCTCTCACAAGGACAAAACAGAATGTGTCTGAACACGGTGAGCTTCCTGTCTGGGCTTCACTCACCCTGGCTTCCCACTTAGGAATAAGACTTGAGTAACAAAGGTTAGTGGGAAGCCTGTTTTCCTTTGTACATCCTAGATTTCTGCTGGTTCAGTGTCCCGTGCCAGGTGAAATTATTCATGAGGCTCTGAGCAGCGTTGATAAGTCTTACTCCTTCCCCCTTGAAATTCCAAGTGGATTTAAATCACTCCTGGGTTGCTTCAGAGGGCCTGTGTTTTATGGGAGTTCTCTAGTGGGCTTTGAAGTATTTGCTTACCAAATCTGTTTCTCAGCTTCCAGCTCCTGAATAAATTACCCACCCCTTCTCCCCACTGCTGCCCCCGCTTGCCTCTAATGTGGTCAGTGGGGGTATTCTTTGGACAAGAGGTTGGAATGTGTGTTCTGGGACTATTGTTCAGTGGCCAGTCCTAGGACACCCATTTGCTATGTGCCTGACTGAGAGGCTCTGATGGTCTGATGGAGTAGGAAGGGAATGGGGGCCCTTGGACCAGGTTCTGTGCATAGATTTACCTCTTGCCCGCAGGATCGCTTAACCAATGTCGCCGTTTACCATCTTGGTTGCCTTGCAGGGAAAATGGCCATGAGAACAGTCGTTCAAAGAACACATCCCAATCTTCGCGTTGAAAACATCTTAGAGTTTCCTTGAGGATTGCCACTTTCCAGAGGTGAGTGTTAATTGATGTCAGGAAGGTCTCTTGGGAAGAATGTAGATTTCTATTCATTCTGCTATTGGTGTAAGAGCTAGAGAGGGTAAGGGGAAATGGGTAGCCTCGGCCCTTTGGTGAGCCAGGAGGCCCTTTGCGCTATTGGCCAAGCTATTTAAAAAAAACGCTGTTGTCCAATCTTCTGTGTCAGTGGGATGGGACATGGCTAGCTGTCCACTTTGGTGCCTGCTCTTGCTGTCCCCATGCCCACAGTGTCACAAAAATCACCATTTCCCTCACAAGCCACGTGTGGAAGAGGTAATTAAAGACTCCCCAGGAGATTCAAGAGCAGCCACTTCTGGGATTGAGATTTGTCACGTTTCTGGGCTTCACCTCACCAGGGTCTCAGCTACACAAGGATTTTCCTTGATTCTTCCCCTGGGCCTTCCCAGACAAAAGCAAGGACCCCGTTACCCTTTTCTTATTTAGAGTTTTACTAAAACAACAACATCATCATCAACAACAAGTAAAACAAACAAGAAATCAAAATATACAAAAGCATAAACATCTGGCGTGTTTACCCAGCCCAGATTTCTGACCCTAAAATAATTAAAGCCTGTCAGACTTGGCTGAGCCTGCCTCTGGCTGGGGCCCACGCCTCCCGCCTCCTTGTGGCCCTCATCACCGCTGCCTCGTTAGGAGCTCTAGTTCCCACCGCTCTGCTCCTCGGTCCTCCTCTTTGTGCGGGGCAGGGGGTGAGCCTCTGATTTGGTTGGGTTCCCACTTTTGTGCACACCCCACCCGATGGCCTCTGAGCCTGAAGAAAAGCATTTCCCAGGCTGGGGTCAAGGTTCCTCCCCAAATTTCTTGACAGTCCTGGGATTTCCCGGAGACCCCCCAGCACGGGGGTTCAGAGCCCTCACCTGTCACTCTCAGCTCTCAGGCAGCCGGGCCAGGCTCCAGCCTGGGGCCCCACCCTTCGAGAAGCCTGCCTACTTTGTACTCACCCTCCCCCGCTCTCCCCCAGCCAGCCAGCACCACCGAAAACCACCTGTTTTGTGTTCTGAAAGCCTGGAAGCACCCCATCCTCCACCCTCACAGACCTCCCACTGAGTCCCAGTTTCCTATCCAAACTCCAGATTTGAGTTCTCAACTCACTTGAAGAACAGAAGAGCTCCGCTGCATATTCAGTTCTGGTCTTGCCTTCCTGGCCGAGCTTGCCAATGGTCCCCCACTCAGGAGAGGAGTGGTCTTGTTAAGTCATAAAGCTTGGCAGGCCCTGGGGCCACCCTCAGACTTGTCAGAGGTTACAGTGCCTGCCGAGTCAGAGTCGTCTCTGCAGGACAGCGTGTTGCCGATCAGTCCCCTCAAGTGTTCTAGGAGTAATTTTACAAGCAAAAACTATGGTGTGTACTATACGTTGAAATCACAACCACGAGTTACAGGTTCACACACATGTACACAAAAGAAACTATTGAAGTCTCTCATTAGCAGTTTCTGAATATTCTGGTGATGCTAATTTAATTTTTTCAGCCATTTAAAGAAATGTATTTATTTGTTTATTTGTTTTTGGCTGTGCGGGGTCTTCTTGCATTGTGGGCTTTCTCTCATTGCACAAAGCCAGGGGCTACTCTCTAGTTTCGGTGCTAGGGCTTCTTACTGTGGTGGCTTTTCTCGTTGTGAGCGCGGGCTCCAGGGCGCGAGGACTTCAGTCGTTGGCTCCAGGATGCAAGGGTTTCAGTGGTTGCAGCTCTCGAGCACAGGCTCAGTGGCGCGTGGCCTCAGTTGTTTCGCTGCATGGGCAATCTTCCCGGATCGGGGATCAAACCCGTGTCTCCCGCATTGGCAGGCAGATAGATTCTTTACCACTGAGCCACCAGGGAAGCCCTCAGCAATTTTTTTAACCTTCTGCCAGCATTTGCTACCAGGTAACTGGGAGCATGTATCAAAGGTTGGAGAAAAACCCGAAGAACATAAAAAATTAACAACTGACAAAGCTCTTCCTATATAATGAGCTTCCCTGGTGTCTCAGACGGTAAAGAATCTGCCTGCGATGCAGGAGACTTGAGTTCCATCCCTGGGTCAGAAAGATCCTCTGGTGAAGGGAATGGCTCACTCCAGTATTCTTGCCTGGAGAATTCCATGGACAGAGGAGCCTGGTGGGCTACAGTCCATGGGGTCACAAAGAGTCGGACATGACTGAGTGACAAACACTTTTTCACTTTCTGTATAGTAGGCAGAATAATTGCCTTCAAAAGTGCCCACTTCCTAATCCCTGGAACCTGTGAATGTGTTACTGTACAGAGCAAATGGGACTTTACAGATGTGGTTAAGCCAAGGATCTTGAGATGAGATGAGGAGATTGTTCTGGATCATCTGGATGAGCCCAATAGAATGGCAGTGATGGTCGCAAAAGTGAAAGAGTCAGAGTCAGGGAGAGATTTGAAGATAGAAAAGTGCCGGCTTTGAAGATGGAGGAAGAGCCCCAGAACCAAAGAATGCTGGAAGCCTCTAGAAGATGGAGAAGTCACGGGGACAGAACCGCCCCCAAAACCTCCAGAAGGAACATGGTCCTGCCGACATCGTGATTTTAGCCCAGCAAGCCCCACTGCAGACTTCTGACTTCCAGAACTGTCAGATAAAACATTTGCATGGTTTTAAGCCATTGGGCTTCCCAGGTGGTGCTAGTACTAAAGAACCTGCCTACCTGTGCAGGAGACGTAAGAGACGTGGGTTCAATCCCTGGGTCGGGATGATCCCCTGGAGGAGGAAATGGCAACCCACTCCAGTATTCTTGCCTGGAAAATCCCATGGACAGAGAAGCCTGGTGGACTACAGTCCATAGGGTTGCAAAGAGTCAGACACAACGGAAGTGACTTAGCACACATAAACACAAGCCATTAAGTTTGTGGTAATTTGTTACAACAGTACCAGAAAACCAATACTGTCCATTAACTTAATTGTTTCTGTGACTTGAGGAGAGAATAACCTTCTTTTGGATGTGATGGGAACACTCTGGTACAACAGGAGGAATGAAATAGTATCCCATTTTGATTTTTCTTCAATAGTTATCATTTGTCTTTTCTCTGCTGCCACCTACACCAAGGCTAGGCCTGGACTAGTCACTGATAAACCAGCAAGAACCCTGGGTGGTAAGTATTGTTATGTAACTTCTTACCAAGGATGAAGCTGAGGCTCAGCATAGTACAGCACCTGCCCCTGGGTCACACACCAGGGGCTGATAGGTGGAAAGAAGGGACACCAATTCTACATCAACTACCTCCAAAGCCCTTGCTGTTTCCTGCAACTTATCTGTAGGCCCCTTCTCAGAGAGTTGCTTACAAGCTATTGTTCTTCAATGCCATGGTGTTCCATCCGCAGGAATACTCACTCTCCTCCACCCAGAGGAATGCCTTTTGCTGACATGGTACGTGGCAGATCACAGTCAAAGCTGCTGCTTGGAAAGCTGCTTTCAGTTGCAAAACTAAAAAAGGTTGGAGTTGAGCCTTTGGCTAGAAGCATAATCAGGAAGTCTTAACCTGACACTGGCTTTGGGTTCACTTACTGCCTGGGTTGGTGTGCTGGTTTATGGGCTCACAGAATGAGTTCACACTCTGAGTTCATCTCAGCGTGCAGGAGCTGGGAATTCAGAGCTGCTGTCACCTGACCAGACCTCCGCCCTCTGTCAGCTGTTCACACGCCCCACGCCTTGGGGAGGGGTGAGGAAGGCACCAGGAAGTGATCTGGCCACTGTACCCTTTGCCCAGATTCAGTGATTCTCCATCCTGCCCACACATTCAACCACTCAAAAAACGAGAAAAACCTGCCCACGTCAGGGCCCCAGCCCAGCCACGTGAGCCCCACCCCTTATGGCGGGGCCGGGGGTATCAAGGTACAGGTCACACCCAGGTGATTCCTAATGTCAGTCAGGACCACCGCAGGACCCCAGCTAGGCAGGTTGTATCCTTGACCTGAGCTGTGTGGATGCTGGTGCCATGACGTGTGCTTGTCTGCATATGTTAGCTCTGCTGAGACAAAGCCTCGTGGGCTTCCGAGCACCCTCCTTGGAAAAGCAGGTGGAGCCTCGGCCTGCACTGTGTGGCCTGCCATCCCACTCTGCGCAGGACCCCGGGGGAGAGGGGTGTTCCCAGACAGGAGACATGCTTCATCAGGAGTAAGTGCTTGACTATTACGTGCTGTAATCAGCAAAGTCCCTGACATTTGGAGAGGAGACAGAAGTCTAGGGTCTGGGGAAGTAAATTCTCATGCTTGGGTGGCTTGGGTGGAAGCACTGTAGTATCAGAGAAAAGTGTGTGTGTGTGTGTGTGTTTGTGTGTGTGTGTGTAGAGAGAGAATGTGAGTGTGCATGGGTGTGCATGTGTGAGTATATAAGTGTTTCATGCGTATGCATGGGAGTTGTACAATCACATAGGAGAGTGTGTGTGTGTGTGTGTGTGTGTTTGTGTGAGGAGAGAGAGAGAATGTGAGTGTGCATGGGTGTGCATGTGTGGGAGTATATAAGTGTTCCATGCGTATGCATGGGAGTTGTACAATCACGAAGGAGAGTGTGTGTGCACGAGTGTGTGTGAGGGTGTGTGTTTGTGGAGAGTGTAGGCATTCTGGGGACCGCAGACCTCGCCAACCCCAAATCACCCTGCTGCAGTGGCTTCTAACACATCTGAGCGTGTGCCAACCGGGCGGCCCTGAATCCCGCGGGAGAGCGGCCCTGAGTGGGTCAGTGAGCTCGGGGGCAGACACTGTGCATTTATTCTGCTCTGTGACAGTGTAATTAGCTTTTCCTCTTGTGAGGAGTGAAGGGCAGTGTGCTTTCTGACAGCCGTGGGAGCTGCCTTCCTGCCTGGATGAATCTGGGATCCCCTGATATTGTTACACCTGTTTAAACAAGGCACAAGATAGGTATTTATTTGAAGTTCAAGAGGTCATATGAGCCAGGGTCTAAATATAGGCCTGGATATAATTATAAAGATACTTCATTCCTTGTTCTGAAAGACTTTTGCAGCCTGTTCCCTTGGATGCTGGGGCAGTTTCCTGAAACACGTGTACTTCCCAGAATGAGGAAAGGCAGGGTTGAGGCTGCCTCCTGGAGGCTGGGGTGCAGGGCTGGGGAGCACGGAAGGGCAGCCCCCCAGGCCTGGCTGGTCCTCAGGAGCACTAGGAGGAGGTGATAAAGACACAGAGCTCCTTCTCTCCCCTGGAGGCTGTCTGTGCTTTGGTCTTGGAATGGAGGACAGGAATTGGTTTGTTTCAAGCCCCCCAGGTGATTCTGATAACTACCCAAGTTTGGGAACCCCTGAACTAAGGTGTGGGGGAACTCCTCCCTGCGAGGCGTTTCTGGGACTAGGTCCGGGATACTAACAATTGCTATTTCTTGAGGACCCCTCCCATACAGGCCCCCATCATTCCTCCTAGATTGTGGATGAGACCTCTGAGTTCTCCCATTCGTTTCTGGGCTGACACTGACTAGGCACCTCAGGTCACAGGTCCTCCTGAGATTCTGATGGAAGTTATAATGCTGTCATTATAAAACTGCACATGCACAGAAGGTTTTGCACAGTTTTGCAGGGTTCATGGAGCCCCCATCCCCAAAGCCCACCCAAGGACCTCTGGTTAAGAATGCCCATCCTAAAGGGAGTTCGCAATCAGGCACAGTGAGCTGGACCCTCTGCAGCCTGAGAAGGGCTTCTGAGGCATTTACTATGGGACTGATGGGGTCCAGGCGCATTGAGGGGAGCTGTGAATACCAGAAGGGAGGGTGGGGTACAGCCCTGGCTTTCAGTTTAGTTGGACAGGCATGACTGCACAAGAAGAAAGGCAATATGAAGTTCAAGGTGATTATGCCAAGCCCAAAGAAGGGCTGGCCCCATGCACTGCAGTTCAGTGAGCTAGCCGTCATGGGAAGGCCAAGAAAGCTGGGAGCTGACAGCTGAGCCTAGCAGGAACCTGGCCTGAGCTTGGCAGAAAGAAGAGAACTCTGGGCTGGGGCATCTTGGTGATTATTTGGGGAAGGAGGAGAGAAAGTCATGTCCATAGCAGAGACAAGAAAAGTCAGGACATTAAAAGAAAAAAAATTCTGCATGCTAAGAAATGAATCCCAACCCCACCCTTCCCAGAAAAAGGAAAGATGCTTAACAGAGTGATAACCTTTGTGGTCATTTTATAATATGTCTTCACTGAGCAATTAATTATTTTAATATAATGCTAGATAATTGTGCTTTAAAGAAACAATTATGTTTACAATTACTGAAAAAACCAGAATTTATTTAAAAATATATTAATTTAGATAGTCTAGTAACAGGACCTAGGGCTTCCCCGGTGGCTCAGCTGGTAGGGCTACAGTCTATGGGGTCGCAAAGAGTTGGGCATGACTTAGCGTGTGTGCGCGTGCAAGCGCGTGCACGCACGCATGCACACACACAACAGAACCTAACGTAAAATTGCATGTGTACATCTGTCAGTTTATCTCTGAGACTCTATGCAGAACCTCATGTGCAGATTATGTCATAAGTCTAACTCTGAGACTCTCTGTGAAAATGGTGCATGCTAAGTCGCTTCAGTCGTGGCCGACTCTTTGCAACCCCATGGACTGTAACCCACCAGGCTTCTCTGTCCATAGGATTCTCTAGGCAAGAATACTGGAGTGGATTGCCATGCCCTCCTCCAGGGAATCCTCCCAGCCCAGGGATTGAGCCCTCATTTCTTATATCTCCTGCATTGGCAGACGGGTTCTTTACCACTAGTGCCACCTGGGAAGCCCTCCTGTGAAAGTGGATTTGAGCCAAATGACCCTCCCGCCTACCCTCCACCTGGAAGTAGACCCAGTCACAGTGTGGCTGGAGGTCGAGCAGGGAAAAGTGGGGAAATAGATGTGTGGGTTTGAATGCTTTTGGAGAAGGCTCTGGAGTCCCACCGAGTTTCCTCCTTTGTCCTGTAGGGGGAGCCGCTGCAGTTTTGAGGGAAGTACTCAGAGTCCCGGGAAAGTGAAGGGCAGGGGACTCTGGTTGTGGGAGAAACTGGAGGCTGAAAGAGGGGCCAAGAAGTAATCAAAGAGGGACAGATGAAAAGAGAGGCTGGTCAAGGGCTCCAAGAAGGGAGGGTCATCCAGCCCTGTGGCCTGGGGAAAATGATGGAGAGGAACCCTGGTTTTACTGGAGGGCTGGCAGTGGCTGCCTCACAGACAGAACCAGAATCCACAGGGTGTGAAAGGCGAAGACAAGATCAGCATGAGTTTGTCCTCTGGTGGGAGGCAGGGAGGCTCTCCACATAAGGCATCTCAGCTGCTTCTTCCCAGTCAGTGTCCTAACAGTTCCTTATAATACAGTTGCCACAGAGAGGGTCCTCTGCAAGCCTGGCGCTGTTTTGACTGAAGGGTGTTCAGATTCAGAGGAGCACTTTTTTCTTCAGCTGTTTGCTTTGCCCACAACCTGGCACCATAATATGAGACTTGGGTACTTTAATTAATCAAGGGATTTCAGCAACTCCAAGGCAAGATATTGTTGTTTAGCCACTAAGTCATGCTAAGAAAGTGTTAGTTGCTCAGTCGTGTCCGACTCTTTGCAACCCCATGGACTGTAGCCTGCCAGGCTCTTCTGTCCATGGGATTTCCCAGGTAAGAATACTGGGACGGGTTGTCATTTCCTTCTCCAGGGGATCTTCCTCACTCAGGGATCAAACCCATGTCTCTTGCATTGCAGGCAGATTCTTTACCACTGAGCCTCAGGGTAGTCCCAAGGCAAGATGCCATGTAGATAAATGCAGAGTGTTTTAATAGCAATTAAACATATGAAAATGAATACTGGAAAACAAAGCTAAGAGTGAATCTGTAAGATTAGGTGGAGACAGAAATAGGGAAATGTACTGGCTGGGTTGGACTTTGGTCTTTTAGAATAGCAGGAATACACATAGAAATAAACTTATGTGGAAGTAGAAGGAAGTGTGAGGTCAGATACCTATTTTCCACAGTGGTCCTGGGCCCTAGAAGTTTCAGAAATCTACTTTGTCACTATCCGGGTTAGTGAACCGATTTCTTAAGCAAATAAAGCAGCTTCCTGCTTCTGAGTGTAATTTCTTTGCATAACAATGAGCTTACTAAACAGACTCAGAATTTGTTGCAAGATCATTTAACCCATTAAAAAAAAAAAGATTGAAAACATACCATGAATCTGATTTCCCATGTTTAGACAAAGCTACATATGACTGCTTTTAAAGAATAATAGCAACATAAATTAGCCCTATTTTCATTTGAAAGAATTCCTTGCAGTGGGATGGGACAAGTGACTAGTTCTGCCCAATAAAATATGAGTCATCTGCTTTCAGCACCAGATCTGCAGTTGTCGTGATCTTGAATTTCCAAGCCTTCAGTCTGTGAGAAATAAATGTTTGTTGTTTAGAAGCCACCCTGTTTAAGGGATATTTATCACAGCAGCCCAAACAGACTAAGACAATGCCACTGGCATTATTTCAAGTTTTTCACTATTATTTACAATGCTGCAGTTGACATCTTTTGTGCTCAGATGTGAGTTTGGAGAGTTTCTCTCAGTTCTCAGCAGTGTAACAAAAAAATAAAATTGTTCGGAATATGGATTTTCAGTTCTGCTTGATATTGCTAAATGATTCTTGAAGAGGCTGGACCAGTTTATACTGGGGGCAGCTATTTTTTGAGCTTACATTTGATGGTCATAACTTTGCCCTGTGTCCTAATACAATGTTATGTATTTCACCTTTAGATATCTAAACCAACTACTGTTATTCTGGATCCTTGTGTTTACAACATTTTTTAGGATTTAAATTTTTTAAAAAAGAGATACATGCATTGTAAAAAATATATATAAAACAATCATAAAAGTACGAAGAACTAGGTGATAATCACCTGAAATCCTGCCATTTGAAGAAAACCACCACTTTTCTTTTGGTGACTATCCTTCCAAACATTTCTGATGGAAGTGGATCTGTGTGTGATGTTACATAAATGAAACCAGACTATGCTCGTTTATTGCCTGTCTTTTTACTCAATGATCTCTTCTGAATACCTTTAGATAGCTATAAATCTCCTCTGATTTCCCTTCCTTTCCTTCTCTGGGGTTGCTTTGAGGTCAAAAGATGAGAGGAAAGGAAGGGAGAAGAGAGAACTAACAGTAGCCAAGTGAAAGTTGCTCAGTCGTGTCCGACTCTTTGCGACCCCGTGGACTATACAGTCCATGGGGTTCTCCAGGCCAGAATACTGGAGTGGGTAACCATTCCCTTCTCCAGGGGATCTTCCCAACCCAGGGATCAAACCTAGGTCTCCTGCACTGCAGGCGGATTCTTTACCAGCTGAGCCACCCAGGAAGCAATGGTAGCAAAGGCCTTAGTACATGCTCCATCTGATTTCCCCAGTCATCCTGAGAGGCAGGTGCTGCTGCCCACTGTACAGATGGGGAAATGAAGGTCGCAACAACAGAGGGTGATGGAGTCAGCAATCGGTAAGGTCTCTGCTTATTCTGTGTGGTTTGGTCCGCCTACTCACCTTCTGCCCATTTCCCTCTGGGCTCCCCGTAGTCCTCTGAGGATGCAACGAGTGATGGGGTTTGAAGACCCAGAAGAGGTGATGCCCAGGTCTCACCACAGTCTTGGTAAATCATGGTAAAAACATAAAAATCTGCCCCACTGAGGTAGGTGTCTACTTTCTCTCTTCCTGAAGGCACTCAGAGGGAGTTGATCTGGAACCATCTTAGAAGGGAGGGTGAAGGGACCTGCCTTGGGGGGCAGGGGATGGAAGCAGCCAGATCGTTAAAGAGGGTTCCAATTTCTCCCAGATTTGGCGAGGGAAGGGGAGGGTCAGGGAACAAGGGGAGGCAGAGATTTGATTGCTGTACATGTCATGCCTGTGGCCAGTGGGAAGGAGAACTGTGAGTGCCCCTCTGAGCCCCAGCAGTGCCCCAAGGACTGTGATGACCGGGGTCAGCTGTGGCTTCCTGTAGCCCCAGGAGCGTTGGTAAAGGAGGAAGCCACTAGGGTCCAAGGACATGGCCTCCTCCCCACCCGCTGCCGGCTAGCACCTCATAAGCCAGGTTTCCTGTAGGGTCTCAGCATTAGGTAAGGAAGCACCCTAATCTTTTGGAAGTGAAAATTTTTATGGAAGTATAGTTGATACTGTATTAGTTTCAGGTCTGCAACAAAGTGATTCTGTTGTATTTTTTTTTTCAGATTATTTTTCATTATAAGCTATTATATTATGTTGAGTATAGTTCCTGTGCTACATGGTAAATTGTGGCTTATCTGTTTTATGTATAGTCATTTGTATATGTTAATCCCATATTCTTGATTTGTCCATTGCCCCTCCTCCTCTCCCCTTTGGTAATCCTAAATTTGTTTCCTATGTCTATGAGTCTATTTCTGCTCTGTGTATGGATTCATTTGTATTATTTTTCAGATTCCACAGTCTTCCTCTGTGTGACTTACTGGACCATCCATGTTGTAGCAGATGACAGTATTTTTTTTATGGCTGAGTAATATTCCATTGTATGTAGATGACCACATCTTCATATGTATGCCATGTCTGTTCATAGGAATTTGGGTTGTTTTCATGTCTTGGCTGTTGTAAACAGTGCTGCATGACATTGGGGTGCATGTATCAGTTTTGATTAGAGTTTTTAAAAATTTTTTCCTGATATATACCCAAGTGTGGGATCGCTGGATCAGATGATAACTCTATTTTTAGTTTTTTAAGGAACCTCCATACTGTTCTCCGTAGTAGCTTCACTACTGTACATTTCAACCAACAGTGTAGGTGGAGGCTAAATTTTATTTTGGAGAAATAGAGGGATGGGGCATTCCTTGAATTTGACGCTGTGGCCTAAAATTCAGGGCTGACGATGCGGGCATGTGAGCTGTGCGTTTACCCAGGGCCTCACACCTAGAAGAGCCCCGCACATGGTTTGCGGCTGTGCTCTCAGCATCTTGAGCCTCTTGATTTCTGAACAAGAAGCCCCACATTGTCATTGTGCACTCATGTATGAATTAGTAGCCAGTCCTGCAAAAATTCATGCCCCTGCATCCCCGCATAGCAGAAGTTTCCAAGTCTTACATCTTTAGCAGAAATCCTCACTGAGGGCTGGAGCAATTAAAGAGGATGCAGACCCACTGCATGCCACATGCACCATGCCCACATCGTGCTTTCTGCACTGTTTTATTTCTATAAGCAATGCTTGTTCACCAAAGGGTTGCTACATCTAAAACAGAGCTAGATATAAACATAGTAAATATTATTATAAAACTAAATGTGAAAACTATGGCGGTGCATAGAAATGGAAGCTGAGATGAAAGTGAATCTGCTGTGGTGTGGGGGTGTTGGGGGGCATTTTGGGGTGGATTTCAGTGAAGCAAGCTTGAAAGTGCCAGGGAGACCTGGATGATAACATGTGCATCCATCCCAAGCGTCCCAGCTTGCTCCCAGTGTGAGCCTGGCCTGATGCTGACAGTTTGGAGCGTTTCTCCCTGCAGAATTCCTTCTCATTCTTTGTCCTTTAATTTGCACCGATCTTCAGAAGTTACACATTAGTGTGGAGTCTTCAGTGTGTTTGGAACTGAACAATCCACTTTTGAAGCTATCAGATCTTGATGTTTATGAAGTCCCTGCAGTTGGTTCCCAGTTCTCGGGGCTTATATGACTTTTTTATGGAGTGAGGACACTTTCTCTCCCAAGGTTCTGAAATTCACACTGCTCCCACTCAAGGCTTCCAGAAGCCTCTGCAAGTACCTGAGTGTATGTAGATACTGGGCAGAGAGGTTTGGGATGAGAGCTTTGGGTCAGCGGGTGTGACCAGGAGCTGGGGGACTGGGGCGCAGGGTCCCTTTAACACAGACATCTCTATACCTCTTCTCATTCACCCCTCTTCCCTACAGTCTCCTTGCTCATTAATTAACACAGACACTGCTGCCTCTGTGTTCTTACAGGTAGCGTTAATCACTCACCAAGTCTGTATTCAGACCCACACCAAAGTGCTCAGATGAGGGAAATGTTGTCAGTACCTTCAGGCTACATTTTATTAAGTGCTTTCTGTGTTCCAGGCACTGCTCTAAGTATCTCTCATGGTTGGTTCTGTTTAACCCTCAAAACTACCTAATGCAGCAGGCAGAGGAGAAAAATGAGACCCAGAGACACTAACGAAATTGATACAAGCTTAGCAAGTGTTGGAGTCAGAATTAAAAACCCAGCTGAACCCACCAGTAAGACCCCACACATGCTACCGAGCAAGCAGGTACAAAGAGGAGGCTAATTATAACAAAACCCCCAGAGTAGGGGAATCAGCTGACACCCGCTGAGAATTTGGGGGTCTTTGGGAATGAGTGAGGCGGGAGGCAGCAGCCTCATTGGAGAGATTGTAGCAGCAAGCACGGGAGAAGCCCTGGGCCTCTCACACCCCAGGCAGGGACCAGATAAGGGTGGGCTCCCTGTGGAGGCCAAGCCAGAGACCCAGGTGAGTAGTCAGTGACCAGGGGCCATTCTGAGCACTGCCCGATGCGGGCCACTCAGCTTGTGTTCTGGTCCAACCCACCCAAGGCACTGGGGCAGCCTCTCCAGGAGAAGGTGCTGTCACCTCTAAAGAGAGCAGGTTTAATGAGAGACCTGGTCCAGCGGAAGCTTGAGGGAAGCTGGGAGGAGAGCTTGTTCTGCTCTGTGCCCCAACGATGGAGTAGAAGGCAGTGGGAAGAATCCTTGCTCCAGGTAACAGAAAGAGCTGTCAGAGCTAAACAGAGGGGTGGTCTCATCCAGGGAACAGAGGGAGCCTCAGAGTGAATTGGAGCCAGGTCAAAGAAGAATATTGGTAATTGCACTTGTTAATTCTAATTTAACTCAGCTAACAGCAGAGTGAACCATGAACCTCCAGATGTTTCCTAAAGGAAATCAGTCCTGAATATTCATTGGAAGGACTGATGCTGAAGCTGAGACTCCAATACTTTGGCCACCTGATGCGACGAACTGACTCATTGGAAAAGACCCTGAGGCTGGGAAAGATTGAAGGCAGGAGGAGAAGGGGACGACAGAGGATGAGATGGTTGGATGGCATCACCGACTCAATGGACATGAGTTTGAGCAAGCTCCAAGAGTTGGTGATGGACAGGGAGGCCTGGTGTGCTGGAGTCCGTGAGGTCGCAAAGAGTCAGACACGACTGAGCGAGCTGCTCAGGGAGGATGGGGGTCAGATAGGGCCTGAGATGTTCAAGAGAGCCTTCAGCCCAGAGGAAGGAGTTTGCTGTAGCTGAAGCATTTCTCTGCACAGGCGCTTGAGGCCCAGACCAGTGTCCTGTGTCGTCCGAATCCTGTGCTGAGCTAGTGTGACCTGGGCCCGAGCATTACGCCGACACACAGGCAGGGTGTGTCAGCTGAACATCATAGGCACCCATGGGCTGGGTGACCACGGGAGGCTTCTTAGAGGTGCTGGACCTTGAGCCAATCCTTCAAAGATGGGTGGTAATTGAAACAGTTGTAGGGAAAAGAAGAAGGTGAGAGTGGAAGAAATCTACATTTCTATAGGTATTTTAAAACAAAAAGTCACAAAACACTGTAGACACCATGATTCACTTTTTGCTAAAAACTTGTGTGAGTATACACATATGCATGCAGACACTTGTATCTATTCAAAGGATGATATATGGTGGTTTAGTCACTAAGTCATGTCTGACTCTTGTGACCCCATGGATTGTAACCTGCCAGGCTCCTCTGTTTTCTGTCTATGGAATTTCCCAGGCAAGACTACTGGAGTGGGTTACCATTTCCTTCTCCAGGTGATCTTCCTGACCTGGGGATCGAACCTGGGTCTCCTGCATTGCAGGCAGGTTCTTTACCAACTGAGCCACCACGGAAGCCCCAGGACGATGTAAGGAAGAATATTTATGAAAATGTTAGCTATGTTATCATTGGGCATTACTTTCTTCTTTGTATTTACCTGTATTTTCTAACTGTTCAGCAGTAAGCATGTATTACTGTGTAACGTGGCTTAAAGGGTAAAGAATATGGGCTGCCTAAAGTCCTGTTGGCGTGTAGATACTCTGTAAGTTGCTACCTGCTATTCTGTGAGTTAGAATTCTTCCTAGGTGTTATTGAGGTAATGGACTCCACAGGATTTCCGAGGCTCCTAGGATACGGAACAGAATGGTTTATGAGCACACTCTCTGAAGGCTTGCTTGAGGCCATCTCCTCAACTTGCTGGTTAGTGAAGTGGAATAATGGCGGTACCTACATCTGACACTTTCTGAGCACTCCAAAAATGTTACTATTGGCTTCTCTGTCTCTCTAACTCTCTCTCTCTCTTACATACACACCTACTCTCTCTTACTCAAACACTGCTCTCAATTATCCACATGAAGGTAGTGTAGATGAACCAGGGCTTCTCAGCCTTCAATATGCACATAAAAAACCTGGAAATTTTGTTAAAATGCAGGTTCTGCCTCAGGAGGGCTGAGCTGGAGCCCGAGACTCTACATTTCTAATGAGCTCCAGATGATATCGCACTGCTGATCCGTGGACCACCCTTTGAGATGTGAAGGTGAGGACAAGTTCATGCGCTTTTTGGACATCCTAGAACAAATGCTCTCCAGTGGATTCAGATATTACCTGTCAAACATGGACTCCTCTTGGGCAGTATTGCATCATCCTGTTCCTCTGGAAACATAAATACCTACTTCTGTGTGTGAGACTCTGTGCTGGATTTTCTGGGACATCAAAGTCTCTGTTATAAGGCAGCGCCCCTGCCTTAGGAGCTTACACTCAACACCTAAACATAAAAATGTAGGCAGCCAGTGAAAGGACCTATTCTGAGTGCTAAAGGAGGGCTGCAGACGGTGAATGAGAGGGAGACTCCAGGGTCTATTCTGAATTCTGTAGAGAACTTCAGTCCAAATACTTCCTTTGAAACGTTGAGGAGTAACACATGCTCCGGATGCAGGGTTGCATTAATAAGTCTTAAGTTTTAATGTGAGAGTCATGTCTCTGTATATAAATATATGCTCCCATAGGATTCATGAGGTTGTGGTGTATTGTTTTCGTAGTTACCAGTCTTCCTCATTCCTCGTTAGTGGGGGAGCCAGGGGAGGAGATATGGAAGTCATCAGGAACATAAATACACGGGCTTGCGGCCATACCACACCGCTGCCTCCATTGTTTAAGGAGCATGTTTGTCTCAGGCAGCTGCATACTGCGGGGCTTTCAGCTCCTGCTTTATTCCATTTGAAAATTATTATTTGCTATGGAAACAGTGATGTCAAATTGGTACAGGTGGGGCTGGGGGCCATGAATAAATACAAAGTAGTTCATCTCAGGGGGCTCGAGATATTATTAGGCCTAGGAGTTGCCCATTTGTGCAGCTCACCCCTCACAGGCCCCATGTTTTGGAGGCAGCAGTCTGCCAGGCGGGGGCAGGGTGTGGGTGACTCACTTGGAAGAGAGGGTCCATTTTGGTTTTTATTATTTTAATTGACATATAGTTAATTTACAACACTGTGTTAGTTTCTAGTATGTAGCAAAGTGATTCAGTTATATATATATATATATATATATACAAAATCTATTTTCTTTTTCATATTCTTTTCCATTGTAAGTTATTACAAGGTATTGAATATAATTCCCCGTGCTCTACTATGGAAACTTGCTTATCTGTTTTACATATTAGTTCGTATCTGCTAATCCCAGACTCCTATGTCAGCCTTCCACCCTTTCCCCTTTCGTAACCATCAGTTTGTTTTCTATGTCTGTGAGTCTGTTTCTGTTTTGTAAATAAGTTGACTTGTATTATTTTTTAGATTCCACATATAAATATCATATGGTATTTGTCTTTCTCTGTTTGCCTTACTTCACTCAGTATGATTCTCTCTAGGTCCAAGAAAGTGTCTGTGTTTGAATAGCACAAGTGTCTTGGAGTACAGAGCCCTGCTGCAACAGGAGACGGTCTGCCCACAGACCGCGCGGGGAGGAAGAGAGAGGGGACCTCATGGGGCACATTGACAGTATGATCAAATGTTAGGATATTTTCTTGAGTGGTTGTTGCCTCAGGAAGCAAGAGCTTTTTTTTTTGGAGATAAGGAATCAGGTGGGAACACTTTGAAATGGCAACTCCGAAACGGGTCTCTCTCAGGATGCTTGGGATTGAGCAGACCTGAAGCTGATGGGAACTGCCTTGGGGCCCAGAGAGACTCTCCAGTGCTGGTCCACAGGGAGGAGGATGTAACAAGACTTCCAGCAATATCAACTCTTTTTTATCAGGTGCTGAAGTGGCAACCCGTTCCAGTATTCTTGTCTGGAAAATTCCATGGACAGAGGAGCCTGGTGGGCTACAGGCCATGGGGTCACAAAGAGTCAGATATGACTGAGCCACTGACCCAGTTATGTTCCCAGTGTTATGTGCTTTGATTCTCCCAATAGACCTTATGGCCTGGACAGTAATGTTGTGTCCAGCCCACCGATGTGGAGACTGAGACTTAGCAGGGCCAAGAGCTTGACAAAAGTCACAAGGGAATAACTGAGAGAGATGAGCCCATTCTGGTTCCAGAATCTGCTTTCCTGTTCTGTGTCCTTAAACACTGAACCACAGCCCTAGAGGTGGAATGTAATCTGCCAGCAGTGTTTCCTTTCACTAGACCCACACAACTCATACCTTGGCCTGGACAGAGCATCCGTCAGATCAGGGCCCAGGGAGACCTGGAGGGTGACCAAGCTCTGTCTGCCGCTTTTCACCTGGTGAAGGTGGTGAAATCATAGCCCCAGGGCTATGCTCAGACACCCCTGAACCACTCACAGAGCTCCTTCCAGGGCTCCAAGCCCGTACTGAGCTTCACAGCAACAGTGAGAGGCCCAGGCTACCCCCTGGACAGATAAGAGGAGACAGAGCAGGGATAGCTTTGGAGGTATACTCAAAGTCATTCAGCCAGGAAGGGGCCAGACCTTTGGGTACAGAAGTTAGCCCTTGACTGTGCTCTGCTGCCTGCAGGCCAGAGGCCTGGCAACTGCTGCGTGAGAGGCACCCCCACGGACCAGGATGTGATCAGGGCAGGGTTGGAGGCCCCTTAGACTATTGCCTTTGACAAGGCTGAGGGCAAACCAAGGCCAGAAGAACCTTCAGCTAAATTTGCAACGATTTAACCACACATGTTCCAAACAACCCAATTAAAAAATGGGCAGACTTAAAAAGACATTTCTCCGAAGAAGACAGACAGATGGCCAAAGGCACATGAAAAGATGCTCAACATTGCTAATTATGAGAGAAATGTATATCAAAACTACAATGTGGTATCACCTCACAGTGATCAGAATGGCCATTATCAGAAAGTCTACAAATAACAAATGCTGGAGAGGGTGTGGGAGAAAAGGAACCTTCCTACACTGTTGGTGGGAATATAAGTTGGTACAGACACTATGGAGAACAGTATGGAATTTCCTTATAAGCTAAAAGAGTTACCATATGATTCATCAACTGCACTTCTGGGCATACATCCAGAAAAGACAATAACTCTAATTTGAAAAGATACATGCACCCCAAGGTTTATTGAAGCACTATTTACAATAGACAAACATGGAAGCAACCTAAATGTCCATCAACAGGTGAATAATGAATAAGGTGAGATATATGTGTGTC
Source organism: Dama dama (assembly GCF_033118175.1). Taxonomy (NCBI): domain Eukaryota; kingdom Metazoa; phylum Chordata; class Mammalia; order Artiodactyla; family Cervidae; genus Dama; species Dama dama. Next base: position 16,788,395 of record NC_083705.1, read on the forward strand.
TTTATATATATACGTATATATATATATACACATATATATATGCAATGGAATATTGCTTAGACATAAAAAAGAATGAAATAATGCCATTTGTGGCAACATGGATGGACCTAGAGATTATCATATTAAAGTAAGTTAAAGTTATGGTCATGTATGGATATGTGAGTTGGACTATAGAGAAAGCTGAGTGCCAAAAATTTGATGCTTTTGAACTGTGGTGTTGGAGAAGACTCTTGAGAGTCCCTTGGACTACAAGGAGATCAAACCAGTCAATCCTAAAGAAAATCAGTCAGTCCTGAATATTCATTGGAAGGACTAATGCTGAAGCTGAAACTCCAGTACTTTGGCCACCTGATGCAAATAACTGACTCCTTGGAAAAGACCCTGATGCCGGAAAAGGTTGAAGATAGGAGGAGAAGGGACAACAGAGGATGAGATGGTTGGATGGCATCACCAACTCGATGGACATGGGTCTGAGCACACCCTGGGAGTTGGTGATGGACAGGGAAGCCTGGCGTGCTGCAGTCCGTGGGGTTGCAAAGAGGCGGACACAACTGAGTGACTGAACTGACTGAAGTTAGAGAAAGACAAATATCATATGATATCACTTATATATGGAATCTAAAAAAAAAAAAATGATACAAATGAACTTATTTACAAAACAGAAACAGACTCACAGACCTAGAAAACAAACTCTGGTTATCCAGGGGAAAGGGCAGGAGAGGGATACATTAGAAGCTTGAAATTGACAGATACATACTAACTGCTATAAATAAAAGAGAGAAACAGCAAGGTCCTACTGTATTTCCCAGGAAGTTATAATGGAAAAGAATCTGAAAGACTATATATGTGTGTGTATATATATGCATACATACATATACATGTATGTATATGCAAAAGTGAAACTGTTAGTTGCTCAGTTGTGTCCAACTTTTTGCGACCCCATGGACTGCAGCCCTCCAGGCTCTCTGTCCATGGAATTTTCCAGGCAAGAACACTCGAGTGGGTAGCCAATCCCTTCTCCAGGGACTCTTCCTGATTCAGGGATCGAACCCGGGTCTCCTGCATTGTAGGCAGATTCTTTACCATCTGAGCCACCAGGGAAGCCCCATATATGTAAGTAACTAAATCATTTTGCTGTCCACCAGAAACTAACACAACTGTATATCAGCTATACTTCAATAAAAGAAATAAATGACTGCACGTGCTTCATCCTTCTCCAGGACCGTCGCCTCCCTCTCGGCACCCAGAGCCTTTGTCCTGACCTGTGGCCTCCCAGGAGGGGTTTGCTGCTGCTCCATCCCCTGTGCACACGCTCCACGGGCATCACTGAGTGATTCCCATGTTCCAAACTCGGAGCCTTTCGGGGAGGGGCTGGCAGGGCCCTGTGAGCTAGGCCCCAGCTTGAGGGTCAGGGTTGGTGAGGATGAGGCTACATCATAAATGCTGACTTTGCCCTTACTCTGTATCCTCTATGTCTACCTGTAGGAATTGAAAACTCAGAGAAGACAAAAAGAAATATTCCCAGCAGAAAGGATACGTGAAAAAGCCTCCCTCCGGTTCTAACAGCATCTGGATGTAACAGGGAAAGGCACTTGGACCCCACAAGCCAGGGCAGTATCTGGATGAGGTGTGTAGCCGGGCGAGGATGGTGTGTGTGGGAACAGAGCTTCGCAAACTCTGAAGTGACACTTGAATGTGGGTTGCTTGTTTTAATGACATAAAATACACGTCTTAGGAAAAATATCCAAGAAATGAAGCTCAGGAGCTGGGGCAAATTAGAAGTGAACTTTACAATTATGTAAGAGGGCTTCCCAGGTGGCTTAGTGGTAAAGAACTCACCTGCCACTGCGGGAGAAATGGGTTTGATCCCCAGAGAAGAAGGAAATGGCAACCCGCTCCAGTATTCTTGCCTGGAAAATCCCACAGACAGAGGAGTCTGGCAGGCTACAGTCCACGGAGTCGCAGAAGAGTTGGACATGACTTAACAGCTAAACAACAAGAAGCCATCCAGGGACCCCAAATCAAACAGTGCCTTAATGTTTCACAGGTTGCTGGTTTGAGGTCCAGTTTCTAGATTTCCTTTTGAGTTCTTTCTTTCCAGAAGGTATATCCATCTCCCTACCGTTCTCTGCCAGCACTTTTCTTCTCCACCCCCACCCAGGGCTGTGACATATGTCTGTTCAGGTTGTCCCCAGCACGGCTGCGGGCCACGCGGGGAGGCATTCACATCAAAGTCTGCATGAGTCAGACCATCGATTCTTAAACTCAGCTGCACATTGGAGTCCCCTGGGGGACTGTAAACATTATTGATGTCTTGGTCGCTCCTCCTCTGATTTAACTGGTCTAGGTGCAGTCTGGGCCCTGGGACTTTTAGGCTGCTCAGGAGACTCTAATATGCAGCCATGTATGAGGACCGCTGAGTCAGACTAGCTAAGAATGGCATCCCTTGAGGATGTATACAATACGACCTGCTAGCCCTTCCACTCGGCCCTGCTTGCCCCCAGACATGATCTTCAATGACCTGAACTCGCTAGTGGGAGAGATCACAGGATAAATACACACTTTTCTGCCTTTTGAATCGTGTGTTCCCTCGGGCTGGGATTGAGGTTAAGGAAAGCGTGGGTACTGATCTCTGAGCCTTCGAAGGCTCTCTTACACTTTCTGCATCCTTCTGAGGGACAAGGGAGAGGCAGGGGTCTAATGCTGCTGAAAACTGGGAGTTTTTCAAGCCTGGGTTTGGAGGCTACCCAACTCTAGTGCTCTGCCCAGGGTGAGCATGCTGTTTTGATCGCCTGGCTGAGAGAGTGATTTAGGTCCTCAGAAGAATCTGGCTTATTTCCCCTGGTACCTAGGTCATTCCCTGATTATAAATCAACCACTGTTAGCAGCTGCATTTCGCTCTCCCGGTCCACAAGGGAACTATGCAGTCTTTACTGAATTAGCAACTTAATTGCACTAAATATAGCTCTAATGCCCCCAAAGAAGTTATGGCAGCTCCCAAAGGTGTCTGGCTTCCCACCCTCTCCCCTTACCAACGTCCTCTCCAAACTCAAGAAGCAGGTTGAACTCTGAACAATTTGAGCTTACTAAATCACAAGCTCCTGGAATGAACACACTTTGTGTTGCATATGTCAATATCACCAGCTCCTGCCATCTGAATTTAATGTCATCGTTTCCACAACAAATAATGTCCTTCAAGTGGGACAAAGGGGGAGACCAAAAATCCCACAAAAACCCAGAGGAATGAGACAGATATGTGACACAAGCAAATCCATGGAGTTGAGGTTCAGTCAAAAAGCTCGCCTGTTTTATATCCTGGATGCTCTGTAACTCATTGATGCTCCCCGCTGATGAGTGCATCTGTCCTTCTAAACTTACAAGTTGAACTTCTTTGGCTGAAATCTTGCATCTGGCGTCTATATTTATACTTGGCATTTCAGAATTAATATTTTTGGTTCAGCAGAGGGATCTAAAAGAAACAGTTTCTGAAAAGTTCCAAATTCTTGAGCAGATATTTGAATCTGACTGAAGTGAGTGAGAGAGAGAGAGAAAACCAAGTATGGAAGAGGCTGATAGTTATTACCCGATATCTGTTCTACTTTTTACCCTTTGCAATGGAAAACAGTATTTTTTTTATTTTAATTTTTTAACACCAAAAATATTTTGTATTGGTGTACAGTCGATTAACCATGTTGAATTGTTGAAACAATCACCAAAGTTTCAGGTGAACAACAGTAATTTTTAAAAATTACATTTCCCAGATGTCCTTGTAGCTTGGTAAGGCCACAGACCAAATTCTGGTCAAAGAATTAGGAGTATGATGTGGAACTTCCAGAAACTCTTGAAATGAATCAAGTCAGATAGGAAGTGTATCCCTTTTTTCTTTTCTTTTTCTCCTTCCTTCTCGACTATAGACGTAACACTGGAGCTTCAGTAGCCATCATGGGCCATGAGATGCCTTTGAAGAGGAAAGCCAGGTGCTGAATGAAGAAGGCAGAAAAATAGGCCACTGATGATGTAATACAAGGGATAAGCCTTGTATTATTACTATCTGTCTCTGAATTTATTATATGTGAGAGAGAAATAAGTTTATTTGGGGTTTTTATTTATATGAAAACAAGTCTAGTCCAAATTGATAGCAAAGGATAGGGTAAAACTAATAGAAAAGTCATTTCTTATACTATGTCAGTACATTTTTGCCCATGTTAGTCCATCTGCTAAAGTGAATAACTTGATTTAAGAGCTTGGACATGACTACTTCTTGTGCTCAGCAAGGTTAAGCCACATGCCTAAGGCTACCCAGCTTACTTATTAAGTGTAAATGGTAATAGACTCAGTATAACAGGAGACTGTTGAAGTTCTGCAGAAAGTTGCCTTTGCTTAGAGGATTTCAGTTACAGGTAGTTCCATGCACAAGGTGGGTTGCTCTCCTACAACTGGGCTTTGAAATCCAGCCAGTTAGTGTGCTAACAATGTAGCGTGAGAGAGCCTTCAACAGCTGACATGGCTAATCGGCAGCATGAGATATGTCAACCCATCAAAATGAAAGAGAAGGAAGAGGAAAGCCTTTTTGTTTATTTGGGCCATTCTGGTTCAATGAGTGTGGGTGATGATGAAATTTATTCAAGAGAACTTTAAGTCACGCCCAGGAAATACCAATGAGGGGACAAGCTGTAGGCTTTTCTCTCCATACCCCAAAGAGTCTGTTTTCCTAACGTGGAGCAGAGCTCTGAGGGCAGTGCTAGGTCCTGGAGTGAAGCAGTTTCCTCCATGGACCACAAGGGCTCTGGGGGCACGTGTATGCAGGCCTTGGTTCACTGCTGCCAATAGGATGGGCTTCCGAAATGTTTGTCACTCAAAGAGTTGAATGAATCCCTGAGTACCTGCAATACTAACCCTGAAAAATGCTTTTTCAGCATCATGCCTTAAGACAGTGGTTGACATGGGAATAAAACCCATGGAAATACCGTTGAAATAGTTATATCATCCACATAAAGATGGCTCCTCTGTAGCTGGTCTTAGCATTTTGTCACACTTAAAGAAGGCAGAATTAGATTCTGCTGTGTAGAACACAGCAGAATTTATTTCTCTCATTTATCTATTTACCATGTGTCTTGAGGGATCTTAGTTCTCTGACTGGGGATTGAACTCATGCCACCTAAAATGGAAGTTCAAGAGTCTTAACCATAGGACCACCAGGGAATTCCCATATTACTCTCTAATTTTTTAAAAAAATCTTTATTGAAGTTGTTACCATGTTGCTTCTGTTTTATGTCTTAGTTTCTTTGGCCCTGAGGCCTGTGGCTCTTAGCTCCCACACACCCTGCACTGGAAGGTAAAGTCTTAACTACTAGACCTCCAGGGAAGTCCCTTTCTCTCTAATTTAAAAGAACTCTTCAGTAAATTACCAGGCAGCCTCATAGTCATCGGGGACCCAGACTTCTTCTATCTTTCTATTCCATCTTTGTAAGGAGCAGCTTCCATCCTCAAGGTCATCTCATTGTTCAAGACAACTGCTGAAGATACTGTGATTATGTATAAGTTGTAGTCTTCAAGGAAGAAAAACAAAAAGTCAAGAAATGAATTCCCCAACTATCTGTTTTCTAGTCAGTCTTCAAGGAACCCCCTTCCAAAAACTCCTGCTTACATCCAGTTAGCCAGAACTTACATATGGCCACACGTAGCTGCAAAGGAGGCTGGGAACTGTAGTCTTTCACAGGGCATTTGACCACCTCCCCCTGGTCCCCCAATAATATATTCCAGCAGTTCTCAACCTTTTGGGCCTTAAAAACCTTTTATACCTGTGAAATTTACTGAGGAGCCCAAAGAATTTTTGTTTATGGACTATCAGTATTTCCTATTTACCTTATTAGAAATTAAAATTTTAAAAGGATAAAATATTCATTTATTCATTTAAAAATTATACTGCATGTGTCAAATCATCACATTGTACACTTTAGATATCTTACAAGTTTTTGTCAATTATACCTCAGTAGAGCTAGGAAAAAAATTAAAACAACTCCAGGACCTTCAAAAATATTAAAAAAATGAAAATTACAATTATTATAAACCTTTTCTGTATAAATAGAGTATTTTTCTAAAGCAAAAAAAAAAAGAGAAATGATATTGTTTTCCATTTTTGCAAAGTTTTTATTATCTTACTTAAAATAGTCAGACTCTCAGATCTTATATCTGCTTCTACATTGAATCTGTTGCCATATGTTGTTTTGACTGAGTTTTATGAAGAGAATTTGGCCTCACACAGATGTATAGTAGGAATATGTAGAAGTATTTTAAAAGTTTTTCAGATAATTCTATATATTCTTCTTGGATACTAGACCAAAACCTAGGTGGTAATTTCTGAAAGGCTAGTTGCAGTGTGGAATCTGAAGTTGAATCAATGAACATTTTGTACTGTTACATTAAAATCCATTGGTCTGTCTTGCACTCTGAATGCATTTTCCCCACAAATGATTTTGTAATATCCTGTAGTGGTCATGTGGAAAATATTAGTTCGCCGAGTTATACAGACCTTTCAAATGTTGAAACATTTCATTATATAAATTTTTAGAAATTACCTTTTAAAATATCAATACTGTTCTGTAAAGAAAATCCACTTTTAGAGAAATTGTCAAGTTCATGATGATAAATAGAAGGTTTCAGAAACTCTAATTTTCATTTGAAAGGTTGAAAGTTCTCATTGGCAACAAATACTGTCAGTTATTTCCTTTGGAGTGACACCCTCACTTTGTTCAGCTTTCGAAACATGTCTGCCAAACGCCCAAATGAATGACGCTGATGCCTCCGGCCACAGGCCTTCAAGGACCACAGGGTCAGCTCGGAAGTCAGCTGCGGTGACTTGAGCACAGGGACCAGAAAGGTGACCCCCGAGGGTGAGCCCCGTGGCCTCTGAAGGACTCTAACGAGGCGCAGACTCACTCCAGCCTGAACCTGTCTCTGCAGACAGAGCTTTCTGTTTCCCCTGTGCAATCTATTTGCCTCCTGAAAAATTCCAAGCGTGTTTGTGGGGCTCCTGTTCAGTCTGTTGAGGGATCAGGGCATCCTTCCTGGCTGAAGTGGGATCAGACCAGCCCCACGGGCCCTGGAGGAGGAGTCCCGGACAGATTCCAGGAGGGAAGAGGGCAGGGGCAGCTGCTGCAGTTCCCTCTCACACCCGCTTGGGGAGGGGGGGAGGGTGCAAAGGTAATCCTGGGGGCTCCTTCTGGTTTACTTAGGGGGCCTTGTTTCATTTCTGAAGGGACTGTGGTGGTGGCTCTTTGGTAGGTGAATGGCTGTCTGCTGTGAACAGTTCTTCCCGGTGTGAAGGTGGGGTTGAAACAAACCATCAAAGAAAGAACTGCGTGGAATCAGATTTCTGACTCTGTTTGTGTGCTGCTGTTACATTGATGTTGGTCAGTGTTCTATCCCATGGACAGAGGACTTTAGCAACAACATATATGTGTGAAAATTCTTCCACATACATAGTGAAAACTCTGTTCTTTCTCCCAGAGACTTTGTATGTATGTATCTGTGTAGAAGTGTTATTCGTATTATATTGCATTGTGTCCATCTATACCACATTTATTTCTATGTGTCTTGTGTGTTTGTTACATATATAAGCAACAGTGGCAATGAAAATCATTTACTCAAGGACTCAGGAAGATGAAAAGTGAAAGTCACTCAGTCGTGTCCGACTCTGCGACCCCATGGACCGTACAGTCCATGGAATTCTCCAGGCCAGAATACTGGAGTGGGTAGCCTTTCCCTTCTCCAGGGGAACCTTCCAAACCCAGGGATCGAACCCAGGTCTCCCGCATGAAATATTAAAAACATTAAAAGTACGTGGAGGAAAAAAGTGTATTCTGCAGTGGAAATGCAGACACAGAGAATAGACTTGACACAGTAGGGGAAGGAGAGGGTGGGATGAATTGAGAGAGTAGCATGGAGACATATACGTTACCATATATAAATAGCAAGTGGGGATTTGCTATTTGTGTCCCTCCCCAGGGTGACGCAGGGAGCTCAACCCAGTGCTCTGTGACAACCTAGAAGGGTGGGGGTAGGGAGGGAGATTGGGGGTCGCTCAGGAGGGAGGGGACATGTATACCTGTTGCGGATTCATGTTGATGTGTGGAAGAAACCAACACAATATTGTAAAGTGATTATCGTCCAATCAAAAAAGAAAAGTACATGGAGATAGATCATTTTGTTTTCTTCTTGTATGCTAAAAATAATTTTAGGAACAGGAAATACATGAACATGGTGAAAAAAAATTATTAACTAGCATGAATTGAAGTGATAAAGAAGTCTCCCATCCTCTGCCACAGACATAATTATTACCAGTTCTTATGTCTCCTTTAAGAGATATTCTATATATTTAAAGAAGAGTATACACAAACATACCCTTTTAAAAAAAAAATGTATTCATTTAAACTAATGAAAGGTTAGAACAGGAAAATCACATAAGCTTCATTTCCAGCCCCCTGTGTGTAAGCGCAGACTCTATCATACATATTTGTGTCTTATGATTTACACATGTGTAGGTTTTGTGCTGGAGGACAAATTCTTTGTTACAAGAAAACTTCTGGAACCTAGAAAACTGACTTCCTTCCCAGTTCACCTGGTTATTAATCTTCCTAAAAGCTCAAGACAAATAAAATCCCCATATCTGAGACCTTTGTGGTATCCCAGAGGCAGGTGAGAATCATTCCCATGGAGTTGTCTTCACTTTCTGATTTGTCATCAATTCTTAAGAGCAATGCAGTAAAGGTTTATTTAGTACAGCTCTCTGTTGATTTTATAACCAACTGCTGACCGCTTGGAACATAAAATCTTGATGATTTACAGGTAGTGAGTGGGCAAGAAATCCATAAATCACATTGTATAATAAAAGAGTGTAGGTGAACAGACACTCACACACACACACTCACACACACACACACACACAACCTTCAAAGGAAGAGTTGTAGGTAAGACCAGAAAATACATTGGTTTTTAATTTGAGAACTGAGAACTGAGGCCCACAGTCAGTAGCCTCAGAGAGTTCAGTTATAGCAGGTGATGGTACAACTTTTTTAGTGTAGAGTGAGAGGTTTAATTTCTTAAAGAGGAGATATTGGTTCTCACTTTTGAAATCGTCAAAGGAGTTTTTATGGTCTCTGGAGGAAAAAACTTTTTTTTTCCTAAAAAGTTTCACCAACTAAGCCAAAGATGCTTATGAGTATCAGTTTTCTGATATTGAAACTCTTGAAATTATATGCAACAGATATTTCTCCAACACTTGAAGATCTTTTTCTTTTCATGAAAATTATTTTCTAGGGCGATGTTTGGGAAAAGATTCTCTAATGATATGCTAAAAGTAGAAAAAAATAAGTTTCTAATTCCAGTGGAGTCCTAGAGTTTCAGGGAACTTACAGAGAGGGAAATATGAATTGAAAAAAATCTTGAAAAACATATTTGTTTGGAAAGCAAAATTTAATAAATATGACTCTGCTACCATGTCATGCCAACTCTCTGCCTCTCAAAATATAGTATAATGTAGGATCCATTTAGCCAAAAGCCAATCTCATTTGGATACTGATTCAAACAAAACAAAGCAGTTAAAAAAATTAGAGAAAATCAAGAAGGTTGAATACTGACTAAATATTTGAAGACATTAAGGAATTATAAATTTTGAGGGTGTAACAACAGTGTTGCATTTTTTTTTGGAGCCTTTATCTTTTAAAGCTACACAGTGAAATTTTTTAGGATGAAATGGTTTGATGGTTTGGTTTTGCTTTTTGAAAATCCAGTTGGTGGGGGGCGGGGGGATAAAAGAAGTAGGATTGGCCGTGAGTTGCGGGAAGGTGAGGGCTGCAGAGGGTTTCATATGCTAGTCTCTCGACTCTTCTACTTCTTTGAAATTTTTCATGATAAACGGAGCTAAGTTGATCTATTTGTTGTCTATTTGAAAAGTTCATTTATGCATTTCACATTGATTATTCAGTAGGAACTGAGTGTCAGTTATGTGGAGGCCTTGGCAGGAGGACTTCAGTGACTGCCGAGGGGTGTGAGCAGTCGGCTCTGACGACAGTGCCTGGCTGTGACCCGCTTCTGAGGTGAGACACACCAGCCCCGCTCCAGGGTGTGGGGCTTCTGCTTAGCATCACTCCGCTGACCTAACACTCAACACGGCTGCTGAGGAGCCCCAGAAGTGGGAACTGAAGACAGATACCCAAGGCCAGCTCATCACAAACAGGCAGCTTATTTTTATACTGTACCCCCACCCCACCCCGCCCCTAAAATGTGGGGTGAGCATTTACAAAGCTGTTTTGGAGCAGAACCACATTTGAAACTTATACCCATGCCTGATACAGTGGAACAAAAGGGTAACTGATGGCAGTCTCCAAAAGACACTCACCTCCCAGGGCCCGGCAGGAGGAAGTGGATGAGACTGCAGCAGAGACCTCAGCCTGAGTGGAGAAAGAAGCCTAAGAGCTTTGCGAAAACTTCTTCCCTTAGGTGCCTGAGCCTCACCTTCCCAGCTTCAGTGGTCCTTTCCTGCCACGTCAAAGTCGCCAGCTGTCAGCGGTGTCAAGCCCAAAGCCCCAACCCAAATTGACTCCTGAGAGACGTTAACATTTAGTTCTTAAAAACCTGTCTCCTTTGACTGACAAGCTTTGTTTGGAATTACATGTAAATCGAAGAGCCTGCCCAGCCATGGCACCCCAGCAAAGATGGAGGGTGGAGGAGAGGGTGTCTCCTGGTGCTCTGGACTTCACCAGCAAGGTCAGTATCACACCGTATGCGCCTCTGGGTCTTGCTCTAACCAGCAAGTGTTCAGAATCAGATCGCATCCCCCTCCTCATTAAAACTCTTCAACGACTTCCCAGTAGTTCTGCAGACATAGGCTAAGATGTTTGACAAGGCCCCGTGGGTTCTGATTGGGACACCAGATCTTTCAGCCTGTACCTACAGCCAGGGCCACATCCCACACCAGGAATCTCAGGGTGGACACCACAGCTAGGACCAGGAAGACCCTAAGTCACTATCCCTAACCGTGATCCTCCACTCAGCCCTGATAAGATGCTGAGAGAGAATGAGTAAAGGCAGATATCCAGATAATAAACCTGAAACTCTGCCAGGAGTGTGTCCTTGCTGAGACACACCTGGGATGAGTCCAGGGCCCACTCAGTGGACTTGCCGTCATGTTGATCCTGCAACCCCGAAATGAAGACAGAAAGAGAGAAAGGTGGGGTTGTTTCAAAGCCAGAGAGCTGGTGGATGATTTCCTGGGTGTTGGACAACAGCTCTGTTTAGGGACTGTAGCAGCAGTGAAATATAAAGGTATACACAGCCTGCAAGTTGCCCTCCAGTACTCCCCGGTCTTGCCAGGCTCCACCTCCTCCTCTTTGTCTAGGATCAGGTACTGTTCCTTTAGCTCCCAGCATAGTCCCCAGAAGTTCAAGGAGTCTGATGGCATGGCTCTCCACGTAACACTACTCCCAGGGTTCTACAGGGCAGTGGTCCTGACTTCACATCTGCAAGGAAGCCCTGATGACCCTTCTGACTAGTCCAAGTCCCCCTCTTATGGTTCTGGGACCAGGGATAAGTGATCAGTACCTGTCTTCCTCTCTAGACTAGAGGCTCCACCAGAGCAAACCCACAGCTCCTGTTCTGTGGGTTTGCTTTTTCAGTGATTTATCCCCACTTGCTGGCCTCAGTCCTGACACAGAGGAGATGATGAGATGAGATCGTCCGCTAAGTTGTGTCTGACTCTTGCAACCCCATGGACTGGGGCCTGCCAGGCTCCTCTGTCCATGGGATTCTCCAGGCAAGAATACTGGAGTGATTTTCCCCACCCGGGAATCAAACCCAGGTCTCCTGCATTACAGGCAGATTCTTTACTGACTGAGCTATAAGGGAAGTCCAAGGGAAGACAGAGGAGATGCTCAGCAAATAGGTGCTGAATTCCTATTTTCGGAGTCCCACCTCCCACCTTGAGCCATCAGCTCTGATGCTCTGTCTTTAAAAACATAAATTACCTCTGTGTTAGCACTTTTTCTGTCTTGGGACAGATGGTGTTGAATGACTCTGCTGCCTGGAACTAAACCTCACCCAGTTCCCTGCATATCAGACTCCAAGCATCACCGTGACAAACTGGCTATCCTACCCTCCCACCTTCCACACTCAGATATCCTTTCCTAAGACCTCTTCCCACTTTGAGCTACCCTTGCCACTTGCCAGAACCCAAATCCAGGAATAAAAGTTGTGCGGTGGATGAGGATGAGGAGGGAGAAGGAGGAAGGTGTGTAAGCAGTGAGGGTGGGGATGGCCTTGGTGATGCTCCATCGTGTCCCTGTCCCCAAACTTCCTCCCTGACCTGACGGTCCTCAGGCAGGAGTCCAGTAGTTTGTGAATGCGTTGAGTGTAAAGCTAGTTTCTATAAAATGAATTATATCTTTCAATTACCTTCTATCAGTGAACATGAAAATGAATCCTCATACACAGAGATTTCATCCCTAAGATGAAATTTGTAAGAGTACAAATCACAATAATAATATCAAGCTTATTTTAATCATATCCTAGGAAAACTAGATATTTCTGATCAAGATTAGTAAAAATCACTCCATATACAAACGCAGTACCCAGGCCCTAAAGGATTGCTGTGTCCCGTCTTCCTTTGGTATGAGCTTCCCTTTCCTCACGTGGCCTGGCCTCTGTAGCCTGTGGAAAATACTTTCTTTTAAGCCCTGATGGTTTTATCTGTCTCTTCTGAAGTCTGTGAGTCTGTTCTAGTTGTCAGTTCAGATTCTTGGAGGTTAAGGGTACCAAAGAATTTTTTTTTATAAAGAAGGTAAGCTTATCTTAACCATAAAGATTATTTCTATGACTCATGGTTTTCCAGGTGTTGACAAAGGAGCTCTCTTCTGAGTTAACAGATCTCATCTATGTGAAGGGAAGTGATCATGTTCTGTTGGCCCCTGGGTCCAGCACAGATCCTGTCCTGGGGTTGATGGGCTTCAGCCTTGCTGAAGAACTGCTGTGACCCAGTGATAACTTAAGGATTTATTGACTTCATTGTCCCATTATTATTTATTTCATATGTTTAATCCAGCTATCTAATACTATTCTAACGGGAGACGTTCTTTTATCCCACTTAATTCATTTGTTTTTGCAAACTTTAAGATATCCAGAGTCCTCCAGGGACATCAGATGGCCACCAAGTTCTTACAAACATGCAGATCTCCTTTAGGGGCTGAGAACAGGCACTGGAAAATCTCCATGTGAGCCTGTTTTCTGTCCCCTGCTTCCTTCCCACCCCTACTGTCACTACTGTGGGAACTCCCAAAGTCACAGCAGTAGTGAGTTTTCCCTTGGCTGTGCTGTACTGTGCTTGGTTGCTCAGTCGTGTCTGACTCTGCGATCCCGTGGACTGTAGCCTGCTAGGCTCCTCTCTCCCTGGGATTCTCCAGGCAAGTATACTGGAGTGGGTTGCCATGCCCTCCTCAGGTTCCCTTGGCTGCTAGAGCTCAAATGAAGACACCAGTGCCTCCCACTGGGAAAGGGATGGGTGGTGGATAAACTGGTGAAATTCCTAATCCTGAACCATATCCAGAGGATTTCTAGCTCTATCAGAAGGACATATCCCCACCCCTGCCTAATTTTTACCAACCAGAGAGATTCAACCTCCCACTTCTCCCACCCTCCCCAAATGGTATCTGTCAAGACTTCCTGGTTAGACAGCTCTGCTATCTAATTTCTGAAGGTCACAGCACAGCACAGTTCAGCTGTCAGCAACAAAACTAAAATGTTGTGCCCTCAGCCTCACAGTCTAGCGAGAAGGGGAGCATATCTCCTCATATGGAGGAGGGGAGAAGCAGGCAGAGTCCTCATCTCCCAGCGGTGTCTCTTCTAGCTGCTCAGCATCAGGGCTGGACCTGAAATGGAAGCAGAAAGGACAAGATGCCTTACAGCCCCCAGCACGACTCTCGAAAACGATGCCACCGTCGCGGCAACAGGCCACATAGAGATCCGCAGTCTCCCACCACCTCCCATACAAACGGAACACACCATAGATTGTGACTGCCACAGCTGGGAGGGGATCATCCGCACTCCACACACCCTACCTGCCATCTCCAGCGTCCACAAAGGAAGGGTAGTCCTGGTCGTCAACAAAGGCAGCATTCTCCGGAGGGTAGATGGTGTAGTACTGAGGGGGGCTTGGCATGGTGGCCGCCACCGCTCCAGTTGGTATGAGGCCACATGGGTTCACCACTGGCGGCAGGTAGGTGGGGTTCATCCCCATAGGCTCTTGAGAGCCATATGGAGGAGGGATATACTGCACCACAGTGGCGCCATGGAAGGTGATGGGTTGGTTGATACCAGTGAACACAAAGGATTGTCCTCCCGCCGACTGCTCCGGATCTGGGAGCCTCTCCTCACTTTCTTTGCACCACTGGCAGGACAGCATTTTGAACTTGCACACGGCAATCAGGATGAATGTCACCCCCACCGACAGCAGGATGGGCCCGAGGAGCTGGGTCCATTCGAAGTGGGAGACCCCTTGGTATTTGATCCAGCCCATGATGGTGAACGTGACCCCCACCAGTCCCAGGAAGATGCCCGAGAAGAGCAAGGTGGCCCCCGCCTTGTCGTCGTCTGACACCTGGATGTCGGCGGTGCTGGGTGTGTACGGAGTGACCGAGAACACGTTGAGAGGGAAGTCCTCCATGCGGCTGCAGCCCTGCTCCATGGTCCTCATGCCTCCAGGGCAGAGGGGTTGTGAGAGCCCCTGAAAGCAGAGCCCAGGAACCCCTGGTGCAGATTAGTTATGGAAGAACTTTGGGCTTCTGTGGTTAACAGAGTAGAACATTCAGAGGCCTGAACTTTGTTTAGGAGAACAAAGGTCTGAGAAGTGAAGCCTGAAGCTTTCTCATTAATTTCATCAATGGTTGGAGGCTTCTGATTTGCAATTCAATGACAAGCGCTCTCTCTTCCACATTCATTCCTTCACTCATTCAGAAAGTTTTTACTGAGCACATTTTATGTGCCAGGAGGTACTTTTTTTAGATGTGTCAGGGGCTGCTCCAAGACTCTGTTTTGTTGTTGTTTAATTGCTAAGTTGTGTCCGACTCTTTGTGATCTCATGGACTGTCAGGCGCCTCTGTCCATGGGATTTCCCAGGCAAAATTACTGCAGTAGGTAGCCCTTTCCTTCTCCAGGGGATTTTTCCCCACCCAGGGATCGAAACCTCATCTCCTGCATTGACAGGCATTGGGAGGTGGATTCTTTACTGCTAAGCCACCAGGGAAGCTCTCTTCACACCCTACCCAAACCAATACTCTAGAAATGGCAGAGGACCTCCAGGGCCCTGGGTTGTGCAGGGGCCCTAGATAGGTCCACCACATGCTCAGGAATCTACCCCAACTTTCCTGCTGGGTCAGCTCACTAGAAATAAGCAGAGAGCTGTTTGAGGACGGTCTGTTTTCCTCCCCACCTCAGGAACCTCTAATTGTGATGACACAAACCTTCACAGCAAGTCTCGCAGAGTCCTGAGGTCCTGCTCTTTCCTGATCAGCTTAAAGTGCCTTTTCTGTCAGCATCTGGGGAGCAGTCACTGCTGTGGGAGAGAAGAGACACCCTGGGAGCTTTTCCATGCACCGCATCATTGGCAGAGAATCGGGTGTGACCTGGGGTCTCAGGGACACGCACTTCAGACCCTCTGCTCACTGGTGGCAGCACAGTCCTAGGTTTCCATGGTGAAGTAAATAGCTGCATTTTCAAGCCTACTGTGTTTTTGCAACCACACCCAAGCTGATTTCAGGAAGAAAACTTGCCCTTCCGTGATGTGATCTGTCATTCATAACTACAGAACTTCAAAAGAGCCCCATCGATATTATTTTAAAAGATTTTTTTGATGTGGACCCTTTTTAAAGTCTTTATTGAATTTGTTACAATATAACTTCTGTTTCATGTTTTGGTTATTTTGGTCACAAGGCTTGTGGGATCTTAAGTCCCCGACCAGGGATGGAACCCAACACCCCTGCACTGGAAGAATGGAGTCTTAAGCCCTGGACCGCCAGGGAAGTGCCCAGTCCCTCCAGTTTCATCTTTCATGGAGCAGTAACTGTAGCCCTGTTCCTGTCTCCAAACAGATGTCTCTCTTGAGTGGTTAAATATTATATCCACTTCCTTTCGCAGGCATGAGCTCAAGGTCCAGGAAGAGTTGTCCTCTTGCCCTATGGTAGGGCTTCCCAAACTTGCTTGATGATAAAAATCACCTGGGTCACTATTTTAACTGGCAACATCTGAGTTCCCACCTCAGCTCAACAGAACTAACATTTCCAAGAGAGGGAAAATGCCCCAGGTGGCTCTTATCATCAGGGATCTCTGGAAACCTCACATTAATCCCAAGTGCTCCTGGGAAACTAGGGGGCTTTTCTCCCCTGCAAAATGCCTCTCCCTGCTACAGGACAAGGCTTGTGGCCGGCTTCACTGCTGCCAAACAGACAGGAAAGCAAGCAAATGACCCTCTCAGGTATCTCCCTGCAAGTGTCCTAAAGCAGCAAGGATGGAGCATTGTTGCAATAGGTGTGGTCTGCCCTTTTTCCCACTTGGCTAGATCAGAGATCCAGGGAAACCAACTTTTCTCATTAATCATGAAAATTCTGATCAGCTAGCCTGACATTCTTTTCAGGCACTTAATCCCTGAGTTAACAGTTGGGCTCTGAAAGCATTGTTCTTCTAAATCGTTCAGTTCATGTTTCCCATTTTTCTTTAGCTACAGCCACTTGCAATTAAGATAAGAACTGAAAACTGAAAGTCACTTAGTCATGCCCGACTCTTTGTAACCCGTGGACTGTCCATGGAATTCTCTAGGCCAGAATATTCCCGGGGATCTTCCCAACCCAGGGATCGAACCCAGGTCTTCTGTATTGCAGGCAGATTCTTTACAAGCTGAACCACAAGGGAAGTCAAGATAAGAACTGGAAACACGGAAAGAGGAGGCAAGAGAGATCACCTTCCTCCAAACAGCCCTTGAATCCAAGACTAGAATGGGTTCTAGAGCACAAAGGTAAGAAAATCCTAGTTGTACTTTCTTTTTATTTCATTTATTTTTAATTGGGGTGTAGTTGATTTACAATATTGTATTCATTTTAGGTTACAACAAAGTGATTAAAAATGTTATAGATGATACTCTAGAGTTATTATAAAATACTGGCTCTATTCCCTGTGCTGTACAATTTATCCTGGTGGCTTCTTTATTTAATACATAGTATCTTGTACCTCTTTACCCCCTACCCCTGTCTTGTCCCTCCCCATCCCCTCTCCCACTGGTAGCTACTGGTTTGTCCTTTATATGCACAAGTCTGTTTCTGTTTTGCTATATTCATTCATTTGCTTCATTTTTTTTCAATTCCACATATAAATGATAGCATACAGTATTTTTGTTTCTTGGCTGACTTATTTTACTAAGCATAATACCCTCCAATTCCATCTGTGTTGTTGCAAATAGCAATTTTCATTCTTTTTTGTGGCTAAGTAATATTCCATTATATATATATGTGTGCATATATGTGTGTATATATATGTACACTTCATATTCTTTATCTGTTGATCTGTTCATGGACACTTAAGCTGCTTCCATGTCTTGGCTACCGTAAATAATGCTGCTGTGAAAGCTGAGGTGCATTTATCTTTTTTATTGAAGTATAGTTGATTTACAATATTGTTTCCAGTGTATAGCAAAGGGATTTAGTTATACATATTTTTCAGATGATTTTCCTCTATAGGTTATTATAAGATATTGAATATTGTTCCCCACGCTATACAGTAAATCTGTTTTATATGTAGAAGTTTGTATTTGTTAACTCCGTATTACTAATTTATTCCCCCCCCCCTTTCCTCTTTGGTAAGTTTGTTTGTTTTCTGTGCCCATAAGTTTGTGTTCTGTGTCTGTGAGTCTTTTTCTGTTTTGTGCATGTATCTTTTTGTATTGCTGTTTTCGTTTTCTTTGGATATACACCCAGCGGCAGAATTGCTGGATCATATTATGGTTCTACTTTTAGTTTTTTGAGGAACCTCTGTACTGTTTCCATAGAGGCTGCACTGATTTACATTCCCACCAACAGTGTAGGAGGATTCCATTTTCTCCACATTCTCACATATGTTATTTGTATTCTTTTTCACGGTAGCAATTCTGACAGGTGTGAGGTGATATCTCGTTGTGGCTTTGATTTGCATTTCTCTGATTAGCAAAGTTGAACATCTTTTCATGTGATTGTTGGCCAGGTGACCATTTGGGAAAATGTCTATTTAGGTATTCTCTTCATTTTTCTATTAGGTCAGGGTTTTTTGTATTCAGTTGTATGACCTATTTATATATTTTGGATTATAACTCCTTATCGATTATATCATTTATAAATATTTCCTCCCATTCAGTAGGTTGTCTTTTTATTTTGTCATTGGTTTCCTTTGCTTTGCAAAAGCTTATAAGTCCCAATTTTTTACTTTTGTTTCTTTTGCCTTAGGAGAGGGATTCAAAAAAGCTATTGCTATAATTTATGTCAAAGAGTGTTCTGTCTATGTTTTCTCCTAAAGATACGATGTTTTCAAATAAGTTCTCTGCTCCTTTCTCTCTTGTTTCTCTTTCTGGGACCCCTATAATGTAAATGTTAGTATGTTTGATGTTGTCTCAGAAGTCTCTTAAACTGTCCTTATTTCTTTTTATTCTTTTTTCTGTGTTTTCCACTAACTACTCTTCTTCCAGCTCACTAATCCATTCCTCTGTATCATTCAATCTAATGTTGACTCCTTCTAATGTATTTTTCATTTCAGTTATTGTATTCTTGGGCTCTATTTGATTCTTCTTTATCCCTTCTAAGGCTCTGTAAAACTTCTCACTGTGTTCATCCATTCTTCTCCCAAGTTCTTTGATCATCTTTATGATCATTACCTCAAACTTTTATTGAGTAAATCCACTTTATCTAGTTCTTCTTCTGGGGTTCTAGCTTGTTCCTTGATTTGGAAAATATTCTTTCTGCTTTTAATTTCTACATATCTGGTAGATTGAATACATTTCCCAACATTGGAGAAGTGATCTTTTGTAAGAAATATACTAGGTATCCCAGGATTGCACCCCTCTCTGGTCCCCAAAGCCGTATACTCTAGGGGTGCCCCGTGTGTGGGCTGCCTGGGTCTGCCTGTGGTGGAGGCTGACTGCCGTAGGCAGTCTGGTAGATGTGGCTGGAAATCAGTCTGTTTGGTTGCCAGGCCCTGGTTTCTGTGGAAGCGGTTGGCTGCTGGTTAGGGGGGCCAGCATGCAAGGAATGCAAGGTGATTGGCTATGGAACTCTAGGGGATGCCAGGGCTAGTTTTGGTTCAGTAGTGGGCAGAGCCAGGTTCTGGGGTGGGTAATTGTGGGACCAGGATTTCCACATCTAGTGACAGCCGATTGGTAGGTGGGGCCAGTTCCTGACATAGCTGGCTGTGGGTTCCAGGGTGTCCCACAGCTGGTGTTGGCCCCCTTGTGAGAGGGACTGGATCCCAAGATGGCTGGTTGAGGAGTCCAAGGTGTCTCTAAGCTGGTGTTGCCCTGCTGGTGGGTGGGGCTGGGACCTGAGTTGTCCTAGAGCTAGAATTGGCCTGCTGGTGGGCAGAGCCAGGGCTGAAGGGGTTCTGGGCTGGTGCTGGCCCACTGGCGTGTTACCTGCGTCCTGCAGTGGTCCTGAAGCTGGTGTCCCCTTGCTGGTAGGCAGAGTTGGGGTCCAGGAGTTCCTAGGACTGGTGCCTACCCACCATTAAGCAAAGGTCCGTCAAGTCAAAGCTATCGTTTTTCCAGTAGTCATGTATGGCTGTGAGAGTTGGACCATAAAGAAGGCTGAGCACCAGAGAACTGATGCTTTTGAATTGTGGTGTTGGAAAAAATTCTGGAGAGTTCCTTGGACTTCAAGGATATCAAACCATGCGATCCTAAAGGAAGTTAATTTGAATATTCATTGGAAGGACTGATACTGAAGCTGAATCTCCAATACTTTGGCCACCTGATGTGAAGAGCTGACTCATTAGGAAAGACCCTGATGCTGGGAAAGATTGAAGGCCAGAGGAGCAGGGGTAAGAGAGAATGAGATGGTTGGATGTCATTACCTACTCCATGGACATGAGTTTGAGCAAGCTCCAGGAGATGGTGAAAGGCATGGAAGACTGGCGTGCTACAGTCCATGGGGTTGCAAAGAGTCAGACCCGACCAAGTGACTGAAAAACAACCAAAGGACTAGCGGCAGCCCCCTGGCAGGCAGAGTCAGGCCCTAGAATCTCTGGTTGCAGAGCCCACGCTGCTCAGAGCTGCTGTCAGACTGCTGGTGGTTAAGGCTGATTCCAGACGCCGATGGCGGTGGAATCGAGGTTGTCCTGAATCTTGTGTCAGCCCACCAGTGAGTGGATCCCGGGGGCAGCTGGCTGAGGGGCCCAAGGTGTCTCGAGCTGGGTAGGGCTGCTGGAGGGCAGGGATGGGGCCCAGCAGGTCTGGGGGGATGGCTCTGCCCTGCCGGTGAGTGGGCTGGGTCCTGCCATGGCCGGCTGCAGGACTGTGTTTGTCCTGGGGTAGGTGCCTGCCCACTGGTGGGTGAGGCTGGTCCCGCATTAGAACCCACTTGCTGATGGGCACGACTGGGGCCTGAGGGATCCTGGGGTTGGTGTCTGCCCGCTGAGTCTTCCGGTCTCTGGTTAGAAGACCCTGGGGTCTTGGGTCTAATGCCTGTGCCCTGGTATGTGTGGCTAATTTCTGGGCCCTTTGGTGCACAGGGCTTTGTCCAGGGATGGCTGTGGATTCAGGGAGCCCTAAGGATGCCTGCCTGCTGGCAGGTGGGGCTACGACCCCACCTGGCTTGTTGCTTGGCCTGAGACATCCCAGTACTCGTGCCTACAGGTTAATGGGCAGGAGGTGGGGCTAGGTCCTGAGGCTAAGAAGCTGTAGGGAGGATTACAGAATAGAACTTGCCAGCACTAGTGTCCACAAAGTGAAGTCGCTCAGTCGTGTCCGACTCTTTGTGACCCCGTGGACTGTGGCCTGCCAGGCTCCTCCGTCCATGGGATTCTCCAGGCAAGAATACTGGAGTGGGTTACCATTTCCTTCTCCAGGGGATCTTGCCAACCCAGGGATCGAACCCAGGTCTCCCGCATTGGAGGCAGACGCTTTAACCTCTGAGCCACCAGGGAAGCCCCCAGTGTCCACAAGCTCCCCAAAATAGCTCCTGTCAGTGCCTATGCCCCAGGGCGAGCTCTAGTTGCCTACTTTTCAGGAGACTCTCCAAGATCAGCAGATGAGTTTGACCCAGCCTCCTTTCAAATGACTGCTTCTGCCCTGGGTCTCAGACTGTGTGACATCTTGTGTATGCCTTTTAAGAGTGGAGTCTCTATTTCCCACAGCCCTGTGGGGCTCCCAGTAGTAAACCCCATTGGTCTTCAAAACCAAATGGTCTGCGGGCTTGTCTTCCTCCAGCAGGACTCCCAGGCTGAGGAGCCTGAGTGAGGTTTAGATCCCTCACTCCTTGGGGAAGACCTC
The DNA here is from genome assembly GCF_033118175.1 of Dama dama. NCBI lineage: Eukaryota > Metazoa > Chordata > Mammalia > Artiodactyla > Cervidae > Dama > Dama dama. The sequence goes on from NC_083705.1 coordinate 16,809,939, forward strand.
TGCAATTGTAATTATTCTCTCATTTGTGGGTCACCCACCTGGGCTCCTGGGTCTTGACTATACTGTGACTCCACCCCTCTTACCTGTCTCACTGCGGTTCCTCCTTTACATCTTTAGTTGTAGAAGATCTTTCCTGGTAGATTCCAGTCTTTCTTACCAACACTTGCTTTGTGAATAGCTGTCATTTTGGTGTGCCATAAGAGGAGATAAGCTGAGGTTCTTTCTGCTCCACCCTCTTCTCTAACATCTTGGTTCAAATCCCTCTAGTTACACTTTTAAGGTCAACTTGACTCAGCCTCTCTCACTGAAAACTCAAATCCTCTGTGTGTGTGTGTGTGTGTGTGTGTGTATACATATATATAAAAATTGGAATCTCCTATAGATAGATACCAATTTTTAACAAGCTGGATTCAATAACATATAACAAGTATTATATATCATGACCAATTGAGATTTATTCCTGGAATTCAAGGATGATTCAACATATGAAAACCAATCAGTGTAATCCACTGCATTAACAGAAGGAAAGGAAAAGACTCCATGTGCTCATTTCACTATATGCCAGGAAAAATAGTGTCAACATTTATCAAATACTTATAATGAATCAGGCACTATTCTAGATATTTAATATACATAGTTTCACTTCATCCTTTTGACAATCAGGTTACAATCAAGAGAAGTATGCTGATTATTAAGCTGTTGTGAGTCTGCTCCAAACCCACCTTTGATACTTTGCTTTGACTGAGACTCTGCCAAGGACATTTTCTTTTGCCCAGTGGTTCCATATTCAGTTCTGTTAACATGGGGCATTAGAGGGAGATTGCAAGGTGGAAGGAAGGAGAAAGCAATTACAATTGATTCTTGAACAACAACTGCATGGGTCCACATAAACTGGGTTTTTTTTTTCAATAGTAAATATATGGTACTATACGATCTGTGATTGGTTGGATCTGCAGATGCAGAACTAGAGATACAGGGAAGCCACAGATACCAAGGGCCACCTATCAGTGATGCCTGGGTTCCTCAGCTGTGTGGAAGGTCAGCGTCCCTGACCGCTCCTGCTGAGTTGTTCAAGGGTCAGCAGCACTGTTTCCTGTCTTACTGTTGGCTACTGTCAGTGTCACTCCAGTAGCAGTTCTTCATCCTAGTAGCAACAGTTCCAATTTTCAGTTTCCCTCCGCACACACCCCCAGACCCCGCCTCACTGTGCCCCTTCAAAAATACCACCAGCAGCCAAACAATGCGCTCTCCTCAGAGATTCACTCTTTCTCTTTGTAAATAGATTGCTGCTTTATTTTAAAAGGCTATAACTCAGGAACAGTCAGACAGCAGAGGTGCACAGAGCAGGTATGGGAAAGGTGTGCAGCGCTCCCATCCTTTCTCGGAGGGCACCACTCTCCCCAAATCTCTTCGGGCTCACCAAACCAGAAGCTCTCTGGCCCCTGCCCTTTCAGACTTTAATGGAGGCTCCCCAGAGATTCTGGAAACTCCTGAGATGCCAGCACAATCTGAGTGACATCCTTTATTCAGAAAGCCAGGTGCCAGCTCCATAGGGTCCCATCTCTGAGCTTCTACATTCTAATGTATTTCCAGCCTTTTCCCTCTGTTCCCCCAACCTATTTTTCTTTTTCTTTTCTGACTATCTCTGGGTTACCTCAGAGTTCACATTTTGCCATTTCAGTCCTCTAATACCTGTTTAAGTAGTTTTCTAAATTAACTCCTCTCTATTAAAATAACTAATATGGTTTGTGTTTCCCTAACTGGACCCTGGGGCTTCCTCGGTGGCTCAGGGGTAAAGAATCCAGCTGCAACACAGGAGATGCGGGTTTCATCGCTGGGTTGGGAAGATCTCCTGGAGGAGAGCGTGGCAACCCACTCCAGTATGCTTGTCTAAAAAAATCCCATAGACTGAGGAGCTTGGCAGGTACAGTCCATGGGGGCCACAAAGAGTCAGACAGGACTGAAGTGGCAGCGTGGCACAGCAGCGGTATCCTGACCAATACGTGGTCCCATCAGTGGATTTAGGAAACAGACCTACAAAGATGGGATTCGGGAGCTGGTTTGGTCTTTTTCTTGCCCCCACATACGATGCTAAGCTCAGTGAAAAATAGAACATCAACAACCCATGGCATGCAGTAACATCAAAATTAATCAAAATATTACCTGCAGTAGGCTGCAGAAAAGTGCCTAGTGAAGAAAGAGCCTTAGGGACCAAGTGGCTGTCACCTAGAATGATAGTGATGGGCTGTGAGAACTGTGGAATGGAGATGGCCACTTCGGAGTGCCCTCGAATACTTATAAAAAGAAAAACAACCACCTCAAGTCTTTAAAATCTCAGCCCAAGTAATGGTGAGAAAGCCAAAGAGTTTCTACTGGCCTTAAAAGAATCTATTCTTTCTAGTATCTACAGGGCTCACTGAAAATCAAACACAAAATTTAAATATGCCATTTACATAATTACAACAGAAGTTTAATTCACAACCTTATCAAGTTTCTAATATGAAAGTTAGGAGGTTGATTGCGAAGCATTGGGAACTTGAGACTTGGAATGAGGATACCTGTGTAGGCTCAGAGGAAGTTGAGAATCTTGAGCTCTGAGTCATTCTGAGCCATGCTTGTTGGCAGAAGCTCTCCCCACTTATTTTACCTGAATATGCTATAATAACCTTGCCTTCACCAGCAAAGGATGCCTATTCTCAAAATTCGTGCCAAGTACCTCTTACTGCTCTAAACATATTAGATTTCGGCATACTCTAGGGGTATATAGTACATTTTCTTCTGACTCAGAAGAAAATGGAGAACCCTGCAAAAGACTTTGAAGATTTAAAAAATTCGTATTGGCATAAATGTGGAGAATTTGTAGACATTAATCCTAAGGATGCTAGACCAAGGAGAATAGAAAATAATATTGGATTGATAAATTTTTGTGTAGGTGCACTTAACAGATATTCTAGATTTAATGTTAGTGCTATTAATTTATTATTACTTAAAGTTAATGTATTCTAGATTTAATGTTAATGCTAATTTGTATAGCTGGAGGTGACCTTACTAGTATACTTGGTTGGTTGATTGGTACGTGGACTCTACTGTGGCTTGTATTCAGTGAGGTTGAGACACCAGAATTTCTCTGATATAATGTACAGGAATTCAAAGCCTTTGAGAGACAGAGCTATTGGAGTGGACTTTTTATGACTGACCTTTATACCTGTTTTCCATGCCTTGATCCCTTCTCCAAGGACTGAGAAGTACCCTAGTGCAGAGAGCATCAATATCCTTGATAAACTTGCTGATGGCTATCTTCTCTAGGCCAGGTATGATATCAAGAGATGTCGCCAATGAGGTGGGTTCCCTGATTTTAGTGGTGATGATGTGGAAATTTCAGACTAGTAGAAGCCAAGAGAAAGTACTTAATTGCCAGAGACAAGATGACTGCATTTATTATAATGGGTATTTTGACCTACCGTAATCTCTGGCTATGGCTAATTGATCATTGTGTCCCTAGGAATGAAATAGATGAGTATACTACTAAAATGTTACTTGGTGTGCATAACAGGAAAACCTCCAGATCTGGTGACCAAAACCTGACCCATGTCATCACAACAGAGAGTCAGCCTTCTTATTCAGTTTTTGAATCTAATCCATTCATAGACCTGGAGCGCCTTGATTGGACAAGAGGCTGGTTCCCCTTGAAAAAGAACCCTGCCACACTGCTACAATATACATACTTTAAATCTTCATCCAACTATTTTTCAAAAGACATAGAGCCATTTGCCCAAACCTCTGGGGACTGATGTACCCTGAGTCTGAACTGACATTTTTTCTAGGACCCAAAATGCCACTGTGGTCCATAAATAAAAGTGGGGGTTTACAGTGGTCAGGTGCTAAATGGAACTTTGTCTTATTGAATGACAATGGGGTCAGTAGGTCTGTGAAACTACCCTGTGTTTACTTCCCCAGTTGCTGAATGTAAAATCAGAATAGAAACACTTGGCAATTGGCAAATCCCCACGTTGACTTTCTAATCCATGCAGCAAGGGCTGCTATGGTAGGAAAAGCCCAGTAGAAGTCTTTCCTTATCAGGACAGAAAAATAAAAGCTGTGATACTTTCCTGGAGGAAACTGCAGAGATCAGTGTTGTCATGAAAGACATGAAAGACTTGAAATATACTGGGGTGGTGATGACATCCTATTTCATTCACCCCTTTGGCTTCTTAAGAAAGCAGGTAAATCTTAAAGAATGGATGTTTATTATCATAAATTTACCAAGTGGTGATTCCAATTGTAGTTGATATTCCAAATATAGATTTTAACTAGAGAAAATCACCTGATATACAGTGATTGATCAAAAAAAAAAAAGACTTTTTTCTGCATCAGTTTATAAGAGGGCTTCCCAGGTGGCGCTAGTGGTAAAGGACGCACCTGCCAATGCAGGAGACATTAGAGATGTGGATTTGATCTTTGGGTCGAGAAGATCCCCAGAAGGAGGGCATGGCAACCCGCTTGAGTATTCTTGCCTGGAGAATCCCATGGACAGAGGAGCCTGGCGGGCTATAGTCCATGGGTCGCAAGTGTCAGACTGAAGCAACTTGGCATGCAGGCAGTCCAAAAGAACCAGGTCTTTCTATATTCTCTCTCCAAAATTTTTTTCAGTGTAAATAAACTGTCTCAAATGACTTATAGTATCTCTGATCAAGTAAGTCTCTTCCTTCAGTTTTCAATTTTTATTTTTACTATCGTGACTTCGTGCACAATAAAACTATCCAGTTTCCCCTTGCAGTTGTTGTTCAAGAATATTTAGCATTGAAACTTGGAAAATACGTGTTAACTAAACCAACATTGTGAGCCTTTTGTCCTTAAAGTGAGCAATCAATTCCTTCATTTTATCCAGAATGTAACCCTTTGTACCGGTGGAATAGTTCTTCTCCAATGAATACAAATAAGAATTCAATTTTGAATTCAGAAAGCCTGGCTGGTAAATGTTCACAATGATTAATAATCGTTAATTTTAAATGTGTTGAAAGTATTTGTATTCAATACACACTTTCCTTTTTGAAAAGAGCAAAACTTTCTTTTATTTAATTCCTCTAAATAAAAAAATGCAGGGGTAAATTCTTTGGGGTGGGATTCTCAGTGAAAGCAGTGGCTGGAGATACCTCAGGACCCCACCTTATTGAAAATTTCTATACCAGATACTGTCTGATCAACCAGGAAGGTCCTCATAGATGTTATAAATTAAAGTTATCTCCCTTGGGCTCCCCTTGCTCCATCTCCAGCTGCATCAGATACGTAACTAACTGAATCAGAGGCAAAATGACTCAAGATGCAGTTACAACAACAAGTGAAAACTAGTCAATTAAAGCTAAATACTTAAACAACTAGCAAATTATTCAGCAAATCAACCTAGATCCATTCTCATGTATAGAACTAAGACTTGTTAAATCACTGATGTTCATGCTTTTAAAAATGTTAAAATCATTCTTTCACTAATTGTTCAAATAGTACATTAGAATATCTTTTCTTCTGAGCACGCTTTTCAGTTTGGCTGCCTCTTTCAACCCAAATATTTTTTCTGCCCTCTCTAGAGTCACCTCCTTCAGAAGTAATCATGACATTTTCCTTGCAGGAAATTTTAGGCAGTGTTTTATTGTTGGTTTTGATTGTGGTTTATAATCTTGATAGGCTTTGCTTCTTATTGACACATTGTATTTGTATTTCCAGATTTTTTTTCCTTACAAGAAGTTTACACATTTTATAGAAATGGAATTGCATGAAACTATGTTATTCATCAACTCTCTTTTTACCTAATAGCTCATGCTATCTTTCCCAATCCATACAATTTATTTTTTAATATTCTGACATAGATAATTGTTTCATACAATTATAGCTGGGAGTTTCTCAACAAGAGGTATCTAGATATCAAATAGAAATCAAGGGTTAAGTTCATTTTTTTTTTTGCAACTATAAAAAAATCCATAATCTGTATGAAAATTCAGGGTAAACAATTCCCCACCTCCCCATAGAAAAACCTTGTTTATTTGATTAGACAAAAATAAAATAAGCTGCATAGGAACAATTTTAAAGTCCAAAGAGACACCAACTTTGTTCTAAGGCTGCAATAACTGATATGGCATCTCCTGGCTACCTTGCCCAGCCTCCTCTGTGGACCACAGCAAAATATTCAGAAGCCTGTGAGCTAACACAGGAGTTTTTTTTTTTTTTTTAACACTTTTCTGTTGGTAAAGAACCAGAGGAAAACCAAAATAACCTTCAACCAAGCCACATGCTCTACACTTGAAAATGAAAGCATTTTGCTGACTGGCCATGACAGTGAATGGACAATATTAAGCAAGATTCATTAAAAAAACTAAAACCCTCCCACCCACTGGAATATACCTAATGCTGCTGCTGCTGCTGCTAAGTCGCTTCAGTCGTGTCCGACTCTGTGCGACCGCATAGACGGGGTCGCACAGAGAATATACCTAATAAGCTAGTTAAAAATGACTTCCCTTACCCCACCCACCCTCTTACCTGCGCTGAATTTAGGGGAAAAGAAGGGAAAAAAAGGAATCTTACCACTCTAAAATTAAGAACACTGCAGAAACAGGAAAAATCTTCCTCTGAAAAAGATAACTACACAGACTGCTAGAAACACAAAGAACTCTTCCAGAGCTGGTTATTTAAAGAAAGTGAACACTTTGCTACAAACATTACTATTCAGTCAGTGTGCTCTGAGATAGAGCCTTAAGCAAAATACTACCTGAGCTTGTAAGTTAGTACAATCATTAAAAGGAGGTCAATCCTAAAGGAAATCAACCCTGAATATTCATTGGAAGGACTGATGTTGAAGCTCCAATTCTTTAGCCACCTGATGGGAAGAGTTGACTCATTGGAAAAGACTCTGATGCTGGGAAAGATTGAAGGCAGAAGGAGAAGGGCAAGGCAGAGGATGAGATGGTTAGATAGCATCACCGACTCAGCGGACATGAATTTGAGCAAACTCTGAGAGATAGTGAGGGACAGGGAAGCCTGGTGAGCTGTAGTCCATGGGGTCGCAAAGAGTTGGACACCACTGAGCGACTGAACAACAACAAAGAAGGAAGTCTATACCCGTGTGAATGCACAAAACCTTTAGAACCATTACTGGGTAAATGCTGATGGAAAAACCTCCCACCAGGCTGGCTTGTTAACTTGTAAGATCAGTTTTTAAAATAGGCATCATTGAAGTATGTCTTCACCATGACGCTTTTAAACCAAATTCATGAGGATGACAGTGGTCTTAAGGACCCTCTCTTCCAACCAAAACAAAAATTCAGCAAGGGGAGGAAGAGAGGTGGGGAGACAATACAGTGTTATCTTGGTAGCTTGCTTCTCTATTTTATCACGTATTCAATCAACAAGCAAAGGAAAAGAATAACCTATCAAAGAACATGTTAGAGGGTAAACAATTTTTAAACTTAGGTTAAGCACTGTTGGGGCAAGAGTATAGGAAAATAGTCATCTTTAAATCTAATTGGTGAAAATATGACTTGATACGACTTATTTTCTGGAGGGGAGCGATTTGGCAATATCTATTAATATTTAAAATGCACTTATAATTGAATTCAATTATAGGAATGTAACCTATGTATATCCTTTAGATATCTGCACAAAAGCATATTTTAGCAGTATAGACAATGAAGCACTGCCTTTGGGGAAAAAAAAATCTAAATGTCCATCAGTAGTGGCCTGGATAAATAAGTTATGCTGATAAACAGTGGGGGATCCTGTCACTGTTCCAGAGAGGGTACACTCTCAAGCTGTGTGTTTCCTTTTCTATCATTTTTTGTGCTTTGGAAGAGAGAAGGACAGGGTGTTCAGTTCTGCCCTATTTGTGTTTCTGCTTGGGAACAAATATTGGTTGTGTGTGTGTGTTTTTTTTTCTGTCATTGTTCAAGAGCAAGGCAGGTCTATGTGAGTAGGTATGGAATAATCTCTAAGATGTGCTGTTGACTGAAAAAAAAAAAAAGCAAAGTGAATAGTGTATTTACTATACTATCGTTTTGCAAGGGGAGCAAGGTATACTTGTCATTGAAGGTACATGCATAAAATATCACTGAGAGGATGCATAATCAATAGGGAAAGAGAACTGGGAGAATGTTTCTGTTGTAGAATAAACTACCCCCAAGCTTTGTGGCTTAAACGTAATTCTGTAAGTTGACTGCGTTTTGCTGGGCAGTTGGCTAGAGTTGCAGTCATCTGTAAGCCCAACTGAGTTGGGTGTCCAAGATATTTCACTGACATGGCTGAGTTATTCTGGCTGTTGCTCAGAGTTCTGCGAGGGTTGTCTACCAGACCTCCTGCCTTTAGCCTTTCCAGGTATTTCTCTAAGCATGGCAACTGGGTTTTGAGAGGTGATGTCTTAGCAGCAAGTGTTTCCAGAGTCCCAGGTGGAAACTGCAAGGCGTCTTGTAATAGCTTTGGAAGTCCCAGAATATCACTTCCATTGCATTCTATTGCTTGAGCAAGTCACTAAGTCAACCCAGACACAAAAGGAAGAGAATTAGATTCTTCCTCTCTAGGGGAAGAACGTCAAGGCCATAGTGCAAAAGAACATGTGAAATAGGAGATACTGTTGTCACTCTCTGGAAAATACAATCTTCGTCTGTGCTACTGCTTGAATTTTTGTCCATGTGAACATCCAAGCATGCCCCAAGATTTTAAATCAAGCATGGTTGTCTGCTATTCACTTACAGTTGGTTAGTAGCCTCTTCTTTCTTTACTGGCAAATTCTCAATGGGACCTGCACTGATGAATCTGTTGCCATCATCAATAACGTTAAATTCTGATTTGTTCTGAGTTTCTTGCATATTTCCACTGTTTCTCAGACTTAAACATCATTTCAATTTTTAAGCACTAATCCACATGCCTAGTTAAACATTATAATTTTGAAATGACTACAGTTCAAAGAGTTGAATGAAAAGTGACACTAAAACCGCAAAAACAGCTTTCAGAGCTTACTTATCAGAGAAGTCTGGTGGGAAGTGAAACTAGATGCAGTCACATTTGTTATCGAAACATTTGAGTAAACACATTGTGGTGGGAAGTAAACTTTGTGGAAGCCGTGTGGGTGTTTTATGTGTTTGAGCAAACGCCTTTAAAAAATGCTTGATAGTGACAAATACGTCTCTCAGCAATCTAGCTGCCCGGCCACGCTCCCGCAGTCTAACCTGTTTTGCTGCTGTGCGGGCCACATTGACTTTGATTTGATTACAGATGAAGTACCACCAGTTCTCTAATAGCAAAAAGAAAAAAAAAAAAAAAAACAGTATCAAATATTTCAACCATTCAAAGCACATAAAAGGGAAAATAAAATAAAACAGAGCCATGAGCTTGGACAACATGCAAAAAGAGCTATCTACTAGTTTTGCTTTCAAATACGTGTCTCAAAACCCTTCACGGTTTCTAAAATTCAGAAAGAATTTCTTCACATTTGGTAGAAGTGACACTCCATGGCTTCCCCTACCCCTAGCATATTGTGGGGCGAGGGGTATAAAAGGGTTTGGGGGGGAACAGAGCAGCAGGAGGGGGCTGGACACTCTGCTCTGCACTGCAGACCGGCGTCAACAGACGCTGCAATGGTCCATGCAGTGGATTGCAATGCAGTCACCCTGCAGTGGAGGGAAGATCAGCAAAATCAAGCAAGGTTTGGAGGACATGTTTGGATTCTCAAGGAAACTGGTCCATGGGCTCAACTCTGCATCTAGCTGCCATGAGAAGAAAACAGAGTCAGAACTCACAGCTTCCGACCCTGCTTGTAAGTCCAGACTCTAGACTGGTCCTGGTGTCCCACAAAAGGCAGGTACTTCCTCCGAGACGTACCTGTCCTTAGGGCTAGAGCAGGGAAAGCAGGCAGCTGTCATTGAGAGAGGCAGTTAGGATTCAAAGCCATGCTCCAACCAGCTCTGTGCCTTCAGAGGGCCAAGGTTGCCGACTTCAGGGAGCATGAGCAAGGCCACTCATGTACTCAGGCCACACCCAGAAAAGGACTTGTAGCAGGAGCATCAGTGCACAGTAAGGATGGAACAGATGTGGAACCTCAGCCCTGAGAGGTGAATCTGCCCTATATGAATGTCACAGGTCTGTAAGTCAGGTGGAGGTATCTGGGGACATCTCAATAGTAGGAATTGTCCACCACTAACCAGTTTTATTTACTTGAATTGCGTCTGACTGGTGGCAGAGAGTTATATTGACCGTTTACAATAAAAAGTCTTGATGGTGGTTGAATCAGAGCTATGTGAGTGTGTGTGAGTCATTCATGTCCAGCTTTTTGTGACCCCATGGACTATAGCCTGCCAGGCTCTCCTCTGTCCATGGAATTCTCAGGCAAGAATACTGTAGTGGATTGCCATTCCCTTTCCTGACCTAGGGATGGAACCTGTGTCTCCTGGATTGCATGTGGACTCGTTACCATCTGAGCTACCAAAGGAATCCCTGCACTATCAGAGGTGTACTATAATCACATTGAAATTCAAAATGGTCCCAGGTGTTTCACTTTGTAGTAAGAATAACAAGAATGTTTGGGGTAGGGTGTGGGGATCATTGCTGTACAGGGTCCATATACTCATCCCAACTTGTTGCTTGAGCTTCCGTATCCTGGCAAGGGACATCTTTATAAGATGATGAATCTCAGAGACAGCGAAGTATGTTATCTTGCCGAGTAGCAGCACAGGACAGTGTGTTTTCCTGAACTGTTTTTAAACTGCTCCTCCATGAAGGGCAGGCACGTGTGTACAAGCTATCTGCTGAGCTCTTGAGTCAGGCTGTCCACAGGGGACACTGGGGCAGGCAGTCCTTGGGGTGTTCCTCCGATGACCTTTTTTCTAACTGAACTGAATGTTACCTTGTTGGGGCTGGAATTTAGGTCACAGCCACTAACACTTTTAGCAAACAATAAGGTAAACCTCCCAGGGGCTCAGCTTTCTGCAGCAGCTCCTTTCTGAATTCAGGAATGTGTGTACTTGTGTATTCGCTTCCTACTGTGGTCATAACCACAAACTTAGAGGCTTACAAAGTCGCTTATGTTATAGTAGGTAAGGCATCATCTCATCTGGGGATTCTGGGAAGAATCTGCTCCCAGGTTCCTTCAGGTTGTTTGCAAATTGCACCCCGTGCAGATGCAGGAATGGAGGCCTGGTTCCTTGCTGGAAGTCACGTTCTGCTTCCCCGCTCCTTCTCTCCATCGTTACAGCAGCACTTCCCCTCATTCTCAGACTTCAGATCCCTCTGACTTCTCTTCTGCCTCCTCCTTGCCTTAATCTTGTGCTGTGACAACCACAGGAAGTTCTCTGCTTCTCTGAAAGGTCTGTGTGATCAAATTATTACTGGCCTCAAGGCATGTGGGGTCTTATTTCCCTGAGCAGGGACTGAACCCACACCCCTGAACTAGAAGCGTGGAGTCTTAACCACTGGACTGCCAGGCAAGTCCCATGTATGATTAAATGATACCCACTCAGATAGTCCTCTTCTAGGTGGACTGTGCCATAGAACATAGCACCATCACAGGAATGCTAGCATATCCACAGTCTGGGGGGGAAATGGGTATGGAATCCTTTTTGGGAGGGGGAGGACTCTTTTTTTTTTTTTTTAGAATTCTTCCTACCACATTCTGATTCTGTTGCAGAGAGCAAGAGAGTTGTTTTACAAACAAGTGACTCAGCTAGGAATGACCTGGCTGGGCACGCATAGGTTTTGACATTGCTAAGAAGCTGTAAGTAACAGCACTGCAGTGCGTCTTACGATTCTTACAGAGTCCACTTGACTGTCATGCAGGTTTGTCAGGGTGCAGTCCGAGGGCCAGCAGCATCAGCGTCACTCGGGACTTTGACAGAAATGCAAATCTGGGGCCCCACCCAGACCTACTGAAGTAGACACTCTGGGGTTGGAGTCCAACTGAGTGATTCTGATGCTTGGTCAAGTAGAAACTATTTCTTCAAGGCAAGTCTCCTCTTCCCTTTTTTTGTGGAAATCAAAAGTCAGGGACGGGCCAGATAGGTCATCTCTAAGCTTGCGTCCAATAACCTATGATTCTGTGAATATTATTAAAATGATTACACTGTATAAACAGGTAAAAAAGGGTACATGTATACACCATTGTGTGTGTGTGTGTGTGTGTGTGAATTCACACACACAAAGTGGTTAAGGGTGAGCTTAGGCTCGCAATCTTTTCTGTGATCAAAGCCTGGCTCCACTGATCACTAGATATCAACTCCATCAGCTGCTTAGAGTCTCTGAGCCTCGGTTTCCACATTTATAAAAGAGACAGTATCTATGTGATAAGGGTACGAGGAGCAAGTGAGATGACAGAGAAAGAATGGTGTGTTGTATGCTCAGCAACTATCAGTTACATTTATTTATTAATTTTTAAAGAGCTTATTTACTTATTTTTTAATTTATTTGGGTTCAGAGGGTCTTAGTGGTTGCACATGGAATCTTTAGTTGTGGCATGCGGGCTCCAGTTCCCTGATCAGGGATCAAACCCAGGCCCCCTGCATTGGACCACCAGGGAAGTCCCTCAGCTACATTTATTTTTATCTTGCTACATTTCTTTACACTTCCCCTTTGGGTACTTGAGTAGCTGGGTCCCTGGTAGGGGTGAACACCCAGGCCTTGCCAGGAGGCCCTGAGACCATTGCCTGGGTACTAAGGATTAGCTGCCACTAGACCTGAAGGCCAAGATGAAACTTCTCTGATTCTTAGCATCAGCAAAAGTCCTATTACAGCAAAGGAAGACATATGGGTGAAGTGCATATGTAATTCTAGGATGGTATTTATCTTCTCTGGGAAGTTGAAAATCACAAGGTGGAAAATTCATAACGTAGAATCAGCTGAACTTTGGAGTGGAACTGGAAACAATAGGTCTCTGCTGTCTCTGTGTGTGCCTGTGTCTCTGTGTGTGCCTGTGTCTCTGTGTGTTTACAGATTTGCTTATTTTTGGTTTTGTATTTTGTTGTTTCTGTATCTTCAAAGGAGTAGAAATGGTTGAGCCTGGAACAGAGTCCAGATGTGCCTCTGTATGAAGCTCAGGAGAGGAAGTGTGTCACCTGGGGGAACAGAAGGTCCCTCCATCCCATCCCACCCTCCCCTCACCAGCCAAGCCTCACAGAAATCTTGCCAGGCTTGCCGAGAGGCGGGAATGGGAGATGAAGGCCTTGTGGACCACAAGCAGGGGAGAGAAGAGCGGCCATCTTTTCTCCAGGGTAGCTATGTTCCTCTCAACCTTCCGGACAGTTCTCTGTGGTGCTGGTGTGGGGGACAGGGCGGAGGCCACCGGCATGAATCGCTGCGGCCTGAAGTGGAATCCGGTCTCCGGGTGTCAGCAGGCAGAGGGGCTGACCCCCGCTGCTGCTCTCCGCTGCTGCTGCCCGCCAGAAGCCTTTCCCCAGCCCCCATGTAGCCCCCGAGCCTCAATGCCACCAGGAGAGCGGCTTGGCCCGCGAGAGACACTGCTCTGCTAATAGTCACTATTAACCTCGGGAACTCTCCGGGCAGGACGCCAACCTGGTTCTCCATTCGGGAAGGAGGAATCAGAGCTCCCAGATATCTGTGCTATTGGAGATGGATCTCTGGCTGAGGTCTGAAGCAACTGCCTTTCTTTTCTGTGTCTGATGAAATATGAGCCAGAGCCAGGCAACTCCTCCTCTCACCTCCTCCAGGAAAATGCTGTCCAGCCTCGAGGGAGAGGTGAGCTCCCCCAGTGAGAGTTCAGAGGATCTGGGATGTTTGCGGAAGGCCTGCTCGTTCAGAGAGTCAGAGGCCCAGAAGTACCTCCATAACTGCTCTCGCAACCTAACACCTCACTCACTTCCCAGCCACATGCTTTCCACGTTTGTCCTTTTGGTCCCCTTCATCCAGACCAAATAGTACAACTGGGGAGGTGGTGATTAAAGATACTTTATTCTCCCTTTTGCCACTCTAGAAAACCTGCCGATTTCAGTTAGTGAGAAGTCTGTATAACAGTATACTGTAATACTAAACAGGGTTTGCAAAATGTCACTATGGAAGGAGCTGTAGAGACTAGCAAATGGTGCTGAGTTTTAAATAATTTAGGAATAAAATGAAGTGATAGTACAATATATGATAATTTACAGTCCATACATGAAACAATGCTCATGTTATAAAACTACATACCTACTCAAAGAGAAATATCTTTCATATCGATGTGGTTGCCTATTGGGAGAAAAGGGATCAATGCTGGGAATGGAAAAAGCAGGAAGAGCAGAAAATGAAGAAAGGGGGAGGGAGGAGAAAGGGGAGAGGAGGGAAGGGGAGGGGAAGAGAGAAACTTGCTGTAAAGATAATGGTAGCAGACTATGTCTTGAGGAGTGTGAGCAATTCTACCCTTTCGAATGAAGTTCTAGAACAAAAGTTAAAAAAAGGAAAGGAAGCAAGCCCTATTTGGCCTAGTCTTTTTATTTTACAAATGGAGACTCAAAAAGATGAATTACTTGGCTCCACTCGATGACAGAAACCAGGTATTTTGACTCCCACTTCACTGCCCCCTCGACTGCATCAAACTGCTGCACATGTACTTATGATACCGCCTTGCCTCCTCTTCTAATGAGTAATTCATGCAGTTACAGTTTTAACTAGAGATGTTGATCATTGCTGGCCCAACTCACATCCCCTTCTCAGAGAAGCTGGAAGACAGGAGCCTTGCTGGATACCAGATGATGCAGCCCTCCTCTTGAGGGGGCATTTGATCCAAGGGCAGGCCTTCCCTAGATAGAGGGAAGGATGGCCAATCACCATGATTTGCCTGGTCTGAGGGGGTACCCAGAACACAAAAATTTCTGTGCTAAAACTAGAAAATTCCTAAGCCAACGAGGACAAGTTGGCAGCCCTAGCAGAAAGGGACTTCTGCCCTGTGTAGCCAAGTTCAAAACAATAACAAGGGCAATCAGCTTCTCCGTTAGAAAATGGGAAGCTAAAAGGTTGAGGCCAGGGGCTGAAGTAAACGTGCTATGATGCAGAGAGAGAGGGCAAGGAGCGTTGAGGAGCTGCCATGCTGGCCATATGTAAACAAAACTTAAGAGCAGGAACTATGAATAAGTAGAGGACACTGATTATATTTTAGGAAAATTGACTTTCGGTAGCTTTTTTCTTAAAAACCACCATAGCCAATTTCAGATCCTTGCAGAGACTCTTTCCAGATGCTTCTGTTTGCTGCTGCTGTTTCTGCTTTCATTCCCAAGGAGAAGACTATAGCAGATGACTCCTCTGTATTAAAAACAATTCTCTCCGGACCAGTGCTGCCTATCTTCCAGATTGAAAATAAATAAGCAAAGTGCAGCACACTTAGAAATTTCAAGTTGGGAAACACAAAAGTGACTTCCTGATTCCCAGCTCACATCTTCTGGAGCCCACAAAGCTCTTAATTAGCCAAAGTTAGGGGGTAACACATCGCTTTTCCCAAAAATGACAACAATAGCATTTCCTATTTCTCCTTCTCTTCCTACATTGTTACTTTGACATTACTCTCATTAAGAGATGGAGTCTGTGTTCTCTGTTTTTGACATTGATGGGCTTTTGTGACTGTCTCTTAGAATGTGGTGAAAGCAACACCATGTGACCTGTAAGGCTAGGTCATCACACACAGCTTCCACATTGCTCACCAGTGTATTCAGTCGGGAAGATGTCAGTCGCCATGTGGACTGTGTGATCGCCCAGAGACAGCCAAGCTGTGAGGAAGCCCAGGCTTCTCCATGTGGAGAAACCACACACAGAGGTCCTGAGACTACGTGAGGCGAGAGATCAGTGTCTGGCCAGCCCCAGCTGCTTCATCTATTCTCTCTCCCAGCTCCAGCCAGCAGGTGATTACAGCTTCATGAGAGACCCTGAGCTGGAAGTGACGGGCCAAGCCATTCCTTAATTTCTGACCCAGGGACCCATAGTTTATAAGAGATAATAAAGTGACTATCAGTACTTTAATCCCCTAAGATTGGGGATTAAACAGCAATAAATACAAGAATCAGCTGACCTTGAAGAGGTAATCACACCTGTGGCCTGATCTCTCTTCAGAACCATGCCTGCCACAGCAGGACCAGAGCAACCTAACTAAACGCAGCAGAGAATCCCACACTCCAAGCTAGGGATATACGTCCACATTTGCTTGAAAGACAAATCAGGTAGTGACCAGCCTTCTAGAAATAATTACTCATTTTACTAAATGACTCACAAAACATCCTTGATACCTGCGAGTATTTCAAATAAGTTAAAGAAAATTATTTTTCTTTATGAAAGATGATCTAGACTCAACTTTTGGGGAACATATCAGGATGTGCTAAATTCTAAATGCAGGGCCCACCACCAGCAGTTGAAAGCAGCTGTGTCTCCTAGGCACCAGACCCCAGGCAGCTAGCCCTGATGCTGGCCGACACATACAGAGCGTACAGACAGGAGACCAAACACAAGACTGTAAGAACAGGCGAGAGCTGAGCCTCTCGGAGGATGAAATTGAGTCAGGGTTTTAGGACTGCACATTTTTTCTTTAACAAGGAAGTTTCAGGTTTCAGTTGAGCATATAATTGTCTGGGTAGAGGATACATTCAATTCAATCTCCCTTCCAGCAGGTGTAGCCATGTGACTAATTTCTGGCTAAAGGAGGTGAGTGGAATTGATCTGTGTCACTTTGGGGATCGTGCCTGTGAAAGAAATGGGCAAAGCTCTGGTGATGAATGGTGATGAAGTTTGCACAACTGTGTGAGTGTACTTAATGCCCCTGAATTGCACACTTAAAAATAACCAATGGTAAGTTCTACTTTGTGTGTATTTCCCCCCAAGATGAATGAATGAATGAACAAACAAGTAAAAGCAAGGGGCCCCTCTTGCCCCTTCCCCCTCCCCTGGCTACAGCGCAGACACGGCAGCAAGAGCTGGGGCAGCTGTCACAGACTGTGCGATGAAGCTGAGCATCGATGGCGACGGGACCACCCGGGGTGACTCGCCTTCCTGATCTCAGGTCCCTGGACAACCTCTTGGGGCAGAGCCACCTCTCTAGCTCTCAGCTTCCTCCAGGCTGTTTCCTGAGAGGATGATACACAACTGTCTTACTGAGCAGCCTTGGGATCTGCTTGTTGGTGCAGCTTAGACTGAACCCTGACTAGTGAAGCAGAACGGCAGGAACATTCTCTCTTTAACCAAGTAGGAGAAATTCTAAGGTGGTCACTCCACCTGAGTGGCAGTAAGAGGGCGCTGATCCACTCTGTGCCCCCTGCTCCTCACCATGAGTGGGAAGAGATCATCCAGCTCAGGGGTGTTTCAAGGTCACCCTGGGAAAGGTGAGCGGTATTAGTGAATGGAATGTTTGTTTCTCTGTATTGTGCGTCTCTGCAGAACTGGACCGGAGCCAGAAGGGACCACCAGCAACATTAGTTCCCTGTGGCCCTTTCAGTGGCATCAGTCAGAGCAGCAGCTGGGTGGAACCAGGACCCTGTAGGGCCAGCTCAGATGGAGAGAAGGGAAGAGAAGGGAAGACTAGGGGAGGGGAGTTCCTGGAAACCATCAGAGATTAACTGTAAATGGATTGAAAATCCTGGCCCAAATTTCCTTAGCAGAGCCTGGACACCCACCCTCTAGCTACTGTGACTGTGGCCAAGAATAGGTCACAACTGTTCCCAATTCAGAGAATTGCCACCGCCCACACACACCCGGTAATGGGAGCCTTCTCTCCTAGACCCATAACAGTGTTGCAACCCCTCAACTTCTTGAAAAATCCTTTGCATTCTATGCCCCTGTTTCCCTCCCTCCTGGGTAATCTCTCAGTTCAGCCTCTCAGTCATGTCCAGCTCTCTGAGACCCCATGGACCGCAGCGCACCAGGCTTCCCTGTCCATCACCGACTCCTGGAATTTACTCAAACTCATGTCCATTGAGTTGGTGATACCATCCAACCATCTCATCCTCTGTTGTCCCCTTCTCCTCTTGCCTTCAATCTTTCCCAGCATCAGGTCTTTTCCAGTGAGTCAGTTCTTCGCATCAGGAGGCCAATGGATTGGAGCTTCAGTTTCAGCATCAGTCCTTCCAATGAATATTCAGGACTTATTTTCTTTAGCTTGGACCGGTTGTATCTCCTTGCAGTCCAAAGGACTCTGAAGAGTCTTCTCCAACACCACAGTTCAAAAGCATCAATTCTTTGGCGCTCAGCTTTCTTTATGGTCCAACTCTCACATCCATACATGACTACTGGAAAAATCATAGCCTTGACTAGATGGACCTTTGTCAGCAAAGTAATGTCCCTGCTTTTTAATATGCTGTCTAGCTGCCTAGGTTGGTCATAGCTTTTCTTCCAAGGGGTCTTTTAATTTCATGGCTGCAGTCACCATCTGCAGTGATTTTGGAGCCCAAGAAAATAAAGTCTCTCACTGTTTCCATTGTTTTCCCATCTATTTGCCTTGAAGTGATGTGATTGGATGCCATGATCTTAGTTTACTGAGTGCTGAGTTTTAAGCCAGCTTTTTCACTCCCCTGTTTTACTTCCATCAAGAAGCTCTTCAGTTCGTGTTGCTTTCTGCCATAAGAGTGGTGTCATCTGTGCCTTAGGGCAATCTCTAAGCCTCCCCATTTATCCCCTTCCCCCTACCTGGGGGAAATTACTAAGGTCCTTATCCCCAAGCCCACACAGCAGCCAGATCCAGTAAAGTAATTTCGGCCCTTAACCTGAGATGCCCCACTCTTGTGAAATGTCTCACATGTTTACCACACGTTCCCCTATCACACTCTTCTCTGGCTCCACCCCTACTTGGTGACCCTTCCTAAGGAAGAGCTTTGGGATATCCCACCCTTCCCTCAGCTCCAAGACCTCACTTGGGCACTGTCTCAGGCTGCTGGTGAGTTAGAGGTCTGAGGGGAGACATTTTAATACCAAAATGTACCCTTTTGTAAGAGATGTGTAGCCTTTTGTAAGGAGTGCCTTTTGCAAGGTGCCCGCATAAACCTGGTTTTCCTTGTTTAGCAAACAGGGCCACCTGTGCCTTCTTTTCCCCGAGACTCAGTTTGGCCGGCAGGATTCAGCTGGGGAACGCCTGTGCAGGCTCAGAGAGTTCAACCGTGCAGGAGTGGGGAACTAGCTAACCATTCACCTCCTTCCTACCTAGGGGAGCAGAGACATGGCCCCTGCCCAGGTGTCCCTGACATGTTTTGAGACCACCCTCCTCCCCCCAGGGAGCTGCCGAGAGACCCAGAAGTCCAGCAGAGCTGCAGGCAGGTATTTGTAATGCTCTTTGTTTCTAGAATTCTGTTCAAAAACAAGCACTTAGAAGAATTTGGAGAGAATTATGATTCTAGCCATGTCTTCATAAGTGTTCTTCTCTAAAGAAGAATTTGTAGACTTGGGGCAAGCCATAACACCTCAACATTAATTTTTCTTCACTAGTAGTGATAATAACTGTCATCATCATCATTATTATTGCAAGTTGGTGGGAAATGTAGAGAAGTCATCAAAGTTGAAAGTACAGAGAAACTCTAAATGCCCTTCATCTTTTTCAACAAGGATTGACATCTACCAGATTTGCTCCATCTCTCTGCCTTTGTGTACAGAATTTTGTTCTTATAGAACCATTTGAAGGTAAGTTGCAGGCATTATGACATTTCAATTATAAATACTTCAACATGTATCTCCTAAGAATAAGGGCATGCTTCTACCCAACCAAAATAGCATTAGCACACCTGAGGCTATCAACATTCTGGAATATTATCTAATAGCCAGACCATAGTCAAAAATTCCAGTCATCTCAATAATATCTTTTATAGCTTTGTTTTCACCAAATTGGGATCCAATTGAAATTCGCAGAGTGCATTTTGTTATTAGTCTTTATTTGGTCTTTAGTCTATTAGAACTTTTTTCATCTGAAGTAAAATTAGCATTCAATTTTAATGCATCCATTTTAAATGTGCATTTGATGAGTTTTATATACACACACACACACACACACACACACATATATGTATACTCTTACAACAATCACCATATCAAAATATAGAAAATGTTCCCTCATGCCAACTTTGCAACCAACTTCACCACCCTGCCCCAGTCAACCACTGGTCCGACTTTTTTTATCACTATAGATAGCTTTGCCTGATCAAGAACTTCATAAATCCAAGAATTTGGATTTGCTTCTTTTGTGTCTGGCTTCTTTTGCTCAGCATATTTTTGAGAATCATCTGTCTTATTGTGTATATGAGAAACTTGTTCATTTTTATTGATGGGTAATAGTCAATTGTATGAATGTACCAGCTCATTTATCCATTCACCGACTGATGAACTGACTCGCTTCCAGTTTGTGATTCAAGCCACTAGGAACATTCCCATGTAACTCTTTTTGTGGACATATATTTTCATTTCTCTTGAGTAAAAATCTAGATTTAAAATTGCTAGATCATAGAGTAAGTGTATGTTTAACTTTATAAGAAACTGCCAAACTGCTTTCCAAAGTGCTTATAATGTTTTATACTCTTACCAGGAATATATGAATAGTTTCTCCACATTCTTAACAATACTTCATGTTATCAATCTTTTTACTTTTTTTCATTTTACTGGGTGTATCTCAGTGTGGTTTTAATTTGCATGTCCCTCATAGCTAGAGATGTTGTACATCTTTTCATGTGCTTATTGCATATATAAGTGTATTTATATACACACATATATACTTTTGTGATGTGTCTGTTCAAATATTTGCTCTTCTAAAAACTGGGTTGCCTTTTTATTATTGACATGTATATATGAGTCCTTTGCCAGGATTATGTAATACAAATATTCTATTCAGTGACTTGACTTTTCATTTTTTAATGGTGTCTTTTGAAAAGCAGTTTTAATTTTGGTGAAATCCAGTTTATCAATATTTTTAAGATTGGCACTTTTCTGTATCCCAAGAAAATTTTGCCTATCCCCAGATTGTTCTTTGTTTTATTCTAGAAGTTTTTTAGTTTTAACTTTTATGTGTAAGTCTAGAATTCATTGAGTTAATTTTTATATATAGTGTGAGATAGGGGTTGAGGCTTTTTTCATACATATGTTCAGTTGTTCTAGCACCATTTAAGAAGACTGTTTTTTTCCCATTCTATTGCCTTGACACCTTTGCAAAAAAACAAAATTGACATTGTGTATATGGGTCTACTTCTGAATTCTATTTTAGTCCATTGTCTAGTCTATGCCAATATCACAGTGTCTTGACTACTATAGCTTTATAGTAGGTCTTGAATTCAATGTGTGTTTCAGATTTGTTCTTCTTTTCCAAAATTATTTTGAGTCTTCTGGTCCTTATCATATAAGTTTTATAGTAAACTTCCCATTTTCTTTTTTAAAAATAGCTGTTGAGATTTTGGTTGGGATTGTACTGAATCTGTTAATCCATTTGGGAGAACTGACACTTTAATACTGATTCTTCTGATCCATGAACATGGTACATCTGTCCACTCATTTGGACATTTCATAGAGATTTAATTTAATTTTTAAAATTAATTTCATAGAGATTGTTGAGTTTTGTTCAACAATCTATTGTAGTTTTCAGTACACAGTTCATATATTTATATGTAGGTTTATCTGAAAACAAACTTTTATATTATAAGCAGTATTTCAATCTCCAGTTGTTTTTGCTGAATAAGGACATACATTTAATTTCTGTCTACTGACCTGGTGTTCTATATTCTTGCTAGATTCACTTTTTGGTCTTAGTAGCTTTTTTGTGGAATCCTTAGGATTTTCTATGGTCACAACCATGGTTTCTTCTTCTTTTCCAATATTTATCCCCTTCTTTTCTTGCCTTTTTGCACTGGCAAGGACCATATAAAATGTTGAGTAAAAATGGTGAAAGAAAACTCCCTTCCTGTCTTTGATCTTGGAGGGAAATAGTCTTTTACCAAAATATATGGTGCTAGCTAAAGGTTAATAGGTTCAGAAAAAGCATTTTACACATTGCAAAACACATTCGTGATTATTTTCTCAGTAAACTTGGAATCAAAAGTCAAAGGCATCTATGTTGTCTTCCTTCAGAGATTGTTTTGTTTTCACAGGCAGTTAATTCATGGATTGACTTGATTCTTTCAGGACTCATTTTAAGCTTTGCTGAGGCAGCTTAGCTGAAGTCAGTTAGCCCTAATCCTGACGGGTGGCCATTCCGGTAGTCCACCCCTGAAGCCCTCCGTGCTCCGTGAGGCCTTTCTGGTAGTCCACCCCTGAAGCCCCCCGTGCTCCGTGAGGCCTTTCTGGTAGTCCACCCCTGAAGCCCTCCGTGCTCCGTGAGGCCTCTCCATTCCGGTTGGTCAGAACTCAAGCGTCTCCCAACTCTGTGGGCTCCAGGAGTTATGTTTACAGCTCCCTGGTAGCCTTTCTTTCCCAGAGTGTTGCTTTTTAATCTAACTTGTGGTGTCTCCCTCTGTACGTGCACAGACCAGAATTTAGCCAAAGCCTCAAAAGGAAGGGTCTAGAACTCCTTCTCTGAGTAGTTTCTTCCTGAATTGCAGCTGCCTCAGCCTCCCCTCCCCGCCTTTCAGTGCTGTCTTGTCAGCTCAGTGAGAATTCTGTGTTCTGTTTGCATCCCCCTCCCTGAGTTGGGAATCCAGCAAGTGCCTCTGGTAGAAAATTTAAATGACTGCAGGGCTCACCTTGTTTGTTTCCTTTCTCTCAGCCCTGTGCTGCCAGTCATTTCATGTCTGAAAACAATCATTTCATATGTTTCATCCAGTGTTCTAGTTGTATAAGCCAGAATGGCTAGCCAGTACTGCATAGTCTGTCATCAGTGGAAGCAGGCGAGTTGTTTTTAATGAGTTAGGTCTAAACTTATTCTGAAGAGCAAGAGAGAAAACATTCCAGGCCACACTGTTTCTGTTGCAGTCACTCAGCTGTGACACTGTAGCACAAAAACAGCCGTAGACAATCTGCAGATTAACAAGCATGACTGGTTTCCAATAAAATTATATTTGTAAAAAAAGACAGCTGACCTGCTAGGCATAGTCTGGCAACTCTCGATCTAGAACAGTGCTTCTGCCTTCCTTTACCCCATGCTGTAAACCTTTTGAAGAGTCCAAGCCAATCATCTTATTGAATTCCCCCAATTCTAGATTGATCCAGTTAGTTTCTCAAGGTATTGTGTAATGCACTCCTTCATCCTCTATATTCTCTATAAACTGTTAATTAGGTCAAGAGGCTTTATGAGAGTCAGGTTAAATATTTAGGGGTGAGAATGATGTCATAGGTAATGTTGGGAATATTAACTTCTGAAAAAACCTCATCCAAGTTGATGCAACTGCATTTCAATCATTGATTCACCCATTTTTTCACTCACCCATCCATCATCCATCCATCAAGGTTCTACAATGAGCTGACCCTCTGTCATGTGTGATGTTGAGTGCTGTGACGGATACAGTGATGCAGCCAAGTCTTTCCTTAATGGCTGGGTGACAGAAAAGCACAGAGCTAGAAAAGTCAGTGCCTTACTCCATCTTTCTGGGTCAGAGCCAAAGGGCTCACTTTATCTGAAATAGCTGTAAAAATATAGATTCACCAACCCCTCAGATCCAGTGAAACAGAACCCCTTGACAAGGTCCAGAAACCTGTGTGTTAACCCATTTCATGGTTAAAAGAGGTCAAAGGAAAGCAGGTTTCGATGAAAGTTAATTCCTAAGGGAGTAGCCATCCTCCTAGGAGGAGGCTCCATTTTCCTCTGATTTACCAGAAAGGCAGACATAATGAACATCCCCAGGGTCTGGCAGTCCTTCAGTTACAGGAGACAAAGCATCCTGGCCCTAGTGACTGTGGTTATTTTAAAATATGCCATGAATTCTTTGGGCCACCTCCCTTCAAAAGGTAGAAATTAATTTCTCTCCCCTTGAGAGTAAGCCAGACTTAGTGATTTGCTTCTAACAAATAGGTTACGGTGGAGATGATCATCTTTGACTTCAAGACTAAATTCTGAAAAGCACTGCAGCTTCCCCTTGCTTTTTCTTAGATCTCTTGCTGAAGGGAATCCAGGCATCATATTGGGAAGGACTCCAGCAGCCCTATGGCTATCCCCACGGGAAGCAACTGAGGCCTTGTGCCGAGAGCCAGCATCACCTTGTCAGCCCTGTGAGGGACCATCTTGGTAGTGGGCTGTCCAGCCCCCATCAAGTCAAATCAGAGGATTGTGGCCTTGATTAACATTTTGACCACCACCTCCTAAGAGACTGCAAGCCAGAAAAACCCAGCTAAGCTGCTCCTAAATTTCTGACCCACAGAAATACATGAGATAATTAGTTTATTCATTTGGGGATCATTGGTTATGCAGCAATACGTAATTAATAACACAGAGACATCACACATGATTTTAGAACTGCTGCTGAGACCGTGCCAGTGAGCCCCATCTGTCTCTCCAGCTTGAGAACATCATTATGCAGGGCTCTGCATGCTCTCCTGTTGAATACACGTGTCTTCTCAACTGGTGGCTGACCTAACAGTGAAGCTCCTAGGTAGAAACCTGTGTCCATCCTCCAAAGAATCGGGAGTTGGAACATCCACCCCCTGAGTGAACTATGTTTGGAGATGACGCCATCGCCCCTTCCTTACCCGCAGAGTGTTCTTTGGAGACCTCTGTCTGAATGGATGGCAGCTGGGCAGCCCCACTCCTGGCTGGAGAACAGTTCTACTCAATGTAGAGCCAGCAGCACATGTGGGTATCAAAAGTGCCACCTTTGTTTCACTAGCGCCATGTTCTAACAAAACCAGCCGACTGGCTGTGATTTTGAAAAAGATTATAACATTGCTTTGGTACCAGAATTCTCTAGTCAATTTAATAAGACCTGTGAAGAAAGGCTAAATGTTAAGGGATCGCCAGTATTTTCTGGTTTACAGTGAGTTTGGGAGGGAGGGAGCAAAGTACAGTGTAGTGACATTTCTTTGTCAGCTTGATTTTGTTTTATATTACTCTGATAGATACAAATGAAAAGTGAGGTTGTTTGTATTAAGTATGATTTGAATTAAATTTTTAAAAATTAGACTACAAGCCAGTAAATAATGAGCAAAGAATGCCAACTGATAGTTCACAGAAGAGTCAAAATCCCTTGACATTTGAAAAGATTTTCAATCTGACTCATAGGTTATTGTTGTTCAGTCATTGAGTTGTGCCCAACTCTTTGCGACCCCATGGACTGCAGCATGCCAGGCTTCCCTGTCCTTCACTATCTCCCAGAGTTTGCTCAAACCCATGTTGGTGATGCCATAGGTAGAGAAGTATAAATTAAAACTGCCCTGAAATACGATCTTCCATCTAACAAATTGGCAAAAATCCAAAAGTTGGATTTGAATGACTTGTTCTATTGATGAAGCTGTAAGGAAATAGGCACTTTTATATCTTGCTAATAAGAGGGCAAAATGGCGTACACCTTATGGAGGAAAATTTTTCAATATCTTATAAAATGGACTGGTTTGATCTGCTTGCAGTCCAAGGGACTCTCAAGAGTCTTCTCCAACACCACAGTTCAAAAGCATCAATTCTTTGGTGCTCAGCTTTCTTTATGGCCCAACTCTCACTTCCATACATCACTACTGGAAAAACCATAGCTTTGACTAGATAGACCTTTGTTGGCAAAAAAATGTCTCTGCTTTTTACTATTCTGTCTAGATTGGTCATAGCTTTTCTTCCAAGGAACAAGCATCTGTTAATTTCATGGGTGTAGTCACCATCTGCAGTGATTTTGGAGCCCAGGAAAATAAAGCCTGTCACTCCTTCCATTGTTTCCCCATTGCCAGAAAGTGATGGGACTGGATGCCATGCTCTTTGTTTTTTGAAAGTTGAGTTTTAAGCAAGCTTTTTCACTTTTCCTCTTTCACTTCCATCAAAAGGCTCTTCAGTTCCTCTTTGCCTTCTGCCATCAGGTGGAGTCATCTGCATATCTGAGGTTATTGATAATTCTCCTGGCAATCTTGATTCCAGTTTGTGTGTCATCCAGCCCGTCATTTCACATGATATACTCTGCATATAAGTTAAATAAGTAGGGTGATAATATACAGCCTTGATGTACTCCTCTCCCAGTTTGGAACCAGTCTATTGCTCCATGTCTGGTTCTAACTGTTGCTTCTTGACCTGTATACAGATTTCTCAGGAGGCAGGTAAGGTGGTCTGGTATGCCCACCTCTTTCAGAATTTTCCACATTTTGTTGTGATCCACACAGTCAAAGGCTTTGGTGTAGTCAATAAAGCAGAAGTAGATGTTTTTCTGGAACTCTCTTGCTTTTTTCAATGATCCAACGGATGTTGGCAATTTGATCAATCTGCAAGGAGATCAAACCTGTCAATCCTAAAGTAAACCAGTCCTGAATATGCATTGGAAGGACTGATGCTGAAGCTAAAGCTCCAATAATTTGGTCACCTGATGTGAAGAACTGACTCATTGGAAAAGACCTTGATGCTGGGAAAGATTGAAGGCAGGAAGAAAAATGGATGACAGAGGATGAGGTAGTTGGATGGCATCACCGACTCAATGGCCATGAGTTTGAACCAGTTCTGGGAATGGGTGACAGACGGGGAAGCCTGGCGTGCTGCAGTCCACAGGGTTGCGAAGAGTTGGACACAACAGAGTGACTGAAATGAACTGAATTAAACTGAACAAAATTAAATATGCGTTTACATTTCAAAGTAGCAATGCCACTTCTAGAAATGTACAGTGAAGATGCATCTACTCAAATAAAAAACAGCATAAGTATGAGGTTACTCATTGTGATACTATTTTAATATTAAAAGACTAGGGAACTTGCCTGAAGGCCCAGTGGTTAAGGATCCACCTGCTAATGAAGGGGACACAGGTTCAATCTCTGGTCCAGGAAGATGCCACATGCCACTTAGCAACTAAAGCATAGGCACCAGAACTCCTGAGCCCTTATGGTGCAACTACTAAAGCCTGTGTGCCTAGAGCCTGTGCTCTGCAACAAGAGAAGCCACCACAACAAGGCCCGTGCCCCGCAACCAAGAGTCGTCCCTGCTCATTGCAACTAGAGAAAGCCCACACATAGCAGCAGAGACTCAGCAGAACCAAAAACTAATTTAAAAAATAGGAACAATCTAGATGTCCATAAAAGTTGCACAAGCCATGAGATATTCACATAATGGTGTGTATGTGTATGCGTGCTCAATTGTGTCCGACTCTGATCTCACGGACTGTAGCCCACAAGACAGCTCTGTCCATGAGATTTTCCAGGCAAGAGTACCAGAGTGGGTTGTGATTTCCTCCTCCAGGGGATCTTCCTGATCGAACCCGTGTCTCCTACATTGGCAGGCAGATTCTTTACCACTGAACCACTGGAGAAGCCCAGTATAAATATATGGGTGGTTTCCCAGGTGGCATTATTAGTAAAGAACCTGACTTCCAAGGCAGGAGACATAAGAGATGCAGGTTTGATCCCTGGGTCAGGAAGATCCTCTGGAGGAGGGCATGGCAACCCATTCCAGTATTCTTGCCTGGAGAATCCCATGGACAGAGGAACCTGGCAGGCTACAGTCCATGGGGTCTCAAAGAATCGGACATGACTGAAGTGACTTCACACACACACACACACACACACACACATACATACCAAAAAAGAAGCACTAGAAGTATATACTTGAAACCAATAAAAATAATGATGACCTAAAGGGAATGGGTGGAACAGGGTAGATAAGAAAGGAGTGGAACCAAGACTTTTCTAGCACATTTTTTCATATAGTATATGTTTTATGTGTTCAAAAATTAAATCAAAATTAATCTCAATGCTGAATATTAACAGGAATAAATGACTGTAATTGTATATCAAGTCAGTAATATAAAAGCAAAGAAAAACAATTATCTAAATAACTTTCAACACACTATTCTAAGTTTACATATGTGCTCAGTAAGATATATTTTAAGGATTTAAAACCTTCAAAAAATCTTTTACTTTACTCAGTAGTTTTAATGGTAGTAACATTGAATTGTAATCCAAAGAGAGAAAGAATTCCAAAGCCAGCAACCTACTATAGAAAGAGGAGACCCTTATAAAAGCTGGACTATGATTCTGGCTTTTTTCCAGAGCCAAAGGGCACTCAGACATGGGCCAGGACAGGAACGGAGCAGCGACCCGCCCAAGGCCACACACATCTAACCAGCTGTGAAGGCCCCGCCCCAGCACACAGCCCTGAAGGGCACAGGCCCTCCTGAAGGACATCGGCTCTGCCAGGTTCGACCCATGGGATTGGTAACAACTGTTAGTGTTTGTGGAGCGGCTGTGGAGAACAGATCAGCCAGCTGGCACCTGCAGAAATGTACTCTAGCCCCTAACCTGCAGCTCCTGTGGAAAACTCCATCTGGAAAAAGGGCTGAGAGAGCAGAGCTTTGGAGCCAGAGAAAGGAAATCTTGGAGGCAACATAGCACCTAAAGACTTGAAGGAAGGTGGGAGCACCAGAGTGTCTGGTGGGGCCTGGAAGACTGGACAGACAGGGCAATGGTTACTCACTACTTGGGGTCTGGAACCACCAGGACGGCCTTGAGGCTGAGGAAGAACCACAGCCCCTCGAGGGGCTGGGACCTCACCAAGCCTCTGCAGTCATCCTAGAACCCGGTCCCCTCCTTCTTCTGGAAGAGAGAGTCCTCCTCCTTTGTGAAAACCCCTAGTAAGCCATTTGACCCACTCAGCACCTGTTGGTAGGATTCACTGGCTCGTTGAAAGGCCTTTAAGGAAATTTCCTAGGACTGGCTTGGCACATGACAACAGTGGTGGCTCATCCGCCCCAACCAAACTGTCCTGCCCAGCTTCCACCCCTCAGGCCTGAGCAAGCTCCTGGAGCACTTGTAGAGCAGTTAAATCACCGCCCAACTCTCTTCCTCATCAAGGTGCCATCTGTCACTTTGTCGCCTCAGGGAGGGAGAGCATTAAGTCACCCTGTACTCCTAGCCTTGGTCCCATTCAGCCAGAGGGCCGGGCACCCGCTGAATGAAGCAAGGTGCAGACAGCATTTCTAAGCAGTCACATGCTTCACTCAGCAGGAATCTCCTCCCATCCCCCAAAACATTCCTTACTAGCAAAAGCTCCATCCAGGTCCTCCACTTTGTTCCTGTTGGGGTACTCGGATTGGTGGCAGCATGCATGATACTCCAGGAATCCCAGGTATGCAAGATTCAGGAGGGCTTATGGCATGAAGCACCCAACCATGCATGGTTGCCCACCAACATTTAGAGGACATTTTACCCCTCCACCCACTCACCACTGAGAATGGAATATTTCCTACCATATCAGTGAACAAAGGATGTCAGCAATTGCAGCCACACTTACGGTGAGCTGGTGGGCTCCGAGGGAACTCAGGAAGGAAAGAATACCTGCCATCTAGCAGCCATCAGACTGCAACCACTCCCTGTGATGAGCCCTGAGGAAATTCAGGATGTGAAAACACAGGATACTGGCCCCAGACAGCTGAGGTGCATATCAAAGGAATGATTTCAGTGAGCCCAGACTCTTGCATCTTCCTATACGTAGAAAAGTACCAAATTCCTTAACTTGGAATATCTGGTTTTCTTTAATTTACCAAAATCTCTTGATGTTCAGATTACTTGCCCTTTGTTGGAAAGCTCCTATGCATCATGGCTTCCCACCTCACCTCCTCAGAACATTTCTCTAAGGGTTACTTGACATGCTGCCTCCCAGGCTTGAGTCTTAGAAATTTCCACCAAATAAACAATAACGCTCAACTTTTAGCTTGGGTGTGTTTTTCATTTGACACCACCCCCACAGCATGCTTCCTGACCGCCCTTTCCTTTGCAGAAACTTATACACTAGAGACTCAAATCAGTATTTCCTATGTCCAGGGTGGCAGCTAGCAGAGCCCAGCCCACCACACTGATTGGTCCATTATGGGCTGGGAGGAACTGAGAAGATGGAGCCCTGGCTGAGGCAGTTTCATACTTCTGCCCACTTGGACAATCTTGAGCATTTTCCATTTCAACCCAATTAGCACTTTCCTCCACTCTGTCTCATCTTGGTAAATGTCATTGATGCTTCCAGTCTGTAGACACATAGCCATCTTGACCTCTTCCAACACAAAACCATGCCTTCCTTAATAAATGAGTCCAAATTTTCTCAGTCTGGAAATACAGGAGGAAAGGGTAGGTGACATCATCCTGACTTTGTTTCCCCACTCCCTTGGGGCTCTTTCATGAATCACATTGGAGAAGGCAACGGCAACCCACTCCAGTACTCTTGCCTGGAAAATCCCATGGACAGAGGAGCCTGGTAGGCTGCAGTCCATGGGGTCGCACAGAGTTGGACACGACTGAAGTGACTTAGCAGCAGCAGAAGCAGCATGAATCACATGCAGAGTTGCGTAGAAGGCTAGGACTGGGCAACACTGCAAAGCCTCCATCAACACTGGGAACTGACCAGGAACTCACATGCTACCCCTCAAAGATCCTTAGCGTAGGCTGGGAAGTATAAATGACACCCTCCAGAAGGAACTGAAGTCAAAACAAGGAGCTCATAATCCCAGATAATCTAGCCCACAAGATGTTGCCTCTGCAGTTTCCCTCTGTTGTCCTCTCAGCAGTGTTTCCTAGATTCTGAGATAATTTGGGCCAGGTCGAAATGGGACTCAGGAATTTAACATGTTCAACAGTTTTCTTGGTTCTTATCATCATGGATCCTTGCATATCCAACCAGACTACCGTATCTCTTTTGCCTATCTAAGGCTGCCCTTCTAAGGCTGACTTCCTGTTTCTGGATTCATCCCCTTCCTGTGACCTGCCCTGGAATAATGACCCCCTTCAGGAGAGACCCACTACTCCCATGGCCTCAGGCCTCTACATGTTAACCACACCAGAAGGCCAACAGTCATATCACACAAGGTTGTCACAGAAGCCACCTTAACTTTTTTTTACTTTTTAAAATTGAAGTATAGTTGACTTGCAATGTTGTGTTAATTACTGCTGTATAGCCAGTGATTTGGTTATACACACACATACACACACACGTGTTTTACAGAATTTTGTTGTTTTCTGTCAAACCTCAACATGAATCAGCCATAGGTATATATATATATCCCCTCCCTTTTGAACCTTGCTCCCATCTTCCTCCCCATCCCACCCCTCTAGATTGATACAGAGCCCCTGTTTGAGTTTCCTGAGCCATACAGCAAATTCCCATTGGCCAGTTATTTTACATATGGTAATGTAAGTTTACATGTTACTCTTTCCATACATCTCACCCCCTCCTCCCCTCTCCCCATGTCCATAAGTCTATCCTCTATGTCTGTTTCTCCACTGCTGCCCTGTAAATGAATTCTTCAGTACCATTTTTCTAGATTCCATATATATGTGTTAGAATATGATACTTATCTTTCTCTTTCTGACTCACTTCACTCTATTATAGGTTCCCGATTCATCCACTTCATCAGAACTGACTCAAATGCATTCCTTTTTATGGTTGAGCAATATTCCATTGTGTATATGTACCACAATTTTTTTATTCATTCATCTGTTGATGGACATCTAAGTAGCTTCCATGTTCTAGCTATTGTAAATAGTGCTGCAATGAACAACGGGATACACGTGTCTTTTTCAACTTTGGTTTCCTCAGGGTTTAGGCCTAGGAGTGGGATTGCTGGGTCATATGGTAGTTTTATTCCTAGTTTTTTTTTTAAGGAATCTCCATACCATCTTCCATAGGGGCTGCATTAATTTACATTCCCACCAAAAGTGCAAGAGGGTTCCCTTTTCTCCACACCCTCTCCAGCATTTATTGTTTGTAGACTTTTTGATGATGGCCATTCTGACTGGTGTGAGGTGATACCTTATTGTAGTTTTGATTTGCATTTCTCTAATAATGAGCAATGTTGAGCATCTTTTCATGTGTTTGTTAGCCATCTGTATGTCTTCTTTGGAGAAATGTCTGTTTAGGTCTTTTCCCCACTTTTTGATTGGGTTGTTTGTTTTTCTGGCATTGAGTTGTATGAACTGCTTGTATATTTTGGAAATTAATCCTTTGTCAGTTGTTTCATTTGCTATTATTTTCTCCCATTCTGAGAGTTGTCTTTTCACCTTGCTTATAGTTTCCTTTGCTGTGCAAAAGTTTTTAAGTTTAATCAGGTCCCAGTTGTTTACTTTTGTTTTTATTTCCATTACTCTAGGAGGTGGGTTGTAGAGGATCTAGCTTTGATTTATATCATCAAGTGTTCTGCCTATGTTTTCCTCTAAGAGTTTTATAGTTTCTGGTCTTACATTTAGGTCTTTAATTGATTTTGAGTGTATGGTGTTAGGAAGTGTTCTAATTTCATTCTTTTACATGTAGCTGTCCAGTTTTCCCAGCACCATTTATTGAAGAGGCTGTCTTTGCCCCATTGTGTATTCTTGCCTCCTTTGTCAAAACTAAGGTACCCATAGGTGCATGGGTTTATTTCCAGGCTTTCTATCTTGTTCCATTGGTCTATATTTCTATTTTTGTTCCAATACCATACTGTCATGATGACTGTAGCTTTGTAGTATAATTTGAAGTCAGGAAGGTTGATTCCTCCAGCTCCAGTCTTCTTTCTCAAGACTGCTTTGGCTATTCAGGGTCTTTTGTGTTTTCATATGAATTGTGAAATTTTTTGTTCTAGTTCTGTGAAAAATGCCATTGGTAATTTGATATGGATCACATTGAATCTGTAGATTGCATTTGGTAGTATAGTTATTTTCACTATATTAATTCTTCCTACCCAGGAACATGGAGTATCTCTCCATCTGTTTATATCATCTTTGATTTCTTTCATTAGTGTCTTATAATTTTCTGTGTATAGTTCTTTTGCCTCCTTAGGTAAGCTTATTCCTAGATATTTCTTTTTGTTGCAATGGTGAATGGGATTGGTTCCTTAATTTCTCTTTCTGATTTTTCATTGTTAATATATAGAAATGCAAGTGATTTCTGTGTATTGATTTTGCATCCTGCAACTTTGCTAAATTCACTGATTAGCTCTAGTAATTTTCTGATACTATCTTTAGGGTTTTCTATGTACAGTATCATGTCATCTGCAAATAGTGAGAGCTTTACTTCTTTTCCAATCTGGATTCCTTTTATTTCTTTTTCTTCTCTGGCTGCTGTAGCTAGGACTCCCAGAACTATGTTGAATAATAGTGGTGAAAGTGGACACCCTTGTCTTGTTCCTGATCTTAGAGGGAATGCTTTCAGTTTTTCACCATTGAGAATAATGTTTGCTCTAGGCTTATCATATATGGCCTTTACTATGTTGAGGTAGGTTCCTTCTGTGCCCATTTATTGAAGAGTTTTAATCATAAATGGGTGCTGAATTTTGTCAGGCTTTTTCTGCATCTATTGAGATGATCATATGGTTTTTATCTTTTAATTTGTTAGTATGGTATATCACATTGATTGATTTACATATATTGAAGAATTCTTGCATTCCTGGAATAAACCCAACTTAATCATGGTGCGTGAGCTTTCTGATGTGTTGCTGAATTCTGTTTGCTAAAATTTTGTTGAGGATTTTTGCATCCACGTTCATCAGTGATATTGGCCTGTAGTTTTCTTTTTTGTGTGTTGTCTTTGGTTTTGGTATCAGGGTGATGGTGGCCTTGTAGATGGTGGCCTCCTCTGCAATTTTTTGAAAGACTTTTAGAAGGATAGGCATGAGATCTTCTCTAAATGTTTGATAGAATTCTCCTATGAAGCCACCTGGTCCTAGGCTTTTGTGTTTTGGGATATTTTTGATCACAGCTTCAATTTCAGTGCTTATAATAGGGTTGCTTATAATTTCTGTTTCTTCCTGGTTCAGTCTTAGAAGATTGAACTTTTCTAAGAATCTGTCCATTTCTTCCAGGTTATCCATTTTATTGCCATATAGTTGTTCATAATAGTCTTTTATAATCCTTTGTATTTCTGCCATCTCTGTGGTAACCTCTCCTTTTTCATTTCTAATTTTGTTGATTTGATTCTTCTCTCTTTTTTTCTTGATGAGTCCAGCTAAAGGCTTGTCAGTTTTGTTTTTCTTCTCAAAAAACCAACTTTTAGTTTTATTGATCTTTACTATTGTGTGTTTTTTTTTTTTCATTTCTTTTTCATTTATTTCTGCTCAGATATTTATGATTTCTTTCCCTCTACTAATTTTGGTTTTTTTGTTGTTGCTGTTCTTCTTCTTTTTCTAGTTGTTTTAGGTGTAAGTTAGGTTGCCTATGCTATGTTTTTCTTGTTTCTTGAGGTAGGATTGTATTGCTATGAACTTGCCTCTTAGGACTGCTTTTGCTGCATCCCATGGGTTTTAAATTGTTGTTTTCATTGTCATTTGTTTCTAGAAATGTTTTGATTTCCCTTTTGATTTCTTCAGTAACCTGTTGGTTATTTAGAAACGTGTTGTTTAATCTCCATGTGTTTGTGTTTTTTACAGTTTTTTTCTTGTAATTGACATCTAGTCTCATAGCATTGTGATTGGAGAAGATGCTTGATATTATTTCAATTTTCTTAAATTTACTGAGGTCTGATTTGTGTCCCAAGGTGTGGTCTATTCTGGAGAATGTTCCATGTGCACTTGAGAAGAAGGTGTATTCTTCTGCATTTGGATGGAATGTCCTGAAGATATCAATGAGACCCATCTCATGTAATGTATCATTTAAGACTTATGTTTCCTTATTAATTTTCTGTTTTGATGATCTGTCCATTGGTGTGAGTGGGGTGTTAAAGTCTCCTACTATTATTGTGTTACTGTCAATTTCTCCTTTTGTGTCTGTTAGTGTTTGTCTTATGTATTGAAGAGCCCCTATGTTGGGTGCATAGATATTTACAATTGTTATGTCTTCCTCTTGGATTGATCTCTTGATCATTATGTAGTGTCCTTCCTTATCTCTTGTAATCTTCTTTATTTTAAGGTCTATTTTGTCTGATATGAGGATTGCTACTCTAGCTTTCTTTTGCTTCCCATTTGTAAGGAATATATTTTTCCATCCTCTCACTTTCAGTCTATATGTATCTTTAGGTCTGAAGTGGGTTTCTCATAGACAGCATATATATGGGTGTTGTTTTTGTATCCATTCAGCCAGTCTGTCTTTTGGTTGGAGCATTTAATCCACTGACATTTAAAGTAATTATTGATATATATGTTCCTATTGCCATTTTCTTAATTGTTTGGGGTTGATTTTGTAGATCTTTTTTCTTCTCTTGTATTTCTTGACTATACAAGTCCCTTTAACATTTGTTGTAAAGCTGGTTTGGTACTATTGAATTCTATTAACTTTTGCTTGTCTGAAAAGCTTTTTGTTTCTCCATCAATTTTGAATGAGATCCTTGCTGGGTACAGTAATCTTGGTTGTGGATTTTTCCCTTTCAGTACTTTAAATATACCCTGCCATTCCCTTCTGGCCTGCAGAGTTTCTGCTGAAAGATCAGCTGTTAAGCGTATGGGGTTTCCCTTGTATGCTACTTGTTGCTTCTCCCTTGCTGCTTTTAATAGTCTTTCCTTGTGTTTGGTCTTTGTTAGTTTGATTAGTATGTGTCTGGGTGTGTTTCTCCTTGGGTTTATCCTGTATGGGATTCTTTGTGCCTCTTGAACTTGATTGACTATTTCCTTTTCTATGTTAGGGAAATTTTCAACTATAATCTCTTCAAAAATTTTCTCATTTTCTTTTCCTCTTCTTCTTCTGGGACCCCTATAATATGAGTATTGGTGCATTTGATATTGTCCCAGAGGTCTCTGAGACTATCCTCAGTTCTTTTCATTCTTTTTGAATTATTCTGCTCTTCAGAAGTTATTTCCACCATTTTATCTTTCAGCTCACTGATTCGTTCTTCTGCTTCAGATATTCTGCTATTGATTCCTTCCAGAGTATTTTTAATTTCAGTAATTGTGTTGTTTATCTCTGTGTATTTATTCCCTAATTCTTCTAGGTCTTTTTAAATTGATTCTTGCATTTTCTCCATTTTGTTTTCAAGGTTTTTGATCATTTTTACTATCATTATTCTGAATTCTTTTTTCAGGTAGTTTGCCTACTTCCT
The DNA here is from genome assembly GCF_033118175.1 of Dama dama. Taxonomy (NCBI): domain Eukaryota; kingdom Metazoa; phylum Chordata; class Mammalia; order Artiodactyla; family Cervidae; genus Dama; species Dama dama. The sequence continues at coordinate 16,845,919 of NC_083705.1, forward strand.
CTTCATTTATTTGGACTTCTGTGTTTCTAGGTTGTTCCCATGCATCCTGAGAAACCTATTTGCAGGTCAAGAAGCAATAGTTAGAACCAGACATGGAACAACAGACTGGTTCCAAATTGGGAAAGGAGTATGTCAAGGCTATATATTGTCACCCTGCTTATTTACCTTCTATACAAAATGCTTATATGCTTATTTACCTTATATGCATCATGCAAAATGCTGGGCTGGATGGAACACAAGCTGGAATCAAGATTGCCAGGTGAAATATCAATAACCTCAGATATGCAGATGACACCACCCTCATGGCAGAAAGAAAAGAGGAACTAAAGAGCCTCTTGATGAAGGTGAAAAAGAAGAGTGAAAAAGCTGACTTAAAACTCAACATTCAAAAACAAAGATCATGGTATCCAGTCCCATCACTTCATGGAAAACAGATGGGGAAACAATGGAAACAGTGACAGACTTTATTTTCTTGGGCTCCAAAATCACTGCAGATGGTGACTGCAGCCATGAAATTAAAAGATGCTTGCTCCTTGGAAGAAAAGCCATGACAAACCTAGATAGCATATTAGAAAGCAGAGACATTACTTTGCCAACAAAGGTCCATCTAGTCAAAGCTGTAGTTTTTCCAGTAATCATGTATGGATGTGAGAGTTGGCCCATAAAGAAAGCTGAGCACCAAAGAATTGATGCTTTTGAACTGTGGTGTTGGAGAAGACTCTTGAGAGTCCCTTGGACTGCAAGGAGATCCAACCAGTCAATCCTAAAGGAGATCAGTCCTGAGTGTTCATTGGAAGGACTGATGCTGAAGCTGAAGCTCCAATACACTGGCCACCTGATGTGAAGAGCTGACTCATTAAAAAAGACCCTGAGGCTGGGAAAGATTGAAGTCGGGAGGAAAAGGGGACGACAGAGGATGAGATGGTTGGATGGCATCATTGACTCAATGGACATGAGTTTGAGCAAGCTCCAGGAGTTGGTGATGGACAGGGAGGCCTGGCGTGCTGCAGTCCATGGGGTCACAAAGAGTCAGACATGACTGAGCGACTGAACGACAATAACAACATGTTATGAACAAAGGGGTGCGTGTATTTTTTGAATTACAGTTTTGTCTGGATATATGCCCAGGACTGGGATTTCTGGATCATATGGTGATTCTATTTTCAGTTTTCTGAGGAACCTCCATACTCTTTTCCACAGCAGCTGCCCTAACTTACATTCCCACCAACAGTGTAGGAGTGTTCCCTTTTCTCCGCACCCTCTCCAGCACTTGTTATTTGGAGACTTTTTAATGATGGCCATTCTGACTGGTGTGAGGTGGTACCTCACTGTAGTTATGATTTACATTTCTCTAATAATTAGTAATGTTCAGCATCTTTTCATGTGCCTATTAGCCATCTGTATTTCTTCTTTGGAGAAATGTCTATTTTAGGTCTTCTGCTCATTTTTGGATTGGGTTGTTTTTTGTTGTTGAGTTTATAAGCTGATTGCGTATTCTGGATATTATAGCCCTTGATCATATCATTTACAATATTTTCTCCAATTCTATAGATTGTCTTTTCATTTATTTATGGTTTCCTTTGCTGTGCAAAAATTTGTAGTTTCATTAGGTCCTATTTTTTAATTTTTGTTTTTATTTCTGTTTCCTTGGGAGACTAGCCTAAGAAAACACTGGTAAGATTTATGTCAGTGTTTTGCCTATATTCTCTTCTAGGAGTTTTATGATGCCATGTCTTATGTTTAAGTGTTTAAGCCATTTTAAGTTTATTTTTGTGTGTGGTGTGAATATATATTCTAATTTCATTGATTTATAGTCAGCTGTCAAACTTCCCAAAAGCACTTGCTGGAGTGACTTATCTTTTTCCCACTGTATAATCTTGCCTCCTTTGTAGCAGGTTAGTTGACCGTAGGCATGTGGATTTATTTCTCAGCTCTCTGTTCTATTCTGTTGATCCGTACATCTTTCTTTGTGCCAATACCATGCTCTTTTTGGTTGCTGTAGCTTTATAGTATTGTCTGAAGTCTGGGAAGGTTATGCCTCCTGCTTTGTTCCTTTTACTCAAGATTGCTTTGGCAATTCTGGGTCTTTCGTGGTTCCATATGAACTTTAGAATTATTGGTTCTAGTTCTATAAAAAATGTCATGGGTACTTTGATAGGGATCACATTGAAGAGGCCACCTTAACTTTAACTGCCCCTGCACTCCACTCCAGCCTCTCAGATGGAACTTTGATGAGCACATACTCACCTCCCCTTCAGCTTTCATCCTCTGAAATCTGCTTTATTGTCTTGCCCCACTCCTCCATAGCTTGTAGAAATACTAAAGGAACCTGACCTTGTCAAAGAATGCTTCAATATCAGTAGAATTTCTTGATTGGGTCCACTTAACTTATCCCTGGGGGAGGACAAAGATGTCACAAGAGGGGCTTTTCCTAGTGTAGGGGGAGCAGGGCAGTGCCTGGCGTGGGTGGTCCCCCCGATGTAGACCTCATCACTATTTTCTGTTAAGCAGAGCATCATGCCTCCCAACACCACAGGAGGAAAATCTGGAGTAAGATTTCTTATGCTCCTGATGATAATGTTTAGTGTTCAAAACAATACATGAAAAGATGCTCAACATTATTTGTCATGAGGGAATGACTTCATCAGTGAAGCCAAAACCATAATGAAATACCACTTCACACAAAGATGACAATAATAATCATGATGATAATATTAACAAAAATAAGTGGTGCTGAGGGTGGGGAAGAATGGAACTTTTGTACATGGTTGGTGGGGATATAAAAAGGGGCAGCCTCTGTAGAAAACAGTATTCAGTTCCTCAAAAACTCAAAGGTCATGTATGACCCAGCAATTTCATATCTATGTATATACCCAAAAGAACTGAAAATAGATACTCCAAAAAATACTTGGATACAAATATTAATAGCTACACTATTCACAACTGCCAGAAGGCGGACACAACCCAAATGTCCATCATGAATAAACTGTGGTATATACACACAAAGGAATATTATTCAGCTCCAAAAAGGAATGAAGTATTGATACATGTTACAATGTGGATGAAGCTCTAAAACAGCATGCTAAACGAAAGAAGACAGACACAAAAGTTCAGATGTTGTATGATATAACCTATATGAAATACCCAGAAAAGGTAAATCTAGGGAGAGAGAAGAGGTTGGTAGTTTCCAGGGGATGGGAAGGAAATAATGGGGAGAGCCTACTTACTGGGTATGGGGTTTTATTTGGGGATGAAAATATTTTGGAATTAGAGATGGTGACTATACAACATTGTGAATGTACTAAACACCATTGAATTTTTCCCTTTAAAATGGTTGATCTTATATGACTGATTTCACATTAAAAAAAAAAGCTGATAAAAAGGCAAAATCAGTAACAGCCCGCCAGATGGGTTTTCAGAGCTGTCATACTTTTTTAGAAACTTAATAGGTGAAGGATGCATCTTCCTGTGACTAAAGGATTCGTCCCAGCTTGACTGCCCAAGCCTCAGTCCTGCAATGGACATCTCTTGCTTAGGGTCCCCTTGCAATGCTGTGGCTTCATCAGCTCTCACTTGGCTGAATACTGAGGAGATGGATGGAGGTAAAACAGACCTCTCCCACCAGAAGGTCAAACTTATACCTAAGCATTTCTAACTACCATTTAAGTTTACTAGCATATAAAAGTAAAACGCCCAGTTACAAACCCTAACGTTGAGTCATTAAAAAGGCTCTTGATTATATATGAGAACTTGTAAGTGTTTAAAACTTAATTCTACCTAGAAGTTTTGGCTTAATCATTTTAAACAAGTGACAGAAGCAAGTGGTGATAATCTACCCTTTGTCCTAATTTTAGAATGTGAATAATTAACCTTCCAGGGGGAAAAAAAGCAGAATTTTAAGAGCAATTCAATCCAATAAATGTTCAGTTTAGAAATAGGTCGGTCCTGCTGGTACAGACTGTTACTCCTGATTTATTGCAGTGGCAATTCCCATGAAATCAGTCATTACTTCAGTTAAACTATTGAAGCATTAACGCCTTAAATTCTGCTTTCAGGCACTTAAATATTGGATAATACTGATTTTTATGGGGATTATGGTAAAAAGGGCTTGTGGTAAAAGGCATAAAAAGTTACATTGTTGCTACATCAAATTTTGTTAACAAAAATGCTAAGTTTCCACAACTTTTCGATTCTAAAAATGTTTTTCCCAGGTAAATTTGAGAATAGTGATTATTGTTTAAGGTTTATATCTAGAATAAATATCTATTATAGTACCCAACTATACAAGTGTTTTTGTTCAGCAATAGGCTTACAAGAATAAAAGCTGGTGGTGCAGACAGTTGGGTACCTTATAATACAGAAAGACACATCCTTCCTGAACCTCTATGGGGGAATCTAGTTACCAAAATGTCCCAAGAAATTTCTTCTCCAAAATATCACATCATTGTAAGAAGGCTTTCAGGCATCAGTGTGTTAGTAAGTGCCCCAGTGTAGATTACCTAGTTACCCTAACTACCTTCTTTCAAAATGAAAAAAAAAGGAAAAAAGGAATAGGAAGAGGAGGGAGAGAGGAGAGGGAAGAAGAGGAAGAAATAATAAATGAGTAGAGTAATCTGGTTTCCCTGCCCCAGAAGCAATTAACATTGGAAACCCAATGGGCCAAGCTAAACATTAACCACTGCTTTTGGTTGGCCTTTGGCAGCACAGGGGAGAGATATCCACCTGGCTTTCAGAAACCAGCTAGGTAGGTCCAACATCTAACCTCACCGTTGAGAAGCAATGTGACCTTGAATAAGTTCATCAGCCTCTCTGAGCCTTTGTCTCTTCATGCACCAGTACAAATGATCCCACCAATCTCCCAGAATAGTAGGTCTCAGTGAGAGAACCCTGCTTAAGTTCCCATCTGGAAGCACCCTGCCTCTCCCATGGTCTAAAGCTTAATCTGACGGCTTAATCTGGAAGGTTTGTTCCTGATTTTGATGCTATACCAAGAAGTCAGGACACAGCTGATGCTACTGTATTTTTTATTAGAAAACAAATAAAATAGTGATTGATTCTATATAAAATTGAACATGAGTCCATGGTTCATGGCAGGGAAGGCTCAGAAGATGGAGGCAAGGATGTGGTAGCAGCAGTTTCTTTTTCTTCGTATCTGGGAGGCAGATCGGACAAGAGGTGGACAGTGTGGGAGGTTTCAGAGGATGAAGCGGTCCCAGAAATCGTATATATCGATTCACAATCTCTCTCAGAGGCCGCGCCTTGGCTCTCAGGAGTTGGGGACCTATGAAGAAGAAGAGGAGGGAACATGAACGGGAGAACAGGGAATCAGTCACCATGCTTAAATACCAGGTTCTGGTCACATGTTTAATTAGATGCATTTGGAAGCATTTGCAAGGGCTTCCAGAGTAATTTCTTCCCATATATATTTTGCATATATATGTTTTAACTTCTTACCCCTTACTGTCCTTAGAGCTGATTGTAATATTAAGACAGTTTCACTCCTGTTGTTATTCCCCTTGTCATTGAAAAGACAAAGAGTACAAACATATAGATGCCTTCCAAAAAAGTACATGCACATACACACACAGCTACGCCTCTCTGCTATTTCATCTGGAGACAGCTAACATAAGGGAGACAAACTTGTGCAAATAAAAAATTAAATCATTAAGCCAAAAGCTTGAAGGGAGGTGGGAAGGCATACTGGTTAATGGAGTGGGCTCCAGCAAAGGGCAGACCTGCATCTGAATTTCCACCCTGCTGCTTTTGAGCTGTTTGATCTCTAAGCCTCAGCTTTCTCATCTGTAAAATGGGGGTGATGACAGTGTGTACCTTCTAAGTAACTATGAGAATGATATAAGGTAATAGAAGAAAAGCCAGACTCTGGCATAGTGGCAGCAGGGGGAGTCGTTTTTAGTAGAAGTAATAGACAGCTATCTATTTATCTCTGCGAAATTCATTACTGGAGAAAAGAATACAAAAATTCACAAACAGAATTCTCCAAATTCCAGAACCTAACCTCCCTTTCATCCACACAGGGCAACTCCTGCATTCATCCCTGGTTGGATTTCCAGCTCACCACCCAGTTTGGAGCACTAGACTGTGTACCCTAAAACACGAATGACCAGGTAAGGCAGCACTCATCCTGAGCATGCTCAGGTCCCTAGCAATCTCTTGGGTCCCGCTTCTCACTGCCTTTAAAAACTGCGTGTCTCAAAAGTCAGTTTTCACTGAGTGAGGCTCTGTCCTGGGAGATTTTCCAGCGATCCCGCCTTCACTTCCTACACCCTGGGTTCCCATCTGGGGAGGTACAGTGCCTGCCCCAGCCCTGCTCGTCTGGCGTCTCCCAGAACTCCTTCCTTTTGTACCTTCCCTGCCCGAGGATTCGCCACAGGTCTCTGACGCCTCTGCCCTCTTGGTTTCAGCTGCCTCTTTGCCATTCCATCTCCAGGACCTCAGTTCCCTCCAAGCTCTGGCCTGTCCAGTCTCCCTCCAAGGCCCACGCTTTGCTCTCCTTCCACCACAAGCCAGCCATTCTCTTCTCCTGATTATATGAGCCCATTCTCATCCTCCTCAGTCAGGGACCTTCCCTGTCACTGTCTCTCACCCTTGACGTCACGACCTCTGATTTTCCCATCATCCTCCACCACAGATTCCCTCCCATACTCCTTTTTTTTTTTTTTTTTAAATAAATGCTCTATCATTTTATTTAATTTGGCCACACCACACAGCACATGAGAATCTTAGTTCCTTGACTAGGGATTGAACCCACGACCCCTGCAGTAGAAGCACAGAGTCCTAACCACTGGACCACCAGGAAGTCCTGCTCCTCCCTTTCCGATCACCACAGTCCCAGGCTCCTGTTACTCCAGCTGGCCCATGACCGTGAGTCACCCTCCTAACTGGTCTGGCCGCCCTCAGCCTTTCCCCAATCAGAGCTGAGCTAACCACTGCTCATATTCCATTGCTGTAACTCCTCAACCTTCAGTGGCATCCCTCTGCCTCAAGAAAAAACACTCACGTTTACACTGTTTAATGTGACCCCAGGCAGGCCTCCTAATTTGTGACATGTGGGAAGCCTGGGGGATATAAATGGGAATCTAACATTTCTCTTCAAGCAATCTGAGAAGACTCTGAGGCCCAGGGGACAACTTAAAATTGAGGGGAGAAGACTGGCATGCTCAAGGCAGGGTGCAGGCTGATTTCAGTCAGTCACTCAAGTATCCCCATTAGATACTGGAGCCTCTGTACATTCTGGGGGTCTCCTGGGACCCCCACACCTCCCACAGTCCACAGCAGCCCAACTTCGCAGGGGCCTCCCGAGTTCTGGTCCAGCACTTGGGCTGGCTGACAGGTGGTTCAGCATTTTGAGGCCCAGTTCTGCTACAAGCACACACAGATGCCTGGAGAAGGCTTCACATGAACCTGGCATAACCACTCTTATAATTTTTAATTTATGTGCTACCCAAAGTTTCCTGGAAGGTGCTGTGAATATTAAGACGATAATTCTGATATCATGACAGCAAAATAGACACTCCTCCTTGATGGTTACACCTGTATCACAGCATAAAGCTGACTTGGCCTGAAGACAGGCACAGGCCTGAAGTGATTCAATGTTTCTACAGTTCAGGTTCAAAGGGAGAGTCTTACCCAGAGTGAAAAATACTGTAATATGAGGGTGGGCGTTCATCTGGCAGCAAACTGTCAGCCCCAGGACTCTGAGTAGCTGCAGAAGCTGAAGACTCAGGAAAGTAAGGTGGTGGAGGGGGTGGGAATATGATCACGGCATCACCTAAGGAAACACCACATTTTGTTGAAGACGGATGAGTAAAAAATGTAAGCAAATGAGCGAGAGCTAAAGACATTAATTATACCTTTGGCCCATATATAGCAAAGGTCAGAACACCAGCACTGAAAAGTGGGCAATTCAAGTTTACAGAGGCAGAGAATAGAGGTTACTAAAGAACTGGAGGCAAGGGCGATAGAGTCAGAGTTTAATGGAGGCAGAGATTCTGTTCAGGATAATGAGAAACCAGGAACTGATAATGGTGATGGCGGGTTGTATAACACGGTGAATGGACCGAGTGCCACTATACACTTAAAAATGATTACATTGGTAAATTGTAGGTTATATCTATTTTACCATGTTAAAAAGAACTGAGCCTACATTTCATAGCAAGTCTCAGCTAAAGCGTTTCTCACAAGTGTTTGCTAACAATGTTCCTTACCTCCCCTGGGATGTCTACTGCTGTAAAGTTTTTCTCATTTCCAACTTACAGTTTTAATTCTTCAAAAGTCAGCTGTTGGGTAAAGTGGCTCTGCTCCTCAAATGCAGTTTCAGCCTCTGAACAAATGACAATACCACCGCAATATAGTCCCTCATCCCTATTTCCACAAATGTGGTTCCGTTCTTGCTGAATTTTTTATCTACCAATGTTTCTTCCAAGCTTTATCAAAAACTGTCAAACTCAAAGAAAAACTAGGGTTTTTTTCTCCCCTGCATTTTTTATTGCCACTGTTCACTCCAGAACCCATTCCTGTGTTTTGGGAAGGAGAACAGGGGACCAGATACAAGCTCAGATTCCAACTCAAAATGTACTAGATGAGTTTCCCAGAACCTTCTAGACATGTGGTGGCACCACTATGAAGAGGTCTGAGGGCAGCTTCTGCTAAGGTGGCCACTCCAAATGACAGCTCAGGAAGAAGGAAGGAGCAAAGAGGACTTTACTTCCCTTCTGGGAGGAGACTGGTTTATATTGGTGGCAGTCCTGATGCTCGCAGGGTTCTCTAAAGCTACCGGGGTTCCACTTGCCAGTTACTACCTGGCGTGGCCCAAACAAGTCATTTGCCCTCTTTACGTCCCAGCCCACATCTGTAAACTGCCTCAGAGGACAGATAGGAGGACCAGATTCATGTGAGGGGTTAAGACGGTGCTGAGCATGGAACAAGCTCTCTCAGGGATCACACACTCTCAGAGGGACTTTCTCTGCAGTAAGCAGCACCTGTCTGCATGTCTGAAGAAACACTCCCAGTTGGCCATCTGGCCAGTGGTTCCACTCCCCACCTTGTTGCCTCAAATGCCTCCCCTGCAGAAAATGCATGAATTCCATCTCTCTGCAAGGAGATGGCAATTGGAGCTTCAAATATGCGTGGCTAACTGAAGCTCGAAAGACAATAGTGGTTGTCTTGGGATTCTTATTTAATTTTTTCAAAAGGTCTTGGTAGGTGAGAGGAAGGTAAGGCTGAGTGTTCACTTTAATTACACACTGCAGGACAAAGGAGCTGGAAATAAGCCTCCAAAGCAGGCCAGTCACCTATCAGACACAGACAAGGAGGTACTCAGCCTCCAGCCATCTCCGAGGCTTGCCCATCCCTCTGCCAGGCCTGCGCCCAGCCCTCTTGCTGTCCCTGGGGTTTCCCTTTCACTGTGTCCTGCAGGACTTGATGTCCTCTGTGAGTTGACCAGTCATCTGCTGGTGTGTCCAGGGTCCAACACTAGGTGTGCCCACAACGCGCATACATGCATGCATCTTGATTTATCTACTCTGTCTTCTAGTCTACAAAGAGCTGAATTCTGGCACTTAGATAAGATTTGCCTCATATCACCCTCAATTTCCCTCGTAAGGCAGAACTGACCATTGATAGACAATGTCCAGAGTCTTAACAATTGCGCTAAAAGGCATGATTTCTAAAGATGTAAATCCTATTCCAGAATATCAAAGGAGAGAAAGACAGTTAATGACAGTGCCAGATTTTCACAAATTTGATAGGACTTAAATGGTTATACGGAAAAGATTTTAAACTCTTCAGTGCCAGCATCAGGACAGAAATGCTCAGGAGTCACCATACCCCTGCTCCAGCCCTGCTCCCAGCTCCCCCTAATTCCAGTCACCAGGAGTAAGGCTGGACCCCCAAACTCCCTGCTAGTAAACCCAAAGGGCACACCCAATATGCCCCCACCTAAGTGGAAGAACATGAGCGTCCCATGAGTATATTTACTTGGCCCGCACTGTGTTCCCTAGAAGAACTAAGAACACCTATAATATTGGGTGAGCCTTTTCATCATTTAACAATGACTCAGGACACCAGGTGAAGGATGAAGACTGCAGAAATAGAATTACAGCAAGTGTCCCGGGAGGGCCTATGTGAGCATATGTGTGCCCACTGCCTCAGTTAGGATCCTGGCTCTGCCACCTGCTAGTTTGTGACCTTAGGCCAATTATTTGGGATCCTTGAGCCTCAGTTTCTTCATCTTTTACATGGAGACACTTAAGTGTCTGCCACAGTGGACTGTTGAGGGCATGGATGAATTTCACGTAACAGGTTCTTGAAGAGTGCACACTAAAACACTTAGATCGTTATTTGGCCCAAGAATAAGCTCTATATGTGTATTAGCTATTATTAACAAATAACTAGTGTTGATGTCACTGTAAGTATATAAATGCACAAATAAGTAAGCTGGACGCTTCAACCCTGACCGAACACAATGCTCATCTGTAAATCCATCTGCCCTTCCTCTCTGAGGCCAATACCATGCAAGGCCCACAGCCCCGGGAATCCCCCAGTGAGAACTGCCGGCTCAACAGACAGCCTCACCCACGAGAAACGGTTCACTTCTTCCCTGTTCCCTCCACAGTTTCTGCTCTGTAATCCCCTTTGCCCACCCAGCCTCTTAGATGTTAAGGCTGTGCCTTCAGGGTGGGAGACTGAAATAAAACAGCGATTTGCAAAAATAAGCAGCGATGGCGGCTTTTCTTTCTGTGTGAAGGTGAGGCCAGGGCTCCTGATGTGGTTTTGTTGGGGCCTGCCTCTGGGACATGGTGATGCAGGTCTTCTGCAGGGGGACCCAAAGGGAATCTCTGGGCATCCCATAGGGGAAAGAAGTGACCGGGGCAGTCACATTTCATCTGTATCTATGCCCCTGCTCCCAAATTTTGCCCTGACCCTGAAGTCAAGGACAAAATTATAGAAGATGAAGAATAAGGTGGACAACAGTACAGAAGACTCCTTCAAAATATGGAAGACCAGTGGACTTGCAACAGACTCAGAATCCTAGAATGAGTGCTGCCAGGAAACTCAGAAGTGCAGTGTTCATTTTACAGACACGCAAAGTAAGGCCAAGAGAAGTTAAGGGCTTCCAAGGGCAGCCAGTCAAGGATAACCAGTGATGAGAACCCATGTTTTCAGCAACCAGAAGTGCCGTAAGTGTTTGGTGTGAGAATAACAGGGGACACAGGGTCACGTGGCAGGTCCCTTAGGTGACAGAAGGCTCCCAGGGTAGCCTCAAGGACCCTTCACTGTCCTCTTCATTTGCCCTGCAACCTCAGTAACAGTCACAGCTCAATGTCCTGATGCGTTTGTTAGATAACAGGGTATTGCTGGGAGGAAAGCATGTGCTGAGGGATACCTATGGGGATAATGACAGAGGCGGAACCGTGTCTGTGTGCATCTGTGTGTGTGTGAGAGAGAGAGAAGGACAGACAGAGAAGACAGAGGCAAAGAAAGAGAATTTAGGCCAGACCCAAGAGCAGCCTTGATGCTGCAGCCACAGTGATATGAACAAGCAAAGGAAAGACAGCGACCCACCTACAGTCACCTGGACAGGCTCCAGGCTCTGGGTTTGTCTCTCTTCACTTTCAGAAGCATCCTGGGTCCCATTCAAATCGTTTCTCTTCTTAACGTGGGCGACCACAAAGAAAGACAACCCCACAAGCACAATCAAGGGCCCCAGGACCTGCAGGGACAGGAGGCCACAGATCTGGGGCTCCGAGTCAGCCGTGTCTGTCTCGTTCAGCGGTTCCTGCATCCAGTCTGAGCCACACCCAGGGACCCAAATGCCCAGTACGCTGATGAGCATGCCGCTCGTCAGGAACAGAAACCCAAAGATGAGGCACTGGACAAACTGGCGGCTCTCCCCACAGAGGAAGGGTTGGTCGGAGTCCCCCTGGTTGTTGCCTCGCAGGCGCGCCTCAGTTCGCTGAAGTCGTGCCCGGGAGCGGGCCAGGATCACAGCCCCCAGCCCAACCACGGCACACGCCGGTCCGGCGATCTTCAGCACCACGCTGCAGTCCGGGAAGGTTTCGTATTGGCACGCCTGGAACCCAAAGATGGAGAGCAGGACTCCCACGCACAGCAGGATGGCACCGATGACAAAAAGGAAGAAAATGAGCTTGCTGACATGCCTGTCTTCCTGGACCCCGTCTGGCTCGGCAGCAGCTGCAGGAGACATGGCCAGGAGGGGCTCCTTGCCCGAGGTGGGTGGGATGTGTGTGTTCCCTTCGATGGTTTTAGCAGCTCTGCAGACATCACCAAACACCAAATTATAAAACGGACACAGGTGTTCCTGACCCGCCCTGTTCTTTTTCCAAAATCACACTAGGATGAAATCATAAGGAACAACTTTGTGCAACTGATACACTGTAGAGCAATGAGTTGGTTTCTGAGTCAGAGGAATTGGCATTCAGAAACTCCTGAATATGTAATTTTATAAAGATATGTAAGAAGGGGAAATGTATTTACCACTCACCTAAGAGTATCTTGAAAACTCAAACCCATACAACAAAAGTAACTGGGTGTGGCTTTTCCTGTTATGAGTCTTATGGACTCACTTCCCCAGGAAAAAAAAAACACACACACACACACACAATGGTAAGTGAAGGAAGAACCATACGGATTTTTGATTTATTGACATCCCACATTTCATCACAGCTGCTCTGAGCATTTCCAAGTGGGTAAATTCTCTCCTTCAGTAACTAACTTTCCATTTCCTGTTTTACACTGCAGCAACTTTTCCATTCCTGGCTTTATTCTAAGGCTCCATCTACAGAAGACCCAAGTTCAACAGTTTCAGCTGAAGGTGAAGGCGGTTCAGGAACACAGTGAGTTTGGGAGCTTTTAAGTTAATTCTGTGAAAATGTGACTTTTGAGACCTCAAACAGGCACACACTGGGGCCGCCCTGAAATCTGGTGGTCTGGTTACTGGGTCTTGGATGACTTCGGGAGTTCTAGCACAAAGGCCCACGTAGCCCCTTGTCCCCCAGGTAGGCAGGCGGCTTCCTGCCTGCCTTCCTTCGTGGTGCCACCCACTTCCACAAAAAGTTTTGGCTGCATTAAAAATATGTGGCCAATAAAAATCACCAGTTACAAAACACTAAACAGCGGCAGAACTCTGAAAGAGTATACATGAAATCAAGTGGAAAAGCACCTTCCACCAGACCACCCAAGCCCTGTACTTCAAGGGTCTCCTATATTAAATGTACCCCCAAGCAGTGGGTAAAGAGCTGTCTACTTTATACAGACTGACTTTATCAGCCAGTTACCTTGTCTTACGCTAATGAATGGAATATTTTTCCAGGACCCTTCTAGTCAGGGCACTCAAAAAGACAACCCCAGGGTGAAAAACATATTCACTTACTCAAAGAAAGAAAACTTGAAAAATATTTTATGCCACCTGCATCCATGATCCCATGAAAGAGCTAGAAATTGAGTCGCTAAAGCCAAGGCTATCTTGACAAACACAAATCATGTGCAAGTAGCGTCAGTTTCAGTAAAGAAAGGAACCAGCTGATCTTATTCTAGGAAGTACTTTTCCAGGAATAAGTAAGATAAAATCAGAAGGAAGTTGGAGAGAGAAGGAAATAGAAGTGGGAAACAAGCTTGTGCTTTAAACTTGGACCAACTATATTTATGAAGATGAAATTAAGCTGAAACAACACTTAAAGTATTGCACTAATTAAAAAAAAGGAAGAGACTGAATCCTGTAATATCTTTTGCTGGTCTGGAGATAGAGGTGAAGGGTGACTCTGTGCTACAAAGCCCTATCAATTCATTGTAGGGTGGTGTTTTGATTCTGATGTGAGTCACAAGGCTTCAACTGCCTTAAGGCAAATTCCCAAATACTAGTAAAGCCTAAATTTGGATGTGTAGCTTCCCTTCCATGGACTAATGGACTAAGTACTTGGCATAGGTAGTTAATTCCCCATTCAAATTAGTATGTTCATCCATCTCTCCGCCCCCCCCCAGCCCCCGACCACGAATGCACTCACAAAGTGGCACAGATATCTGCAGTAACAGGAAAGTAAACCTTTCCCAAATACCAGCCTACACTTCATTTCCCCAAAGCCAAATCCGCCTCACAATGCTGTTTGCCAAAGGCCATTTCCAAATGAGCAGCAGGTCACCTCGTCCAAAGCGCTGTGTTTGGGGGCTGACGCAAACAGAGGCAAATCCCTCCCTGGGAAAGAGCTTTGCGGGTGTCGAGAGCCAGAGCTCCCGCGGGAGCAGGTTTAGCGCGGCTGCTCCGCGCGGCGCTGCTCTCCGCACCCCGCCTGAACAGCCGCAGCGCGCGGTCCCCAGGGGTGCGGAGGAGCGCGGGGCCCGGGGCGCTTACCTGAGGCTCGGTCCTGCGAGCGCGCTGCCGGCGCCGGCAGTCGGCGGGCAGCACGGGCCGTGGGCACCCGGCGGAGCGCGGCGCCCGCCCCCGCCCGCGGCCTGGCCGGCACCCAGCCGGCCCGCGCTCTCCCACCTGCGCGTCGGGGCGCAGAGGGCGGGCCGCGCGGTGTTTACAGAAGAGGCGGTGCGGGGAGGCGCGGGGCGCTGGCAGGGCCGGGCGGACTGGCCGGAGCTGGCCGCCGCCGGGTGCTGCCCTTGCGGACCAGAGGCGCGCCGGCTCCGGGGTGGAAAGTGAGGGGCAGCCTCGGGGCCCGGGCGGCTTCCGCGTCCGTACCCGTGCGCGCAAGGAATCCGAGGAAAGTGCCCCGCCGCGGCCACCTCCTTGACCTGTGGCCCTCGGGCAGGGGGCGGCAAGTTGGGGTTCTCCTGGCTGTCCCAAGTCACAAGGCGACGGTCGAGATCCAGGCGGCGTGTAGGAGCCGGTTCCCTTCCGGGCCGAGAGCCCAGAATTTGGGCTGCGAGTGGGGGAAAAGGGCAGCCCCTGCCCCTCTCTTCGGCTTGCCCGCAGCCTAGGCAGGGGTCCCCGGGTTCCCGCCGCTGCGCCCTCTGCGACGGTCCCCCCAGTGGCCTGTGGCCCTCCTGCCGCTCCGGAGATCTTGGCCGGGGTCCGTGGAGCGAGCCTCTTGCCGCGAGCGCCCGGACGAACAGGTTATAAAGACACCAGGTCACAGAAACGTGCGCTCCATTAGCGTGTGAGACAAGGGTCCTCGCTGCCCGAGCCGTTCGGACCTTCCGTCCTAGCTCCGAGACTCACGTATGGTCACAGTCCCTCTTTGCCATCGAACTCCCTTCCCGGTTCTCAGTCGCTAGTGATGTGCCGGAATTAAACTGGTAACTTTGCCCTTGAACCAGGCGGTTTCGGGATGGGTTTGCTAATCCCCGTGCTATTTGTAACCTGCCCCGTATAACACGTGACACGGAATTAACTGTGCCAGTTTCCACACCAGAGGTCAGGGCGCCGTGAAAGGTGAGTCAGGCTCAAACAGGGCAGCGCCCTGAGCCCTTCCCCATCCCTGCCTCTCCTCTCTGGGGTCCTGTCCACTTCTGAAACCCAGTCGGGAGTTCACACCCATTGCCTTAACCTTTTGAAAGAGTAAGCACCTTGCATACCTAATACAGCAGGTTGTCCCCAGCCATTTCACTTCCCCTGCAGTGAAGAGTGAGTTGGTTTAGCTGATTACAGAAGTGAGAGGGAGACTCAAAGAAGGGGCCAGAGGGAGGCAAATAGGGAAGGGTGGCCACCTGGGCTCTGTGCCCCAAGGCTGGGTTGGTGAGACAGGGCTGCCTCGGGGAGGAAGGCTGGCAGGTCCGGTGGGAGGGATTTGCCCGGCCTCTGACCCCAGTGCCCGAACATTATTACTATCCTGAGTATCACACCCCTTGCTCTGGGCCAGGTTCTGTGTTACCCACTTCACCTGCATACAGCCTGTGTGTGTCTCCGCTATGCGTCTCCGGCAACTCCAGAGAAGTTACAGGCGACAGGGGAGCCAAAAAGTTCATTTTTCAGCTGAGGAACCGCAGCCCTAAGAGATGTAAAGTGACCCCCACAACTGGTTAACGGGGAGCACGGGCCTGAACCAGATGTACTGACTGTTCCTCCCGGGGGACGCCTGTCACCCAGAAGGACACACAATGCCACAAACTCAGAAAATGGCTTTTTTATTATGTGGCTTTTTGATCATTACAACAAAACAGACACTGTTCCCAAGGACGCTGCGGCAATCTGTGTCCGGGTGGAGCTGTCCTGGTCAAAGTGTCAGGTTCTACCACCTGCTGGAAGGGCCTCTGAGCACGCCCAGCTAACGAACAAACAATCAGCAGTGGTGATTGCACAACAGCAGGGGCGTGCAGCTTTCTAAGAACACAGTCCTGACCACAGGATCTGCCTCTCTACACAGGCCTGCTCGCAACTCCTTTCTGTACAAGGGGCTTTGCTTCTCCTTCCCCTACGCATTTTTTCCTCCTTCCTTATTTGAAACTCAATCTCCGGCCCCGTCGTGTGTGGGCCTGTGAGGGGCCTGTTGATACAGCTGCCCCTCCGGTGCCACATGACTGCAGGCTGGCCACACATGACAGATTTGAGTGTACTGGCACCAAGGACAATCAGATTAGCCTCCACTTGGGATGTCTGCTGCTTGGACTGTTTGTGTCTTTTGGAGCCTGTTTGACTAAATTAAACTCCTTGGAAACCACTCACCGGTCAAGTATGAAAGACGTACCCACCAGCCTTCAAGGTGCTTATCTTTGTAGCAGACCTGTTTCTTAGGAGATTGGATGACCTTGTCACTATCTAAAACCTGGTGGCCTTTTCCAGCCCATGTGGTATGAAAAAAGATCAGTCCAGTCTGAGTCTTTAGAAAAATAGCATCAGAACAAGCCTTAAAAATGGATGAATCTTTAATTCAGGAAGTGAATATGGAGAGCAAAGCTGAGGAATGCATCCATTTATTCATTCAGCAAATATTTATTGAGTGCTGACTATGTGCCAATAAGAAACACAAAATCCTTTTGCCTCATGGAACTTGTGTTTTTAGTGAGGAGAAAGGCAATGAAAGAAATGTGGAAATTACACAGAGTACTAGAAGGTGATTGGGGGTCCCAGGTGGCACGGTGGTAAAGAATCTGCCTGCCAATGCAGGAGACGCGGCTTCCACCCCTGGGTTGGGAAATTTCCCTGGAGTAGGAAATGGCAACCCATTCCAGTATTCTTTCTGGGGAAAATCCCATGGACAGAGGAGCCTGATGGGCTACAATCCATGGGGACGCTATCGAGTTGGACACTGCTGAGTGATTGAGCAGGCATGCAGAAGGTGATAAGTGCTGTGGAGAAAAAGAAATCACAAGTGGAGATTAGGGAGTGCTGGGGAGATTCCAGTTTCATAGGATAGTTAAGGAGGGCATCTCTGAGAAAGTGATATGGCAGGAAAAACTTAAGGGGAATGAGAAAGCAAGCATATTGATATCTATCATCGCATAAAAAAATGATCTGCAAAGGCAGAGTTTAAACAACAAAGGTTTATCCTCTCTCATAATTTCTGAAGGTTGGGAATCTGGGAGCAGCTTGGCAGGGCGTGGTTCTGGCTTGGGATTGCTCATGGGGCTGAGGCCAAGCAGTTTGCTGGGGCTGCCTCATCTGAAGACCTGACTGGGGCTGGAGGATGTGTTTTCAGGGTGCCTCTCTCCCGTGGCTGTGGGCGGGAGGGCCCGGTTTTTCACTCTGCAAACCTCTGTCCACTGCACTGAGTGTTCTCAGGACATGGCAGATGGCTTCCTCTGGGGGGCGTGATTCAAGAGAGAATGAATGAGGAGGACGCTGTAGTGCCTTTTATGACAGCCTCTGAAGTTCCACATCATTGCTTCTGCTTTATTCGGTTCCTTAGAATTGAGGCACTAGGTCAAGGAAAGAGGCATTAGGCCCCACCTCTTGAAGGGGAGAGTATCACAGAATTTGTGACTATATTTTAAAACTGTCACAGAGAAATGTGGAGCTATTTGGGGGGAGAAGGGAAGAGCACTTCAGGCAGAGGAAACAGCAAGGACAAAGGCCCTGAGGCAGAAGCAGGCATAGTATAGTCAAGGAAGAACAAAATGCCAGGGTAGTTTGAACAGGTAAGCAAGGGGGAGAGGCTAGGAGGAGGGCAGAGAGAAAGGGTGTGTATGTCACATCTCTAGAGTTTGTCAGGCTTGGTAGGCCATTGTAAGTACTTTTCGCCCCCATCCCACTCTGTACAGCTTGCAGGATCTTAGTTCCCCAGCCTGGGATTGAACCCAGGCCCCCAGCAGTGAAAGTACAGTGTTCTAACCATTGGACCACTAGAGAATTCCCCATTGTAAATATTTTGAGCATGATGAGAAGCCTTTTCAGGGTTTTTTAGCTGAGTGTGATTGATCTGACTTATTTTAAAAAAGAAAACAGGATTCCGGGTGTGAATAGCCATGGGAGGAGGAAGTGGAGATGAAGAGACCATTAAGGAGGCCATTATGAATAATCCAAGAGAGAGATGACCGTGGCTACTGTTTGGAGCTGATAAACACAACTGAATTCTGAATGTGTCTCATACATCTCAAAGATAGAGTTTTCCATGGACTGGATATGGGTTGACCCAAAGGTCTTTGACCTGAAGAACTGGAAACGTGGCTGTGGCATTACCTGAGACTGCAGGTAGGCAATTTGAGGGTGCGGCTTCACAGATTGGTTTAAAAATTGATGCTTTCAAACTGTGGTACTGGAGAAGACTCTTGAGAGTCCCTTGGACTTCATGGAGATGAAACCAGTCATCCTGAAGGAAATCATCCCTGAATATTCCTTGGAAGGACTGATGCTGAAGCTCCAATACTTTGGCCACCTAAAGAGCCAAAGAACTGACTCATTGGAAAAGACCCTGATGCTGGGAAAGATTGAGGGAGGAGGAGAAGGGGGCGACAAGGATGAGAAGGGGGTGACAGAAACATCATCGACTCAATGGACATGAGTTTGAGCAATCTCTGGGAGATAGTGGAGGACAGGGAAGCCTGGCATGCTGCAGTTCACAGGGTTGCAAAGAGTCAGACACGACTCAGTGACTGAGCAACAACTTTGAGATGTCCATTAGACTTATGAGTGGAGAAGGCGAGGAGGCAATGGAATGTATTGTCCTGAAGTTCAGGAATTTTGAAAGAAGCAGCTTTCTATGTCTGTCAGTGATGGTCATTAGAACATCAACAGGGTTGGGCCCATCCTCTAGAAGAGTTGACACGTGCATATGTGGCTACTGAGGGCTCCAGGCAGGCAGAAAGCAAGGGGCCGACTGATGCCTGACACTCCCCAGGGCACTGCCAACCCGGAGAAGCAGCTCAGAACTAGTGATTGGCTCAAGACTGTAGAATTCAGTATGCTCGTTTTTCAGCATTCACGAGATTGCAGAAAGACAGTTCATCAGTCGAGTCTGCCAGCTTCTAGTTTTTCTTTTCGTTTTTGGTTGCCCTCTGGTTCTGCTGCAGGTTAACCTGAGCACACAGAGGCATGCATTCCTCTCTTCCAGTTCCTGACATTTCTTGAGGCTCCCCTGGGGCACAGGAATTTGCTCTCGAGTGCTTTCTTGGATCCATGTTTCAACTCATATTCCCAGGACTCCCAGCTATGCCTCTGAACCAGGCTGGGCCTCCTCCAGCAGCCTAACCCCGTGGAGGGTGCTCCAGGCAGGGGAGGCCAAGGTTCCTGGGGCATTTTCCTCCTCCTCACCCTGGTGTTAGCTGTTGACCCCGGGGCATGAGAGCTATATCTGAGGTGTGTTAGTTGCTTCCGTTGTATCTGACTGTTTGCAAACCCATGGATTGTAGCCGTCAGGCTCCTCTGTCCATGGGATTTCCGGGGCAAGAATACAAAGGTTGGTTGCCATTTCCTCCTCCAGGGGATCTTCCCGACCTGGGGATTGACCTGGGTCACCTG
Organism: Dama dama; assembly: GCF_033118175.1. Classification (NCBI taxonomy): domain Eukaryota; kingdom Metazoa; phylum Chordata; class Mammalia; order Artiodactyla; family Cervidae; genus Dama; species Dama dama. The sequence goes on from NC_083705.1 coordinate 16,865,795, forward strand.
CATTGCAGACAGATTCTTTACTGTCTGAGCTACCAGGGAAGCCCTCCACATCCAAGATGGGATTTGGCAAACTTGAGTTGATCGTTTCAGTTTGGCCCCTTAGCTGACCCCCAATGCAAAGGTGAATTTTTTACAGAGTCATTTTATTGCCTGTGATAAATATTGCCTGGGTGCTGTTGATTTTCATGGCTGATAACAGCTCAGCTTGAGTGTGGCTAGCTGGAACCGGGGGTGTGGAACACAAGGCGTTGTTTGAGAGAGAATGAAAGTGAGGATTTGCCACTTGGTTTTATCGATGGAGGCCTTTTCACTGTTAAGGGAGAGAGAGACACCCTTCAACAGAGGTAGCCACCCCTGGGCAGAGACTGGAGGAGGTGTGGATAGAGAGAGGTCACAGAAATGCAGTGGTCTCCTGTTTCCTGGCATCTGCTGTTGGCTCCATCAAATACCTACAGCTCACTGGGTCCCAAAGAATGAGTCATTCCTCCCCAGCATATAAAAAAGGGGTGAATCAGAACTCAGTTTAGATCTTGGCTTTGCCACTTATTAGCTATGTGACCTTGGGCAAGCACACAACTTTTCTGTGCCTCATCTATAATAAGGAAATAAGAAGACCTACTTCAAAAGATGCCTGGAGGAGGAAGTTTCTGGCCCACGGAGGGCCATCAGTGAATATATGCCAGCTAATTGCCTCGTCTTCCATCTGTGGCTCCTTCCCCACAATCTTTAGGAAGGTTGATCTGATAAATCCATAGAGAAGGTAGAGACAGAGGAAAAAGAAGGTCAGGGTCAGGATGCTTGCTGAGAGCAAGGTGAGTCATGTTGACTTTGAATGCCAGGTCAACTCGCTTCTTCTGAAACATGTCTCCCAGTATTTCTCGGCATCTCACAGGGCTGTCATGTGACCTCAAAGACGAGCCATGCTGGTGGTCACGCTGTGTTCTCTGCCCTGTTGTTCTCTTCCTCTGCTCCACCACTGTCTGCAGCCACCCAAGCTTCAGGAAGGCACCTCTGCTGCGGGTGTCCCTGGAGGGATGAGGGGACCTTGCCAGGCGCTCCCCCAGCCAGCCAAGGGCCTGGGTTCGGGTCCTACCTGCCCAGCCTCGCCCACGTCCACCTGACTGTATCCACCCCATCACTAAGCCCTCCATTCTGGCTTTCCACGTCCTGGCTGCCACTGATGATTCCAAAAAGGACTCAAATCAGCCTACAGTGTTGTGGAAATAAAGCCAGGTAAACTAAATATGACAGTAAATGAGAAAAAGAAAGAAGAGGGAAAGAGAAGCTTAACTATTTCCTGCCTGGTGCCTGCAGGGTAGGCTGGAATCCTTCTGTTGTGCATTGGAGTCATTTACCTGTTTTAGGATCAGATCCAGAAACATGTCTGAGACGTTGGAGATGGCTCTCCAAATGGCCTATCTGACCACTGAGGGGCTGGATGTGGGGTTCCCCAAACCCAGCCGAGGGGCCAGAGGGTGGGGCGCGGCCCCCCTGTGTGGCATTGGTTATCTCCTCACCGTCACACACTTGAGCCCTGACTTCTGCTGCCACCACTGCTGGCCTCGAAAGTGAAGCAACAAGAACTTGGACACCTGAGAACCGGGCATCTGACAAATAAAGGTGGTTTGGCAGGAAGCCACCTTCTGAGTGCCCTGTTCTTAACAGAGGATCCCTTGTCACGGACACGGAATGCAGGTAGAGCCAGGGCTTGAGGCAGTGCCGATTCCAAAAGAAGGAAAAGAAAGCTACTTTGGGTTTTTTTTTTCTTGTTAACCTACCTCACAGGGTTATTGAAAGGATTAAATGAATACAGAAAGACCTACTGTAATGTGTGCTTGGATGCAGACTGGGGAGAAATATTTTCTCCTAAACAGTGATAACAGCTAACCCAGCATAAAACCTGCTCTGTGTTTTGTGACGTCCGCCTCTTAGTCTCTTGCATTTTGTAATAAGCTGATGAGGTGGCTATGGCTGTGCTCCATTTTACAGATGCACAGAGAGAGGAGCAGCTCCTGCCTGGCCAGGAAGTGGCCGAGCTGGCCTTGACGCACCATGCTTGTCCCCTCTCGTGGGTGAGCACGGGAGGCAGCGATGGCTATTTTATTAACATCAATTTAGAGTCAGTCAAGAGCAAGCTAACAAACTCCCATCCATTCTTTAATTCTCCACTTAAATGTCACTTCCCCAAAGAGACCCCCTCATCGGAAATGGCCCCGGTTCCCCCACACCACCCTCTGTTTTCAGAGTACTTGGTAGTTTTCATTCAGGGCACTTATCACCAACATAGTTATTTATTATCCCCTTGCTGTTTATACCACGGTGCCACCTTCTGCCTTTCCTGTTGCTGTCGTCACGGGCCTCCCAGATCTCCTGCCATGTGGCTCGGGTGTCGGCACCAGGTGCTCAGATCTATTCCATTTCAAGTCCTACCTACTCGTGGATGCATTCAGCCTCGCATGGGGGACACCTGGCCTTCTGCCCTCCAGCCCCTCCTCTCTGTCTGCCTCAGGGGCTGCCCCCACCAGCTCGCGCTGCACCAGCTGACCCGAAGCAGCTCCTCTTGCAAATGCAGCAGCTGCACCCTCTGTCTGTCATGCTCATCCAGTCATTCCAGCTACAGCCATCCCGCACACTCACCCGGACGCTGCCCCTGCTCCAGAGGGCGCGTCTCCCTTCTTCACGTCTTTCTTGTGGACTTAACAGTCCACGGCCGACCAGGTCAGTGGCACTCTTTCTAATGCGCTGCGTCTCCAGGCCTGCATCTTTTCGTCACACCATCTGCCAGCACAGCCTTTGCTCACTTGTCTACTTTGCTCAGAGCCAGCACCTGAGCAGCTGAGCGCTGCTGGGGAAAGACCAGCTCTAGGCTCAATTGCTCTCTATGTAAATCAGTGTTCCCAAAGCCAAGAGCCCCAGGCAGTGCCTGGCAACCCAGCCTGGTTTTGCTCCTAGCCTCACTTTCCAGCGACCGTTCCAGCAGGTGGCCCGAGGCCCAGGGAGCCTTTTGCTCCACTCTGGTGACACCCCTGATGGTCCAAACCCCTGCCTGGCCAATATGGTTCTTCAAGAGAAGACAAGCTCTTGACGGAACCTGTTCCACCTCAGATGCCCCTGGCCTGGGGTCCCCGTTTACACCTCCTGAATTTGTTCTCAAATGCTTGCTTCCTAAAGCAGAATGGCTTCTAGCTCGAGCCAGGGGCTTCAAGCCCCAGACTCCTGCTGACCTAGTGCCAGTTCTTCCTTCAGAGTGGCCCTGCCCTGCACTGGACCCACATCACCTTTCTAGGCTCCCTCGGGACGAGTTCTTCCTTGAGGGCCCTAGATTATCTCCTGCCAAGGCCAAAGTCAGAACCACCTCCACCCATCAGCAGGAGGTAAGGGAGGGAAGGTAATTTTCATTCTACTGTTCCAAGTTCTTGGCTGAAAGCCCATGATAAAAGAATATTAACGAGAAAAACCGACAGAAGTTTACTATCATGGCTACCTCCTGGATATATGGGAGATACCCAGGGAAAAATGAGTAAGTCCCCAAGGCATCCTGGAATTCAGGCTTAAGTACCACCTTAGTAGGGAAAAGGGAGGGGGAATGCGGGCTTCTTAGGGGAGAGTAAATGGGCCTCTAGAGAAATAGATGGGAGGTGTGATCGTTGGTGACAGAGTTTGCTGGGGTGTGGTGTTGACTTCTGGAACTTCTCTCCTGTGATAAGGGTCAGTCTTCCCTGGTTGATGAAACTCCTGGGAAGGGGATTTATGACAACTGAGTTTTGTTTGGAAGATCTGTCTTCAGGTAGACAAGGGGAGTTCAGAGAAAGACTCTTTCTGCATTTGCTGTCTTTTAAAGTGCCTATAGCAGTAAGAATGATTTTTACACTATAAATGGTTAATAAAAAATTTGAAATGAGAATATTTTGTGATGTGGAAAATATATATAATGTATATATTTTCCAAAGCATAATATATTTATTTCAAAGAAATATAGTAAGGTGATTAATAAGAAATGCTCTTATATTAAAACTATTACATTAGGATAAAATTTCATGGGGAGGAAGTATATGGAAATAAAAGTTTACAGTAACAAAAACCATGTAATATTTGATATATTGAATAACATGAGTGTTAGTCACTCAGTCATGTCCAACTCTTTGCAACCCCGTGGACTGTAGCCCACCAGGCTCCTCTATCCATGGAATTCTCCAGGCAAGAATACTGGAGTGGGTAGCCGTTCCCTTCTCTAGGTGATCTTTCTGACCCAGTGATTGAACCTGGGTCTCCTGCACTGCAGGCAGATTCATTACCATCTGAGCCACCATAAAAGTTGGCTAATTTTTAATAAGATATTATGATTTATTTCATGAATTAACAGGCTAAACCAAGTTAATCATATACACCCCGTGTCTTGTTTCAGTAGCTACCAAGGATATCTGAAGTACTTGAAGGCTCGCTACTCCCTCATGATCCCACTAACATGTGAAAGCAAAGATCTCAGACATCTCAGATCAAATTCCACTAGACATACAGATGCGTATTAAACGTGTTAACATGCACAAAGCGGTGTATATGGCTGCCTGTCCCGTGAGCGTGAGGACGCTGACCTGACAGGAGGGGCCACTGACCTGTTCTGGAGCCAGATGCTCAACGCGCATCAGGTCATCAGACATCCTTGTCCATCAGCTGTTGGCTGACCTGGGAAGGGTTGAGCCACTGGGGCCTTCCCTATGGGCAAGTCGACCTTGCTCACTCTAGAGTAAGGGATACCTCTAAAATCATAGCCACTCACAGGGCTTGCATACCTCTAATGCCCCAGGGAAAAAGCCCATCGCTAACTTCGTTGTGCTGCTTAACAGACCACTACTTTCACCAATAAAACCACACTTCGGACCCTTACGCTGATTAGCCAAGTCCAGGTGTGCATTGAGATGAGGCTGCAGAAGCACCTTGGGGGCCACCTGACCTGTGGCCTTTCTGATCTTAGCTGACTTCTGGATATCCTAACTGACCTGTTTGAGTTAACCTAAGTAGCACACAATGTCACACTTAACCACAGAGTTTTAAAATAAATCACAGACATTTAACAGTGAGTGTGTATCCTACCTTTTAAAATGAGATGTGTTTTATTTTTAAATGTATTTAGTACGTGACATAGATAGAAATCTTGTCCACTTAAATTTACGATGAACATTTTACACGCCAATTGTAAATGAGCAAGGGCCTGTGCTATGTGTGCTTACTCACCTGTGTCCGACTCTTTGTGGCCCCGTGGACTGTAGCCCCCGGGCTCCTCTGTCCCTGGGGATTCTCCAGGCAAGAATACTGGAGTGGGTTGCCATGCCCTCCTCCAGGGGATCTTCCCGACCCAGGTTTCCCACATTGCCAGCAGATTGTTTACTGTCTGAGCCGCCAGGGAAGCCCAAGAATCCTGGAGTGGGTAGCCTACCCTTCTCCAGGGGATCTTCCCAACTCAGGAGTTGAACTGGGGTCTCCGGCACTGCAGGTGGATTCCTTACCAGCTGAGCTGCCAGAGAAGAACAAGGGACTATACAGTTTTAAACATGAGTTCACTGTCAGCCTCAGCAGGGCTTTCTTTGGTGGTGGTATGGAATGTCTCCTTGGCCGTCCTGCCCTGTCCTCGCCCTTTCCCTAGAATCCTCAGAGCTCTGCGCTCCAAAAAGTCAGGTGGAGCAGCCTCTACGACATTGCTGAGTTCCTGGGATACTGTCTCCCAGCAGAGGGGGCCGTCTGGCCTTATAGTTTATAGCTGAGACACTCCTTTGGAGATTATTATTATTTTTAATTAATTAATTAATTTTAATTGGAGGCTAATTACTTTACAATATTGTGGTGGTTTTTGCCATACATTGACATGAATCAGCCATGGGTGCACATGTGTTCCCCATCCTGACCCTCCCTCCCACCTCCCTCCCCATCCCATCCCTCAGGGTCATCCCAGCGCACCAGCCCTGAGCACCCTGTCTCATGCATCCAACCTGGACTGGCAATCTATTTCACGAAGATCTGTTGAGGTGGTGTGCTGCTTCTTCTTAAACTGAGAGACCCTGATTGCTTAAATAGCAGCTTTTCTCCTAAGAAAAAAAGCTTTACTTTACCAGTGCCCTATTCAAAATACAATTCTACGTATATTTGATTTGTTTTGTTTTAAAGATCTGTGTGCTTTATTAGACTAAAGCTGAGCGCCAAAGAATTGATGCTTTTGAACTGTGGTGTTGGAGAAGACTCTTGAGAGTCCCTTGGGCTGCAAGGAGATCCAACCAGTCCATCCTGAAGGAAATCAGTCCTTAATATTCATTGGAAGGACTGATGCTGAAGCTGAAACTCCAATACTTTGGCCACCTGATGTGAAGAACTGACTCATTGGAAAAGACCCTGAGGCTGGGAAAGATTGAAGGCAGGAGGAGAAGGGGAGTACTGAGGATGAGATGGTTGGATGGCATCACTGACTCAATGGACATGAGTTTGAGTAAACTCTCGGAGTTGGTGATGGACAGGGAGGCCTGGCGTGCTGCGGTCCATGGGGTCACAAAGAGTCGGACACGAGCGAGCAACTGAACTGAACTGAAGCACCAAGAGAGCAGGGAGGTGTCTGAACTGCTACCCACCATATTCCCAGGGCCTGCCAATATACCTGTGGAACCATGATGAAAGAAAATTAGTCACTCAGTTGTGTTCGACTGTGACCCCATGGACTGTAGCCCACCAGGCTCCTTTGTCCATGGAATTCTCCAGGCAAGAATACAGAAGTGGGTAGCCATTCCCTCCTCCAGGGAATCTTCCTGACCCAGAGATTGAACCCAGGTCTCCTGCATTGTGGGTGGATTCTTTACTGTCTGAGCTACCAGGGAATAATGGTAGGTGCTCAATGAATATTTGCTGAATGAAGGATGAGATGACTTGAGATGGGATGAGATGGAAATGAAACAGAACCAGGAGATCCCCTGTGTCAAAGCTAACGATGGTGGAGGAACTAGGCCAGCAGTCAGCTAAGTGGATCTGGTGTTTCTAAGGAAACTGGATAGAAGCCTCTGGGGACAGAAGACAAGTCAGTCAGGTCTGGATCCATGCAGAGCCAATCAAGAATTCTGGGAATGAGTCTAGATATGAACTGACATAGATAATAATTCCTTCTTACTGGTTCCTGGTCGCCAGGCTTCCACGTTCCTCCACTGCTCTTGTCAGTTGTGACAGCTCAGCTTTCATTTCCTGCTTTCTTAGCCTTACCCAGAACTCCTATTTTACAGAGGTCATTGCCTCATCAAGTTTTCAAACTCATAATTTTATATCTGGTCTCGTTATTCATGTTTCTCAAATGCATTTGATGGAAGCCTATTTCTGGTGACTGTACTTCACCTGCCATTTGTTTTACCTGTCGTGCTTCTGTTTTGTTCTCTCCTTTTTAAAAAACAATCAATGCATAGACATTTAAAATCAGGACTTGTTTTTGGATAAGGTCAGTGTTTTGTGGGCAGGATATTGTTAGGAGTTATGTGCAGAGAGAGGACAGGCCTGTGTTCAAGGCTGTAACAGGTATTCTCCTATCATGTGCTGCGGGTTTGTGTGAGTTGATTCTTTCACGTCACTCCCCCCAAGCCAGCCAAGATCGAAACTCTCGAGTGCCTCTGCTGGAGTCTTCCCTCCAAATACGGCTTGTACATGTGATTCCATATTTGACCCTTCTTCCCCACATTTTCTTGGAGACAAATCAGGTCAGAAAAACTCCTGCTGCCTAGGCACTTGCTCGTTCTCGCTGCTGAATAGTTCTTTAATTATGCCCGTTGTCTCCTGCCTTTGGAGAACCATGTGTGTTCGATTTTGCTTGGGACATGCACCTACAATTCCAAAGGCACCCTTCCTGCTTGATGTGTTTGCTTTCACCTGGTGACGAGGTGATGGTGGGGAGCGGGCCTTCCCTCCCGTCAGCCAGCAGGGCCACCCCGGTGATTCTCGTGCTCTGGGTGTGATTGCACTGCTGCTGCTGCTAAGTCGTTTCAGCCGTGTCCGACTCTGTGTGACCCCATAGACAGCAGCCCACCAGGCTCCCCCATCCCTGGGATTCTCCAGGCAAGAACACTGGAGTGGGTTGCCATTTCTGTCTCCAAAGCATGAAAGTGAAAAGTGAAAGTGAAGTCACTCAGTCGTGTCCGACTCTTAGTGACCCCATGGACTGCAGCCCACCAGGCTCCTCCGTCCATGGGATTTTTCAGGCAAGAGTACTGGAGTGGGGTGCATTGCACTGATAGCTCTTTATTAATATTATGTCTTGTGGTTTTGAGTTATACATGTCCTCTGGCTTTGTCCAGGGGGTAATTTGCATTTCTGTTTCTCATTGTCATCACTGTCTAGGGACAATTTTGAAGGGGGAGAAGAGGGCAGCATTTGTTGTAAAGGAGCCATCCCCTGGGCTGGGGAGGGTTTTGAATGTTGGTGATGGAGGAGACGGAGAGAGGCAGGCATCCCATGTGGAGTGAGAGACGGTGATAGACGAAGGTCAGGGGTTGAAAAAGCGCTTTGGAGTTAATGAGCCAGACTAGGTTAAGCTAAAGCACTGCACGAGGTCAGGGGAAATGTGAGACAAGTTTACTTGGGAAAAGTCAGAAATCCTTCCCTGCCGGATAGGATGTGTTCACTGATTTCTGTAGGCAGAGGAGGGGCTTCCCAGGTGGCGCAGTGGTGAAGAATCCGCCTGCCAGTGCAGGAGACGCAGGAGACGTGGGTTTGACCCCTGGGTGGGGAGAAGCCCCTGGAGAAGGACACGGCCCCCACTCCAGTATCCTTGCTGGGAAATCCCATGGACAGAGAAGTGTGGCGGACTATATAGTCCCTGGGGTCACAAAGAGTCGACCATGACTGAGCACATATATATAGGCAAAGGAGAACCATTGAAAGTTTATAAACAGAGCCTTAGCAGGTCATAGCTTGTAAAACAGATTGAAAACGGATGGAGCATCAGACAAACCGGTGACGAGATGTTGCTGACACCCAGCAGAGAAGTGCTGAGGAATCAAACTCCTGCCACACATACACACACACACACACACACACACACACTTTCTCTCTCTCTCTTTAAATTGATTTATTCATATTACATAGGTCAACAAAGATTCAAACTGGTTTACAAACGACATAATGCAACTACATAAAGTGAAATAACAAATGCCATGCTATAGTATAGAATCCTGCCCGCCCACCAGCTCCACCTGACTTGAGTTCTTTGAAGACCAGACCTACATGCCTCGAATGTCTTTCTCCACCCCTCTGGGAGGCAGACACATAAGAAAGAACGGAGGAAAGGGGCAGCTAGGCTGACAGGAAGCTGCCTGTCATCTCATCTCTCTCCTGCGCACCTAGTAGGCCAAAGAAGGCGTCCCTGAGGGAGGCAGGGGACACCCTTGCCTGGGAGGGACTTGAAGATGGGGGTGGAGCCTCACGACAGCTCCAGGTGCCATCCCCTGAGGACGTCTCTCAGACGTGGGGAGGCTGCTCTCCGTGGTTTGAGGTTAGGGGGAGTTGGAGCTCAGGGATGCTGAAACTCCTGCTCAGCCAGGAGGAGCACACACGGAGGGTGATGGGGTGACTGTGCCCTACAGAAGGAGTCATCTCTTTGTCATTTATACAAACAGGTGGACTTCATTTCAGACACTACCTCCCCACCCTCACTGGTGGATGCTAATCCCGTGGGACCTCTCCTCAGCTGCACTTGGATCTGCTTAGATCTTTCTGGCATTCTCAAGTTAGGAGCCATTGTATTTTCCCATGTGAAAACCCTTAGGTGAGACGCCAGCTGGGGAACATCAACCAAACTTGCGAAACTTGCTTCTCTCTGGAGCCAATTAAAGGAACGTGGATGGGACCTGGAAGACCCACGTCTCATCCTGGCTGTAAGCAGGAGCCGGGGAATTCGTTTAATTTTTCTGTACCTCAGTTTCCTCATCTGTAAAGTGGGGTGAGATGATCCCTCTCCTCGTTGGTCTCTGTCCTGAGGTCGTGGAAGAGAGGAACGTTTGCTGGCATGGGAGCAGCGGCAGGAGCCCGCTCAGCAGAGGAACCCTTGCTGGTCCAAGACTTTGAAAGGTGGGCCAGGCAGGTCCAGGCTTGGTCCTCAGTCATGTCCAGGGACAGTTTGACCTCATTTCAGGAAAGAAGCAGTGGGCACCCGTCATGCGGGCCATGAGCACAAAGGAGCAGTGGCCCTGGAGGCAATCCCAGTCCTGACTGCCACTGCCTCGCAAGGCGGAGGGGCAGGATGGCCCTGGTGGAGATCTTTCTTCTGCAAAGAGTAGAGAGTTACTCTTTTACTTCAAGAGTAAAGCCCCAAAGCCTTTACTCAAGCTCAGTCTTGAGCGTGGACAACCAGGAAGGCCCGGTGTGTGGAACAGATCTTGGGCTGGACTCCCTGGGAACGTTAGCCTGTTCCCATCTGACTGGCCCCTTCTTCCCACACACAGAGAAGGTGGACCCAGAGAAAGCAGTGTTTGCCTAAGATCACACAGCTGGCTCATGACAGAGTCAAGATGAAAGGGGAACAATCCAGAGATCTCCCATTTGATGAAGACGGATTTCAGGATGAGCCCGTAGAAGCGGGAAGATGAATGGAGGAGGAGGCAACCAGAGGTGAGTAAGAAGCAGTGAAGGAAACCCTGTCCAGGAAGACAGAGTCCCTAGGAAAGAGAGGGAAAGACGGGTGCTGGGAATGCGGTCAAGTCTATTGAAAAGCGGGGTGGTGGCAGGAAGCAACTCAACTTTTGCCATCAAGACAGCTCTCTCAGTGGGGGAAAAGCACCAGTACCCTTCCAAGTGAGGGTTCCTATAAGTGCAGGGCCCCTAGAAGTTGCTGGAACTGGGATTTCCTATATGATATGCATGAGTCTTTGTCATTGTTATCATGCAAATAAAGGCTTCCTAATTGTTAAGGACATAAGCTTGAGTTAAAGCTGTTGGGAATTCAAGACTAGTAAATAACATCAAGATCAAAATAATAAATATGATAGAAGTCATAGTAGGGCTAATACTTAATAAGGCTAAGGTTGCTCCTCCAATTAAAAAAATTAATAGGTGGCCAGCAGTAGTGCTGCCTGTTCGTCATATCGCTAAGGCTGTTGGCCGAATAAATAGCCTAATGGCTTTGATTATTAGTAACATAGCAATAAGTGGAATGGTTGTCCCTTGGAGTAGTAGGAAACAAAATGTTCCTTTTTTGGGGGTGGGGGGAATCCAGTAATTATAGTTTCTGCTCATAAGGGAATGGCAATTCCTAGATTTATTGAGCACTGTGTAGCAGGTGTAAATGTATGTGATAGAAGGCCTAGCAGGTTTTTTGAGCCAATATATAAGTGATGTGGGTGTTAGGGATTGCCTTTACTTGCATGCTTATCATATAGCGAGGAGGCTTGCCTGATGCCTCAGCTGGTGAAGAATCTGCCTGCAGTGCAGGAGACGCAGGTTCGATCCCTGGGTCGGGAAGCTCCCCTGGAGGAGGAAATGGCAACCCACTCCAGTATTCTTGGCTGGGAAATCCCGTGGACAGAGGAGCCTGGCGGGCTGCAGTCCCTGGGGTCGCAGAGAGTCAGACATCCCTGAGGAGCGGCACACAGCGAGTCTCAGCCCCTGCCCACTGAGAGCAGCCCTCACTGAAGGGTCCTGGCACTTTCTCCGCAGGGGCAGAGCTGCCCATGGCAAAAGCCGAGCTGCTTCAGATGGCCATTATTTGTTTTGGTGTGTGTTGAATTCATCATCGTTGGATAGAAATGACGCAGTTACTTGGTGGGGTTTGAGAAACTATTGAAACAACAATAGGTAATTCTGTAATTGTTTGGGTAGTAAAAGAGGTGGATAAATCCTTGTTCATTTTGTTCCTCAAGGGGTATAGTTTGATGTTTTAATTTCAGTTCTGAGTTGAAAGATAAGAATGTTTTGAGGTTTTTAATAGAAATATAGTAAATAGTACTATAATTATAATAGTGATGAATCATGTTAATGTATCTAGTTGTGTCTTATCCTTAGAGAAAGGTTGAAATTCTCAGTTTTTAACTTAAAAAGTTTATACTATTTAGCTTCTTAATGATTTTATAATTTGATGCTGATCCTTTTTAAAATGTTTTAGTGGAACTAATTTGAAGTCAATAGCCATGAGGCTGTGACTTGACCCCTAAATTTCTGCATGTTGTCCAAGCCTGTAAAGGTGTCTTAAATAATGCTTTAGACCTACAAGGGAATAGCATCTGTCTTTAGACCTACGAGGGAATAGCTCATGGGTGTAGAACATCTTTGGGTGAAATTAGTATTCAGACTGTTGTTTCCAAAGGTGAGACTGCTCCATTGTTGATCTGTAGTGGTTGTAGTTCTCACTTTAGATCCATTGTAGGAATTATACAGGAATCAAAGTTTACAACTTCATAGTCTGTGTGTTCAAAGCTTCACTATCATTGGTCACCTGTAGTTTTTACAGCTAGGGAAGGATTATTAATTCATCTATTATGTAAAGAGTTTGTAACCATGGTAGAGCAATTAAAATTAGAATGATAGCAGCTAGAATAGTTCGCATTGTTTCTACCTCTTGTACATCTATTATACTTGTGTGAGTTAGTTTAATGGTTAGTATTGATGAAATGATGTAAAGAGCCACAGAAGTAATTGGGAAAGCACTTATGACTATATAAACATGAAAATACAGAAGTTCTTCTATAAAAGGCAGTGTTGTGTCTTACAAGCCTAGTTGGAGTGGATATGGCATAGAGATATAAAAGGTTTGAACCTGTAATTTAACTTTGACAAAGTTACATAGTTTTTACTAATATCTCACTTGTTGAGAAGACATAGTGATTATGAAGTTGGCTTGAGACCAGTTGGAGAAGGTTTGATTCCTTCCTTCTTAAATTTATGTAACTTATTCAAATACGTTATGGTGGGAAACAGATGTTCAAGGTATTTGTTAATTCCACTACTGCATCTAAATTCTTGTTTACATGCAAAGTCTTGACAAATTATAAAAATCACCGGTATTACTTCTGTTAATGATGAACCTATGGATAAGGAGATGTTTCGTGTTGTGTATACACCTATATCAGCAAGAGTAATGTCGTATTCCTGAAAGGCCAAGAATGTTGTAGAAAAAGATTTATATTAATGCTTACAAACTGAATTGTAAAATGAAACTTTGCTTAGGTTGAGTTGAGTCTGTAGTCTGAAAATAATGAAAATCAATGATCAAGCCTCTTAAAATGGTGAATACTGTTCCTGTTTTTAAGACATAGTAAAAATGTCTTGCTGCGTAGTATGTATCGTGAAAAGCACTAAGGATGAATTAGCTAGGACAATTCCAGTTAAACTTCCTATTGAAAATAAGAAAATAAAGCTTAAGGTCCATAATGTGGCTGATGGTTATTTAATATCACCTCCATGGAAGGTTGCTAGTCAACTAAATACTTCAAATCCTGTGGGGACATCAGTAATTGGAGTGGCTGATGTAATACATTCTCACATGAGCATCTGCTCCTATTGTGAACACGTGTTGAGCTCATATGTGAAAGCCTGGGAAGACATAACTCTTCAGACTATTACTGTGTACTCCAAAGGTTCTTGTTTCCCTGAATAATATGTGATAATATATGAAATTACCCCAAAGCCAGGTAAATGAAGGATGTTAAAATCTGGGTGACCAAAGAATCAGAATAAATGTTGATATAAAATTGGATCACCTCCACCTTCAGGATTAAAGAAAAATTAATAGACTGTGATTATTAACAAAGTGATTCTGGCTGCTAGAACTGGGAGTGGCAATAATAGTATGGCCAGAATTATAACAAATCAAACAGTGGTGTTTGGTAAAGAGATGTAGCTGGAGATCTTATGCTAATAATTGTGATAAAATTAATAGCACTTAGAATTGAGTATAAACCTGTTAAATGTAGGGGAAAAAATGATTAGGTCAACAGAAGCTCCCATGTAGGCCAGATTGCCTGTTAAACATAGATACACTGTTGAGCCTGTCAGCCTGTTCTAGAAATGGTGGTGGAAAAGGTGAAAACTTTTTTTGGGGGGGAATGCTATCATGTGCTCCAATTATTAGTGGAACTATTCAGTTTTTGGATCCTCCAATTATATTAATAATAGGTGTAGGCAGGAAAAATTACTACAAATGCATGGGTGGTACAGCTACATTGTAGATATGATCAACTTCTAGTAAAGCTCCAGGCCTGATTTGGCACAATTAAAAGAATTAAGGCAGGACTTGCACTCTGGAACAGACCAAAAACCAAATGTTCAGTGTCTGTGACATTATGGTTTGTTGAGAATAATCAGCAGTTTATGAACATAGAAAAAAAGACTGAGAAAGTGTTAGACTGTAAATGTAAAGACAGGTTGAGGCCTTTTTGCCAAGCCGTGTGGTGAATGACATTAGTTTAGTCTCTCAGTCGCGTCTGACTCTTTGCAACCACATGGACTGCAGCACACCAGGCCTCCCTGTCCATCACAAACTCCCAGAGCTTGCTCAAACTCATGTCCATCGAGTTGGTGATGCCATCCAACCATTACATCTTCTGTTGTCCCCTTCTCCTGCCTTCAATCTTTCCCAGCTTCGGGGTCTTTTCCATTGAGTCAGCTCTTTGCATCAGGTGGCCAAAGGATTGGCGTTTCAGCTTCAGCATCAGTCCTTCCAATGATTATTCAGGACTGATTTCCTCTAGGATGGACTGGTTGGATCTCCTTGCAGCCCAAGGGACTCTCAAGAGTCTTCTCCAACACCACAGTTCAAAAGCATCAGTTCTTCGGCACTCAGCTTTCTTTATGGTCCAACTCTCACATCCATATTTGACTACAGAAAAACCATAGCTTTGACTTAACTAACCTTTGTTGGCAAAGTAATGTCTCTGCTTTTTAATATGCTGTCTAGGTTGGTCAAAGATTTTCTTCCAAGGAGCAAGCATCTTTTAATTTCATGGCTGCAGTCACCTTCTGCAGTGATTTTGGAGCCCAAGAAAATAAAGTCTGTCACCACTTCCATTGTTTTCCCATCTATTTGCCATGAAGTGTTGGGGACCAGATGCCATGATCTTAGTTTTCTGAATGTTGAGTTTTAAGCCAGCTTTTTCACTCTCCTCTTTCACCTTCATCAAGAGGCTCTTTAGTTCCCCTTTGCTTTCTGCCATAAGGGTGGTGTCATCTGCATATCTGAGGTTATTGATATTTCTCCCAGCAATCTTGATTCCAGTTTGTGCTTCATCCAGCCTGGCATTTTGCATGATGTACTCTGCATGTAATTTAAATAAGCAGGGTGACAATATACAGCCTTGACTGACTCCTTTCCCAATTTGAAACCAGTCTGTTGTTCCATGTCCGGTTCTAATTGTTGCTTCTTGACCTTCACACAGATTTCTCAGGAGGCAGGCAAGGTAGTCTGGTATTCCCATCTCTTTAAGAATTTTCCAGTTTGCTATGATCCACACAGTCAAAGGCTTTGGTATAGTCAATAAAGCAGAATTAGATGCTTTTCTGGGACTCTCTTGCTTTTTCTACAGGGTCTCTTGCTTTTTTAATGGGATCAAAGCCCACCAAATCTAGTAAGAATTTAGTTTAATAAAAGTGCTTGGGGAAGGAGGTGGGAAGAAGGTTCAAAAGGGATGGGACATATTGATATATGGCAGAAACCATCACAATTTTGTAATTATCTTCCAATTAAAAACAAATTAAAAAAATGTTTGATTTGCATTCAGTTGGTGTAGGATAAAAGTCTTGCAATCCTTGTCTTCAGGAATTAAGTAAATAATACTTAACTAGGGCTTTGAAGACTCTTGGTCTGTGTTCGTCTAGATCCTAGTCCAGTGCTAATATTGATGAAAAGGGAAGAAGTACTGTTGATACTATGATTAGTGGTGGTAAAAACATTATTCAATTCATAATTTTTGTATTGTCATTTTGTTTTCATGTTATTGATGGGAATGTGGTTGATGATATTGAATAGATTGTATATGGAAATATAGATTGAATAGTGTTCTGATTGCTATTAATATCGGTGAAATATTTTTTGTTATTTCTTGAGTAATCATTCATTCAGGTAAAAACTCAAAGTGGTAGGAGGCCTCCTAATTATAATGTAATAGTGAGAATAAATATAGCAATTAAGGGTGTTTATTTCATAAATTAGGGGAAGGATGGCATTGTGGTGGATGAATTATATATAAATAATATAAATGTAGTTAGTGTTTTAAGTATAGGATTATTGTAGCTGGATTATAAATGATAATAGCTGTTATTCAATTTATGTTACAATTGATGAGCAGCCTATGACTTTTTGTAGTTGGGTTTGGTTGAGACTTCTTCATCCTCCTACTATGATTGATAACATAGCTCTACTTAGTAACATGTTTAGATTAATGAATGATGAAACTCAATATAAAATAAATTTTTTTATATTTCTATCAAAAAGAAACTTGATAGTGATACAAGTTTCTGTTATGTTAATAAAATTAGGTATCCAGTAGAATGGGGCAAGTCCAAGTTTTATGACAAGGGCTGCTTGGATAATGGATGTTGTTGGATTAAACATGTTTATACTTGTTCATTGGCTAGAATATTAGATTAGTAAGAACAGATGTGATGGCTTGTGTCAAAAAGTATTTAGTGGAGGCTTCTTTGGCTCATGGGTTGAATTTTTAATTAAAACTAGAATAATAGTTAATATGTTTATTTCAAAGTCAATTCAGATTCTTAATCAGTGTGACCTTATCATAACAACTGTAGTTCCTGAAATGATAGTGAAATGATAATAAAAATAAGGGATTTATTACTATGGGAAGGATATAAATCAATATTTTCAGGGTGTGGGCCTGATGGCTTATTTAGCTGATCTTACTACAGGATATGATGTAATTGGTAGTGCAGAAATTTTTGAATTCTTAGTAGGTTCAATCCCTATAATATTAGAAATAAGAGGATTTAAACTCCTATAAGTTATTCCATCAAAGTAACTGTTTTGTCAGACATTATGTTTGGTGGGATGCTTGTTATAATGATGGTTAATAATACATTTCATATTAAAAGAGCTAGTGTTAATAGTAGGAAATTTTTCATAGAAGATGTATAAGTTGGAATCATGGATAGGATGCTCAAATTTGTAGGAAAAATGATTAGGAAGATGATTTAGGTAATAAAATTGAGTATATTTTTGGTTTGTGGGGGTTGTGAAATGCTCCTATGAATAGAATTGTAAAAAATATAATAGTAATGTTGGCATATTCTGCTAGAAAGAATAGGGCAAATGGACCTGCTGCATGCTCAGAATTGAAGCCAGAGACAAGTTCTGATTCTCCTTTTGTTAAGTGGAAAGGACCTTGGTTGGTTTCTGCTGGGATTGAGAGAAATCATATTATGACCAGCAGCCAAGACAGAAAAATTAGACGTAAGTATTCTTGAGTAGTGATTAATGTCGAAAGGGTTATTGTTCAGTTGCTAAGTCATGTCCGACTCTTTGTGACCCCTTGGACTGCATCACGCCCAACTTCCCTGTCCTCCACCATATCTGAGTTTGTCCGAACTCATCTCTATTGAGTCAGTGATGCCATCCAACCATCTCATCCTCTGTTGCCCGCTTCTCCTGCCTTTGACCTTTCCCAGCATCAGGGTCTTTTCCAATAAGTTGGCTCTTCACCTCAGGTGGCCAAAGTATAGGAGCTTCAGCTCAGTCCTTCCATTGAATATTCAGGACTGATTTCATTTAGGACTGACTGGTTTGAACTCCTTACGGTCCAAGGGACTCTCAAGAGTCTTTTCCAGCACCACAGTTTTTTTTTTCCCATTTATTTTTATTAGTTGGAGGCTAATTACTTTACAATATTGTAGTGGTTTTTGCCATACATTGACATGAATCAGCCATGGATTTACATGGGTTCCCATCCCGTTCCCCCCTCCCGCCTCCCTCCCCATCTGATCCCTCTGGGTCTTCCCAGTGCACCAGCCCTGAGCACTTGTCTCACAGCACCAGTTTGAAAGCATTAATTCTTCGGTGCTCAGCCTTCTTTATGGTCTAAGTTGAGAGTTGGACTTGAGAATCATCTGTATATGACTGCTAGGAAAACCATAGCTTTGACTAAATAAGACATTTGTTGGCAAAATGATAACCTCTGCTTTTTAATACACTGTCTAGGTTTGTCATAGCTTTTCTTCCAAGGAACAAGTGTCTTTTAATTTCATGGCTGCAGTTGCCATTTGCAGTGATTTTGGAACCCAAGAAAATAAAGTCTGTCACTGTTTCCATTGTTTCTCCATCTATTTGCCATGAAGTGATGGGATTGGATACCATGATCTTAGTTTTCTGAATGTTGAGTTTTAAGCCAGCTTTTTCCCTTTCCTCTTTCACCTTCATCAAGAGACTATTTAGTCCCTCTTCGCTTTCTGCCATAAGGGTGGTATTATCTGCATATCTGAGTTTATTGATATTTCTCCCAGCAGTCTTGATTCCAGCTTATGATTCATCCAGTTTGGCATTTCACATGATGTTCTCTGCTTATACACAGGATAACAGTATAGAGCCTTGACATACTCCTTTCCCTATTTGGAACCCGTCTGTTGTTCCATGTCCAGTTCTAACTGTTGCTTCCTGACCTACATACAGGTTTCTCAAGAGGCAGGTCAGGTGGTCTGGTATTCCTGTCTCTTTAAGAACTTTCCAGAGTTTCTTGTGGTCCACACAAATCAAAGGCTTTGGCATAGTCAATAAAGCAGATGTAGATATTTTTCTGGAACTCTCTTGGTTTTTTGATGATCCAATGGTTGTTGGCAATTTGATCTCTGGTTCTTCTGCCTTTTCTAAATCCAGCTTGAACATCTGGAAGTTCACAGTTCACATACTGTTGAAGCCTGGCTTGGAGAATTTTGAGCATTACTTTACTAGTTGTGTGAGATGAGTGCAATTGTGTGGTAGTTTGAGCATTTTTGGCATTGCCTTTCTTTGGGATTGGAATGAAAACTGACCTTTTCCAGTCCTGTGGCCACTGCTGAGTTTTCCAAATTTGCTGGCATATTGAGTGCAGCACTTTCACAGCATCATCTTTTAGGAGAGAGATGAATTAATACCAAGTCCTTTGAATTTTAGGCTATTGTAAGTAGTACTCTGGCATATAGTTTTGTTTTAATTATTGCACTTAGGGCTAAGCATAATGGAATATTGGATCCCAGTTTGAGTCTTATTGTGTAGTCAGGAATATTAGTCATTTTAACTGCAACCTTTTCAGCCTAAGTAAAGTTTAAGTTTATTATATCTTTAACATACTTTACACTGAAAATTTTATTAATTTGAGTTATTCATATGACCTTGATGGCTGGCACGAAATTTCACAACTCTTGCTGTTGTTTAGTCACTCAGTTGTGTCTGACTCTCTGTGACCCCATGGACTGTAGCCCGCCAGGCTCCTCTGTCTATGGGATTTCCCAGGCAAGAATACTGGAGTGGGTTGCCATTTCCTTCTCCAGGGGATTTTCCCAACCCAGGGATCAAACCCCTGTCTTCTGCACTGCAGGCAGATTCTTTACCTCTGTGCCACCAGAGAAGCCCCATATGGGTCACCAAATGTCATGGTCTGAGCAGGGGTTGGAAAAGAATTTCCAGACACAGAGTGTTTCAGAAAAGAGTTTATTAGAGCAGGGGATGCTGTTAGAACATCGGGGGCAGCATGTTAGAACATGCTTTTGTGGGCTAGTACCCAATTTTTATAGCCTCAAGACAAAGAAAATTCCTGCTGGAAGGATGGCATTAGGTGATTGGTTAGGTTGGGTATTTTTACCTAATATGGGGTTAGGGAGCTGGCCAGTTTAGATTAGTGGGGCTTATGGCAACGGTTGGTATGAGGCTCCATCAGTTCCAGAGATGACCTTGATGCAGGGCTCTGCATCTGTAGCTTTGGTACAGCCTGTGACTTTGGTGCAGGCTCCACATAGGTGTCATGAGCTATTTGGTAATGTGCCTCATACCTACTCCTTTTAATTGTTGGTGATCCAAAGGTCATTCTTACTTGGATGGAGAATACTTGCATGTGTAATTTTATTAAGAATTAGTATAAAAGGCTGGGGCCAAACCTATGTGTTTATGGAGTTAGTAATCTCATGTAGGTATTTTTAGTGCCCTGCTTTATTTATTGTTAGAGTAACAAACTAGGTCCATGGAGATCCCTGTCCATCAAAATTTTGTGGATTTAAGTAGCATGCTAGTGTTAGTGGAAGTACTTTAGGTTCCTGTGGAGGGAGTGCGTTTTTCTAGCCCGTGGGTTTTTGTTGTTGCGCTGGGTCTCTGTTGCTGTGCGAGGACGCTCCCTAGTTGTGATGTTCGGGCTTCTCATTGCAGTGTCTTTTCTGGTGGCAGAGCACAGGCTCTTACGGGCACAGGCTTCAGTAGTTGTGGTGCACGGGCTTTAGGTGCTCACGGCATGCAGCATCTTTCCAGACCAGGGACGGAACCCATGTCCCCTGCGTTGACAGGTGGATTCTTATCCTCTGTACCAACGGGGAAGTCCAGGTGAGTAGGTTTAAATTTAGAGGTTTTGGTGCTTGAAAATTTCATTTTGTTAAAAATCTTGGCTAAAGTATGTCTTAGTTTAATTTGTAATTTAGATATTTCTTATAGAAAGTAAGCTTTTATGTACTTACTGGAAACTTGGCAAGATTGGTAATAAATATATATTGTGAGGTGTACAGGAGCTAAGGGGAATTAGCTAATTTTTATTTGGAGCGTGAATGTACACATGTATTCATTTTCTTATGTATTTTAAGCACTGACTAATATCTATGGCTCTTGATATTGAAAATAATATTCAGTATAAGCTTGGCTATATGTTGCCTGACTGTGTCAAGGACTCAGATGGCCATAGCTGCCCTCACATTTAAAATATCAAAAGTATGACACCATAGTTATGTGTACACATGGGCTGATTAGTCATTAGTCCAACAAGATGTCTTACTTAAGAGGAAAGGCTGGGAGATTTTAGGTGAGATGGTCCTGAAGAAAGAATCAGATGGCAGATACAGTTTAGTTCTAGAAACCTCCATGTATTAAAATGGGCCCAAAGCAAGAAGAGGGGCATGTTTGTGAATGAGTTGCAGACTTCTCAAAGCTTGGGATTAAGGAAAGTTGTTGGTTGTGATAAGTATGGTGACTAGAGTTGACTTAATGGAATTTGTACAGTGAGTATTTTGTTCTGTGTAATTATATTCATAGTTTGTACTCACGCATGGAGTAAACAATGTATACTTATACATAGACTGTATCATGTACAATCAAGTATGGATGTACTAATGCACTGTAATAGGGTAGGTCATTTAATACCTGAAGTGCACAGCAATGTGATCCCTAGAATTTCTTAATGCTGACATAGCGCCTGATAGTAAGTTTACTGTTGATGTGCACCTTTCAGAGAATAGTTTAGGTAGAATTCCAGCTTTGGGTGCTGACGGTGGAGCTGGACCTTCTTCCTTGATGTTGTGGGGAGGGTTTTCTCCTTTTCTGGGTTACAAGACTGGAATGATAAATGAACTACAAAGATTCTTCATTTTAGGTTATTTTCAATTAAGATTGTAAGTAGCCTAAGTAGAGAATAAGAAAATAAAGGATTGATGCTAGCTGTCCAGTGATGATAAATGGGTGTTTAACTGGTTATCCTCCAACTCTTTTACGTTGGTAGGTCTGCTACTAGAAGTCAGAATGAGCACTGGTTGAGGGATCAGAATGTTATGCTTTGATATATGAACTATTAAGATAATTGCTAGAATTAGGATGGAAAATAATAGAGCTAATATGCCACCTGTGAAAGTCCCTCAGTCGTGTCTGACTCTTTGTGACCCCATGGACTATACAGTCCATGAAATTCTCTAGGCCAGGATACTGGAGTGGGTAGCCTTTTCCTTCTCCAGGGGATCTTCCCAACCCAAGTATTGAACCCAGGTCTCCTACATTGCAGGTGGATTCTTTACCAACTGAGCTATCAGGGAAGCCCAACCACCTAAATTATTGGAATGGTATTGAGGTGATAACATCAAGTTTCTGAAATTTAAAAGGCTCTTAATTTTGCCAAAAGCTACCCTAGGACAGAAAAATGATTCAGTGGAAAGCATGGGAGCCTTTAGTGGAAGAGTTTCCTGTCAACGCATGGAAATGGCCAGTGTCAACATCATTAACTGACTTGTGTGTTGATAGGAAACTGATGTAATTAAATATTCTGTTATGTTAAAAAAAAATAAAGATAGTCTGAACCACATCATACTTATATATTTATTCTGTTCCTTCTCTTGATCGTATCTTTTTAAAAGAGATCTCTTTTAAAAGAGATTGATTTGGGCAGAAAAAAGAATTGATCCTGTATTCACTTAGGCAAAATAAATCGGGGCATTTAGCTTTGAAACAAAAAAAAAGTGTGTGTGTGTGTGTGTGTGGTGGGGGGAGCAAGTGGGCCGGAAATCTACTCCCATACAATAAGCAATACAAAGTAGTTATTTTGCAGAATGACAGAATCACGTGGAAGGTTAAAGCAATGATCAAAATAGGAAGACCATCATGTAAAGAGATCCTGTAAATTGTTTATATCAGCTTATACTCTATTTCTAAAACTGTTTTTCAAAATAAAAAGTTTTCGTTGTAAATGTAATACCTACTCATTATTTTTAAAAGTGCAATTTGGACATTAAACATTCTATGTAAAATAAAATATCCCATCACCCAGAAATTATAATACAACTTTTTTGCTTTAGGTATATGCATTTTAAAACAAAAAATAATTACCTTTACCATCTAATAATGTCATGGCAATATTCCATGTTATTGCTGTTGTTCAGTCGCTCAGTTGTGTCTAGCTCTTTGCAACCCCATGGATGGCAGCACGCAAGGATTATCTGTTCTTCACTATCTCCCAAGGTTTGCTTGAACTCATGTACATTGAGTTGATGATGCTACTTAAACATCTCATTCCTACCTTCCCCTTCTCCTTTTGCCCTCAATCTTTCCCAGCATTGGGGTCTCCAGTGAGTCAGTTCTTCTCATCAAGTGGCCAAAATATTGGAGTTTCAGCTTCAGCATCAGTCCTTCCAGTGAATATTTAGGACTGATTTCCCTTAGGATGGACTGGTTTGATTTCCTTGCAGTCCAAGGGACTCTCAAGAGGCTTCTCCAATACCACAGTTCAAAAGCATTAATTCTTTGGTGTTCAGCTTTCCTTATGGTCCAACTCTCACATCCATACATGACTACTGGAAAAACCATAGCTTTGACTAGATGGACCTTTGTTGGCAAAGTAACGTCTTTGCTTTCTAATATGCTGTCTAGGTTTGTCATAGCTTTTCTTCCAAGTAGCAAGTGTCTTTTAATTTCATGGTTGCAGTCACCATCTGCAGTGATTTTGGAGCCCAAGAAAATATAGTCTCTCACTGTTTCCATTGTTTCCCCATCTATTTGCCGTGAAGTGATGGGACGAGTTTTTTGAATGTTGAGTTTTAAGCTAGCTTTTTCACTCTCCTCTTTCACCTTCATCAAGAGGCTCTTTAGTTTCTCTTTGCTTTCTGCCGTAAGGGTGGTGTCATCTGCATATCTGAGGTTATCGCTATTTCTCCCGGCAATCTTGATTCCAGCTTGTGATTCATCCAGCCTGGCATTTCACATGATGTACTCTGCATCTAAGTTAAATAAGCAGGATGACAATATACAGCCTTGATGTACTCCTTTCCCAATCAGGAACCATTGTTCCATGTCCAGTTCTAACTATTACTTCTTGACCTTCATGAGGATTTCTTAGGAGGCAGGTCAGGTGGTCTGGTATTCCCATCTCTTTAAAAATTTTCCACAGTTTGTTGTGATCCACAAAGCCTTTAGTGGAGTCCATGAAACAGATGTTTTTCTGGAATTCCCTTGCTTTGTCTATGATTTAACAGATTTTGGCAATTTGATCTCTGGTTCCTCTCCTTTTCTTTTTTTTTCAAATATTTTCTTTTTTATTTAAATATAAGCAGCATCCATCTCTACAGAGTATTTTCTTTCATACTGAAACCTCATCTTAGCTTTTAGAGGTTAAATTTTCCTTTGAGAAAACAATTGTCCCACCCTACTTTCTTTATGGACTACTATGGCAATTGACTGCCAGTACCTTATCTTCGTCCTTCCACTAGTATGTATCCTCAAATTCTCTCATCTTTTTTTTTTTTTTAAATTAGTTTATTTTAATGAATATATTTAATGATAAAAGGTACAATTCACAAAGAAGATAGACATTATAAACCATTAGACACTTAACAACAAAGAAACAAAGATACATAAAGCAAAAATGAGAAGAAATATAAGGGAAAAGAAAAATATATAATCATAGTGAGACATATTAACATTTCTCTGAGAATATTTTATCAAGTGCAGAAAAAATAAGAACAGGAGCACCTTGAATAATGTCATTAATAATTTAAATATAATAGATTTATATTTAATCTTATATCCTACATAAATATATTTAGAATGTTGTATCTCATGTGTTCTTATTAGATTTCTATAGGACATTTTGAAAAACTGGCAAAAAGATAAACATCTTTAAATTTCAAAAATAGAATTCTTTTGTGATTGAGTTACACATATGCACATATATTTTTGAAATTATTTTCCTTTATAGTTTATTATGATTGAGTATGAGATGGATGGCATCCCAACTCGATGGACCTGAGTTTGAGTAAGCTCCTGGAGTTGGTGATGGACAGGAAAGCCTGGTGTGCTGTAGTCCATGGGGTTGCAGAGTCGGACATGACTGAGCTGAACTGAATTGATAGCTTATTAGAAGATATTGACTGTAGTTCCCTGTGCTATACAGGAAGATTTGTTGCATGTATATTTTTAAAAATTAGGAAGCTAGCATTCTATTCATAGTAAGTCAAATAAGTGGAATCAAAATGTCACTAATTTTTTAGTTTGGAAAAATTCATAGGTTTTCTAAACTGTATATACTATACATATTACATATATATATAAGCTTTTTTCTACTACTTAAAGGTTTAAGGAAGAACATCCAAAAAAAAAAAAAGATGAAGAAATTGGAAAATGTAAACTTAAATGAAATGGGAACAATGAATATGAAATAGAAAAAGTGAAACAAACTAGATAAAAGTAAAAGATCTTCATATAGTCCAGTCGTTTTTAGATATGACTGCTCATTAGAAACATCTGGAACTCTGGTGAAAAAAAAAGCAATACCTGTGCATTTTGTATGTTTCAAAAAATTCCAAGATAATTCTGATATGTATCTGGATTTTAAAAAGTGATTACAGTTTTTTCTCTTAAGTGGTAGTTTTGGTGATACAGAATTCTATTATTTTTTCTGTTGACCAATCATGATACAATGGTATTAAGTGAGTAATGGTCACATAACCACAATAGTAAAAGATGTTTACCAGTTTTCACAATCAACAGCCAGACCAAAAAAAAAAAAGATAATTACAACTGCAAGCCATAATGAAAACATGATTAACCTAACAGTATAAAACAGTTACATACAATTTGGGGAGATCAAACAGAGTGATGTAGTAAGTGAAAGTGCATACATGCATATGTTTTCGTCTGCTCAGTCTATGTCATTTGGCTGGTGCATTTAATCCATTTAAGGTAATTAATGATATTTATGATCCTACCAGTAATGTGTTGAAGGCAGTCCATGGGGACATGCTGCAATCCATGGGGTCACAAAGAACTGAACATGACTGAGCGGCTGAACTGAACTGATCAATAATGTATGATCCTGCCATCATTTTCTTAATTATTTGGGGTTTATTTTCTGTAGGTAGTCTTTTCCTTCCCTTGTTTCCTGCCTAGAGAAGTTCCTTCAGCATTTATTGTAAAGCTGCTTTGGTGGTGCTGAATTCTTTTTAACTTTTGCTCGTCTGGAAAGCTTTTGATTTCTCCATTAAATCTGAAGGAGAGTCTTGCTGGGTAAAGTCTTCTTGGTTCTAAGGTTCTTCCCTTTCATCCCTTTAAATATATAATGCCATTCCCTTCTGGCTTGTAGAGTTTTTGTCAAGAAATCAGCTGATAGCCTGATGGAAGTGCCCTTGTATGTTATTTGTTGTTTCTCCCTTGTTGCTTTTAATGTTTTATCTTGGTCTTTAGTTTTTCCAGTTTGATGATGTGTCTCCATGTGTTCCTCCTTGGGTTTATCCTGCCTGGGACTCTCTGTGCTTCCGGGACTTGGTTGACTATTTCCTTTCCCATGTTAGGGAAGTTCTCAGCTATTATCTCTTCAAATATTTTCTCAGGTCCTTTCTCTCTCTCTCCTCCTTCTGGGACTCCTATAATGCGAATGTTGGTGCATTTAATGTCGTCCCAGAGGTCTGTTAGGCTGTCTTCATGCTTTTCATTCTTTTTTCCATGTTCTGTTTTGTGGCAGTGATTTCCACCATTCAGTCCTCCAGGTCATTTATCTGTTCTGCCTCAGTTATGCTGCTATTGATTCCTTCTAGTGTATTATTCATCTCTGTTTGTTCTTTAATTCTTCGGCAAACATTTCTTGCATCTTCTCAATCTTTGCCTCCATTCTTTCTCTGAGATCCTGAATCTTCTTCACTATCATTAAACCTTTTTCTGAGAGGTTGCCTGTCTCCACTTCATTTAGTTGTTTTTCTGGGGTTTTTATCTTGTCCCTTCATCTGGGACATAACTTTTTGCTTTTTCATGCTGATTAACTTTCCGTAATGTGGCTTTTTTCAGTCACTGTGGGCCTGTGGTTCTTCTTGCTTCTGTCTGCCCTCTGATAGAGGAGGATGGGAGGCTTTTGTAAGCTTCCTGATGTGAGGGACTGGTGGTGGGAAAAACTGGGTCTTGCTCTGCTGGGCAGGGCCTTGCTCAGTGAAGTCCTTCAGTTCAGTTATCTGCTGATGGGTGGGGTTGCACTCCCTCCCTGGTAGTTTCTTGGCCTGAGGTGACCCAGCCCTCAGGTCTAAGGGTTCTATGGTGGGCTCTATGGCCAGGTTAATGGCAACCTCTAAGAGGGTTTACGCCAAGGGGGACCTTCCCAGACTGCTGCTGCCAGCGTTCCCATCCCTGTGATGAGCCCCTGCCAACCCACGCCTCCAAGGAGGCCCTCCACCACTAGCAGGTAGTTTTGGTTCAGTCTCCTGTGGGGTCACTGCTCCTTTCCTCTGAGTCTTGGTGCAGGCAAGGTTTTGTTTGTGGCTTCTGAGACTGGAGTCTCTGTTTTCTCCAGTCCTGTGGAAGTCTTGTAATCAAGTCCCACTGGCCTTCAAGGTCATATTCCCTGGGGATTTGTAGTCTGTCAGATCCTCAAGCTGGGAAGCCTGAAGTGGGGCTCAGAACCTTCCCAACAGTGGCAGAACTTCTTTGGTATTATTTTTCTTCAGTTTGTGGCTCACCTACCTGGCAGGCATGGGATTTGATCGTGGTTGTGCCCCTCCTACAGTCTTGCTGTGGCGTCTTGTCTTTGGATGTGGGGATTCTTTTTTTGGTAGGTTCCAGTATCCTCCTGTCGATGGTTGTTCATCAGCTAGCTGTGACTTTGGTGTTCTTTAAGGAGATGAGTGCATGTCCTATTTTGCCATCTTGACTCCTCGCCTTTTCTAAATCCAGCTTGTAATTTGGAAGTTCTCAGTTCATGTCCTATTGGAAGCGTAGTTTGAAGGATTTTGAGCGTTACCTTGCTATCATGTGAAATAAGTCTAATTGTGCGGTAGTTTGAACACTCTTTGGCATCCCCCTTCTTTGGGATTGGAATAAAAACTGACCTTTTCATTATCAATGACTATAGACCTTCATGATTGTTTTAATTTATTTTAGTTGATTTATAATGTGTTTCTGGTGTATGGCAAAATGATTCAGTTATACACATATACACATACTTTTTCATATTTTTTTCCATTATGGTTTATTATAGGTATTTGCTGTGCTATTCAGTAGAACCTTGGTCATGATTATTTTAAATACCTATATAGTATTTCACTAAATGGGAGTTATCAACTCACTTAACCAATCCTTCCAAGCTTTTCATATTATAAACTTATCTTTGCTTACTTGTCTCATTTTCTTAGGACAAATTCCCAACAGTAATGAATTACTAGTTTAAATGATAAATAAGGTTTTTAAAGGTTTTGGGAAACTGCTCTTTAGGGAAATTATACTGATTCACTCTTCTGAAGATAAAAAAAGATTTAGAGCACTTTCAAGTTCACCCTGCTCCTTGCTGAGTTAAAATTGTCAAGTAAGTTGACTGGGCTAAGTGCAGAGATTTAATGGGCAATGTGCTGTAAGGAAACATGCTCACGTGCACTGGTGTGCTGTCACTTCAGTCGTGTCCGACTCTCTGTGACCCCGTGAACTGTAGCCCTCCAGGCTCCTCTGTCCATGGGATTCTCCAGGCAAGAATTCTGGAGTGGGTTGCCGTGTCCTCCTCCAGGGGATCTTCCCGAACCAGGGACTGAACTTGTGTCTCTTCCGTCTCCTGCATTGGCAGGCAGGTTCTTTACTACGAGTGAGTGCCACTAGTCAGAAATTCTGTGGTTGATCTGCTGGCCAGCTCATCTTCAAGCCATTACCAGCCCCTTCTCCTTTATCATTTAAAAATAAAGGCCACTTTAAAAAAAATTAAAAAATAAAGGTTACTTTAAACAATTCTGCCCCTTACACAACTCTGGCCAGTAGGAAGTAAGCAGAAATGTGCTGGAAAAGCTTTAGCTCTCCTGACAAGAAGGACAGACATGCCTGAAACTGCCCCTCTCCTACCTCTGGGTGTAAACATGGGATCTGAAGCTGTGGCAGCCATATTGCAACCATAGAAAAATGCCAAGAGAATCACCTGTTCTGTCCAACAACAGCAAGAGACAAACTCGCAGACTTTGTTATGTGAAAAACACTTTATTTGTTTAGAACATTTTTAGTTTTATTTTGTGTTACTTGCAGTTAAAAAATTACTGACAGATGAAATGCTGCATACTAAAGCATTGGTTTCTGAGTTATAAATAATCATAAATATCATAATTAGAAATATGGAAATAATCAGATATAATTTAAAATAGGGGTAAAATATGTGTATATAGCAAGAAATGATGGAACAGACCCTTTGTAGTGAAAGCCACAGACACCATTAAATACATTTAGGAGAAAGGAATAAAGTAAGTTAACCAAATAGAGAAAGGGTAGGATACATGTCAGAGGATTACCGTGTTATCAAAACATGTTTTCTTTTCCTCCTAGGCACATGGCCACACTATATATTTCCCATCTTTCCTTGTAGTTAGTTGAGAGCACAGATTGAGTTGTTGCTAAATGAATGTGTACAGAAATAATGCCAATCTTGGGCCTGGCCCACAAATACCCATTTTCTCTCTTTCCCCATCCACTGGCCAAATGAAGACTTTGAGCAGAGTTACAAAAACAGAGGGAGCCTGCCCTGAATTACTATGAGGAGCAGAGCTCTTCCTCCAACCTCCTTAGAACTGTGATGTGAGCAATACTATTTTA
Source organism: Dama dama (assembly GCF_033118175.1). Classification (NCBI taxonomy): domain Eukaryota; kingdom Metazoa; phylum Chordata; class Mammalia; order Artiodactyla; family Cervidae; genus Dama; species Dama dama. The sequence continues at coordinate 16,895,274 of NC_083705.1, forward strand.
CAGTGTTAAGTTCTTGAGACCTTACTTATTATAGCAGCTAGCATCATTCACTATAACAGGTGGGAGCAGGGGAAGGGGAAAAAGGAGACTAATGAAGAAATAAGTGAAGTGTATGACATGAATGGTAAGAGTGCTACCTGTTTGTTACACAGGTTCCCCAACCCGACACAACCTGTCCTTTTTATGACACAGATTCAGCAAAATTTTCAGTATTTATGAGGAAATCTTTTTCTTTTTTTTTTTTAAACTCCTTTCTAAATCCACTGGTTTCTGAAAGCCTGATATTCCTTGGAAGAGTATAATTTTGAAACTGTGACACTGTGTTCCTAAAAACCTGGTCATGGCGAAAGTATTTGCTAAAGCTTAACATCAATGTAAGTATATTTAGAAACAAAAATAATCCCTTGTTAAACAACTTCTACATTTTTGGGTTATATGCTAAATGAAGTTTTCTTATAAACCAATTAAAACTCAGTAACAGACCAATCTCTATGCCTGTCTAAATGGTGATACAAAGTTCAAAACCAATTATTCATTACTTACCAAGCTTGCCCTGTCCTAATGTCTATGACATAGCTATTATTACTATTAACAAAAGTACAACACACAAACCAACTGATAAATTATATATTACATGTTTATTAAGGGTACAACTTTTATGTAAAATTTACATTTTTATGAAAAATCAAAAATATTTACAAAATATTGTAAGATTTGCATTGTTCTAATTACAACTCAAAGTAGTAAATAACAATTCTTAAAAACTCACATTTGTTAAGAGTTCTGTGTTTACAAATTCTTGGTTAAAGAGGCAGCTACAAAGTTTATCACTATACATAAGCAAGAACCAGCTTGCTAAAATACATCTCCCATTGAAAATCTATTGGTCTTTTTTTACACCATTAGTGGATTTTTAAATGAAAAAAATCAATATAAACTCATATGGCTTCAAAATTGTAACCTGCACCCGATACATATTTATGTACCAACACTTGGTATGAAGACTGGTAATTAAGAAAGTGCAGAAGTATAACCATTTCATTAGTTTGTACATTTTAAGGTAATACTTGATTAAAAACAAACCTGGTGAATATAATGGTGTCTATCCAATAATAAAATATTAACTGCCCAATAAAAGCAGTTTGACTGCAAAGCAATTAGTTAAGATTCCAGTAAGGGACTGTAATTGGCATTTAAAAGGGTACAATATGTTAGAAATTCTAATTCTGTCCAGTATCTAGTAAAGATGAAGATTTTAGCAAATTGTCTTATGTATTACTTTAGTCAAATCTAAATTTAGAATGGGGCTAACACTGAATATATTAAAAAAGCACATATTGTGTTATATATATATTGCTAATGAGTAGATTTTCTGCTGTATTTAATATAGCAAGATGTTACATAAATGTATAGAGGGAGGGATTTTCCTTTCTGTAGAGCTTAGGAAAACAATTAGTGATTCTATATAAATTTACTAGATATAACACAATTTATTACTTCTATGCAAAATGCAGGACACTGGTACTTATCCTTATAAATAAAATTCCCATTTGTAAATTATGAAACTGTCCAAAGTATTTACTTCCTTCAATTAATCAGGATTTGTTATAAAGTTAGGTTTTTTACTATTTAATATTAGTAGTTTATTTTAAGAAATGCTTAACCCAATCCATCATTTCAAATAGTTTCCTCATTTTTAGTAGGTGGTGATTAGATAAGAAAAAGAACATAAAAACTGCTAATTTTTCCAAGTGTTGAGAAATGCCAAAACTGATCTTTTCTAAAGCATGTTCCTCACAAACTACTACAAACTCATGCTCACATCACATTCAGTAAATAAATATATAAATTTCCAATAATAAGAGTGAGGGGAAATGTTAAATTGAGAGTTAAAATGCCAGTTACCAATTTACCATTACGGTTTTGCAGAATTTTTTGATAAGGTTAAGACGGAACATTTGAAGGTAATCTTTTTCCCTGTAAACATATGCCATTAGTTATATTTCTCTAGTGGCTACAGTGTAACACTAAAGAAGGGAGCCAGGGTTCTTAAGTATAAATTGTCCTCTAGTTATTCTGAATTCCCATTGCAATTGCAACCAAAGAGTTTTATAAAAATCGCAATTATCTTGTAGAAATTCTTGACTAAGATTCTGAATAGAAAATCTGGACTGTGAAGAAAAAAGTGAGGCACATGAATGAACACAAACTGGATAGGCACATTTCTGGGTTTTGTTATTGTTTTAAAGGCACACATTATGCAATCCATATAAAAATAAATTAAATCTACAGCATTAATTCATCAAAACAATCACAACTTCTATAAAGTTAACTGCAGAAGCAAATTTCTCTGCTGTCTTTTGCAAGCTTATTTTAAAACACATTGCACTTGAGGATTAAAAAACTCATATAAAACACCATTTATACTTTATTAATATGTTTATATGAGAATCAAATTATAAATTTTGCATACACCTTGGACTCTGGTCTGATTACTTTATGGCACATAACTCAATTTGATTGAGTGTTATCAACATTATCCCAAACTTAGAATTCATGTTCTGTTTGTATCCATTCAATATCAAACTTAAAAGTTTAAAAGCTATCTCTGACTCTAAAAACTTATAGAAAGCTAAATTATTTTGTGCTTGCTCTCCTGAAATTTCAGGCCTTATATTACACTATAAGCCCCTTTTTCAACATAGACACTGAAGATAACTTAAAATTTCCAGCCTATAAAAACTTCATTTTACTGAGAATCTGAATAAATGTGCTTTCCTGAATATTGCAGTTGATCATTTATAGCGTTGAAAATCATTTCAGTGCTATTTCTTTCGGTGACTCACTTCAAAAGTGCAATTTAATGTTTGTAGTCAGCTCTTAAAGATATAATACAAGTCAGAATAGTGTTTGGAAAGAAAAATAATGCAGAACGGCAGGTTTGTACTACTCCCTTGAGCCAACCACTTTCCCAGGTCCATCAACAATCCGCCAGGTATCGTCCTGGAAAACACCAAGTAGACCTTTGCAATTATAATTTCAAATGAACTCAAAGGAGGACATTTTCACTGTGGTTACAGATACAAACCCCAGTCCCCATCTGCTGTTTACAGTACATTAGAATCAGATCACAGGTGTTCAGCTACACTGACCATGAGTACTCTCTCTCCCAGGCGTGTCTCTATCTGGCACTTTGTACCAAAGGTCAAAGGAAACACTTCCATGCCTTTAGACTATAAACTACTTGAAAGTCATTTAGTAACTGGTAGAATATAAATGTTTCCCATGTACATGAAAAAGCTTAAAATCTCCCAACTTACCAGTGGCAAACCGCTTCTTTACTAAGGAAAGCCTGTAGCCAGTGCCTACAAGTTCAGTATCCACTCCTGAAAGGGTACTTCCCTCGCTGAGGAATTGCACTGCAAGTGTCGTGGGTTTACTGGGTCCTTCTGAAAGATCAAATTTTGCTCTGAGGGACCCAGAACCTACAGGAAAAGAACAAAGAACTTATACAAGATACTATATTTCACACCAAAAAAGGCAAATGAGTAAGTAAAAGCTAAAAAGTCAGTCCTATCGCAAATTTTTTAAACCCGTGTAAATGAATCATCGTCCTGTTTTCAAATCAGATTTTAGTCAGTGAATCTGAATTTTCATTAAGTAATCTTAGTCCATGCTTCTCTTTGACTTAATAACAGTCTTCAGAGGGATTTACTATTGATATTCCTACGCTCTGTGTGTTGAAGTGAGTCAAAAGATAAGTAAGGCTGAGGGTAGGAAGGAAGGAAGCCCTGGAAGCGATGAATGGGAATTAAAGCCAAAGGGAAATGACTGCTGCGTACCAAGATAGCTAAGATTGGGAAAAGCTGTATCGGTAATTACCTCTGTATTCACCTTTCTTTTTAAAATCATGCCAAATATGTCTGAGGGGCTTTCTTTTCAATGTAACCATTTATTCCACATTCCTCAGTCTGGCAGAAATAGTATATAATTATGAATACTATAAATGCTGCAAAAAAAACTATCAAAGGCTATGGACACAAAGCATATAAAATGCTGTGGGGATGATGGTGTGTATTTCAGGAAAAGGTAACTACAGGTGCAGAGATGGGAGAGCTGACAGCACGATGCATTGAAGGTAACTACATCTACCAGAAGATCCGGAGAACAGACATAGGGGAGCAAAGGGGCAGAAGATGATATTAGACTGGGAGCTAGGAAAAGCTCTATGTATCTTTACAGACCACGATAAGAAATAACCACAGGGAGCCACCAAAGACAACGAAGAGAAAACATTTCAGGTAAGAATCTTAGAAGGGCAGCAAGCTATAAGATGCAAGTAGGGACACCACCCGAAAGTCAATAAAATGGTCTAGGGCTCTAGGTGACAGGAAAAGTGTATTTGAACTACACTGAGGGGAAGGAAAGAGGAGAACGAATTTGGAAAACAGTCAGGAGTTAAAATCAAACAGTAAACAGGAGGAGGAGCCTAGGAGGGAGGGTTCCCAGGCTTCTGGTTTGAGGAAAGTAGACAGAATCGCTGGGTAGAAACAGTGACATTCTGCGATTCCCCGTACAGAAACTGAACACCACAGAGAGAAATCTGAAAGAAAATATAACAAAGACACATCCTATACTACTGCACCTGGTGGCACACAGACCAGTTGGGAAAATGAATTGCTGTCTAACTCTTAGCCCGTGTCCAAGTCCTCCTTAAACTTTTAGTTTGTGATACACAACTCAGTTCTGTGACAGTGCAACCACAGGCCAAGAGCAGTCACCAGGGCAACCCTTAAACTTCAGAATTATTTCCTGCTCCTCTCTGGAGCATAAAGCCAAAATAGAAACAGATTTCTACTTTATAGTATTCTGATTTGGGGATCTCTTTTAAAGGTTGACTAACCAAATCAGAACCACATTTGTAAGATGTTTCCATTTCCTCACATAGTCACTCTGATACCTGAACAGCAGAGGGAAACTATAATTACAATACCCAGTTAGAAAATTTGTATCCTGTTTTTCAGAGAACAAATTCTCTTCTTGGCAAATATCTACAATAATATTATCTCATTAAATATGGGGAAAATATACCCTTTCTTCCTTGCTAACTGGTTGTACTTCCAGTTTCAACTAGGAATTTCAGTTTTATCTCCTAGCCATACAGCTAGAGTAAAAATCAGTACATTTGCCACTTGAACATAGGCAACATTTAAGGACCAAATATGAACAAAGGAACCAGAGATTAGCTGGGTTATTTCATCCAATGTGTGGTTCTCTAGTAGTAAAAGCCTAGGAGGTGAACAATACAAGTATGTACCTGGTCTTTTATGCAGAAATACCTTTAAGAAAACTACTGATGATATATTTTACATTTTAATCACATGATGCTTAAAATGTTCAAAAGAAAAAGTGAGTAAAACTTGAAAAGCCAAAAAACCTACTTATCAGGAAAAGTTATTGGAGATTCAATTAGGCATTCAAAAGAGGTAGGAGAAGTCTCCTTTGATTAAGAGAAACTGCAATTCAAATGTTAAAGACTGTCCTGGGAATTATATTCTAAATTGAGTTAGAGGATATACTGCTGCTGCTGCTAAGTCGCTTTAGTCGTGTCCGACTCTGTGCGACCCCATAGACGGCAGCCCACCAGGCTCTGCCGTCTCTGGGATTCTCCAGGCAAGAACACTGGAATGGGTTGCCATTTCCTTCTCCAATGCATGAAAGTGAAAAGTGAAAGTGAAGTCGCTCAGTCGTGTCCGACTCTTAGCGACCCCATGGACTCCAGCCTACCAGGCTCCTGCGTCCATGGGATTTTCCAGGCAAGAGTACTGGAGTGGGCTGCCATTGCCTTCTCCAAGAGGATATACTAGGAGTGATCAACTAACTAGTAGAGACTTCTCCTTTGCATTGTGAACACAAACAAATGCAGACATGGTGGGAGGAGGCAATTAACTTGCTTCTCCTTGAAATAATGATCAGAGAATTAAAGGCTGTTAATAGTTTTAATAAGGGTAAATGACCAAGGAAAGGTTCTCTTGAGAAAGAGTAGGCAAGATAGGCAAGGGGAGTTTTTAAAGCCTGAAAGCTTCTGTACTATTTCCGGGAGGCCAGGCAGACCCTATTAACAGAAAGAACTAAAGAGCATGTTAATTACTTTAATTAGTTATCAGTTTCAATTATCAGGTTTCCCAGACGTCTATAAATTAATAGGTATCTTCTCTTAATGTTAGCACATGAACATAAGGAACATTTACATAATATTTATAAAGTTATAGCAAAACATTTTCTCACAAAGAAACATTTTATCACATTCAATCTAGACGAAAAAAATGTGTTCTGCATCTCAGTTGGTGCACTCTTCTTTACGGTATTAACTTCCACCTAGTGGTCAGTTCTAGAACTGAAGGCATGAAATTCCAGGAGAAAATTTTCCATAAACATGCCTAAAAGATCCATTTTCAGTGCCATTACATTATAAACAAAAAAACCATGCACACACTTACCTCCATTTTCTGATTTTTCTGAAATACCAGACAGTTTCCAAAAGGCTTTCATCTGTTCTGCATTCCTGTAAGAACAAATATCTTCAGCTAATGTGTCTAGTATAATGCCTTGTACATGGATGAGCACTCCAATAATACATTTTAAATATTTCACTAGAACTAGTGCTAAATTTACTTTAGAATAGTATCACTGGTGAGAATGTTTATTAATAATATAAACAAAATACTATTATTTTTCTTAATAAGTAGATATTTACCAAATTATATAATTCTATTTCTATTGATCAGAGAAAGGAAAACAATGTATAGGTGATCAAGTACCTTATTACTCAAGGAAAATAGTTTTATTATTAAATGGTGAAGCAGTATAAACAAAGAGTAGTTAGAGTATATACTAACATTAATGGAGGAAGCAAGAGAGGCAGTTAAGAGATGGGACTAATACTAAACACTAACCAGGTAGGTTTTCCTATAGATATGCTAGATACTATATTTAACTCTGTAAAATAATTATCTTTATTTTTAAATGAAAAAGTTTAGAGAAGTAACATATTTTGAGGGTAAAGTTGTACTGAATCATTCAAGTCTGGGTGGGGACAGCAAACTAGTTTGTTTATTCTGGCTTGAAGCTACTGTAGCTTGACTAGTAAAATGTACAGTACATCATATAACATGATTTCTATGTGAAAATACACTAAAAATTTTCAAACTTATAAGACAACTTTCAGAAATTAGGTCCTATGACTGGGGGACTGCAGACAGAAATTTAGTCGGAATTCAGAAGCCCACTTCTTTACCATATTGCAGGGGGGAGGGACTGCATGTGTGTGACTCCTCCGTCCACTGGCACCACCACCTGTATGTTGGACAGCACGCTTGGTGCCACCATAGCTTCCGGGTTGTACTTATAATCCACTCTAACATCTGTGGTGCCAGCACTGCATTTCCAGTATGTTGCCAGATTCAGAGGAGTGGACTGAATACCATTTGATGATACCTTTAAAGAGAGAAAAAAACAACTGCCTTTGACCTACAAAGTAAACAAGTCATAATGACATATACATGAACACAAGAGATCACACATTCAAAAACAATAATGAGGGAGTTGTCTGTTGCTAGGTAGAGTGAAGCAGGCTCATCTCAAAGGTATAAGCATGACTCTCAAAGTGTAGACCTGGGACTGTTTACATCAAAATTTCTGTGGTGCTTGTGAACAATGTATATTCTGCTGGCTCCAAATGCAGAACATCTGATTCAACAGGTAGAGAGTACAGAAATCAGGGTGTTACCACATGATTCTTATTTATGCAGGTAATGTTTGAGAATCTCAACATTCAACAGAAAATTCTAAGATTCTTTATAAGAGTTTAGATTTAAAACAGAAAAACTGGGTCACCATGCAGTTACACAAGCCTGGAGTTAGAATACTCCAAGCTTCAAATGAAATTTTAATCACAATACTCTTTTTCAATGAGACCTACTCTATCATCCTGTTTAAATTTACAATGAAAATTGCATCTTCACTCTTTCATATCTTATTCCATAGACTTTCCTTTCTCCATAGCACAATATACATTATTTACTTACTATGTTTACTATCTTCCTATGCTAGTCATAGCAATTAGCAAGCATTGAATAATAAATACTTGCTGAATGAATGATAAAATACTTGTAATAAACTTTAAGCCAACTTAAGTGGCAGTACTTTTTTATTCTTTTAAGTATCCATTTCCTAGAAACATAAGTCATTTTTAATACAGCTACCCTAATAAAAATTCAAACAAGACATAAGTATATGAAAATAGGAAATTTATCCCTTGGCACTTACTCCCCACTGTTAACCTCATGGTACATACACTTCCAGACTTTCTAGGGATGCAAACAAGATCTGTCTCATTCTTTGAAATGGCCATAATAATTAATTTAATCAGTCTCTTCCTCTGTGGATATGTACTCAAATGGTTTCCAAACAATGTTGAAGTGAATATCCTTTGTACCTTCCAACCCCATCTGTGTGATTTCCAAAGAACTGATTTCTGGAACTGTTGAATTAAAGGTTACATCTATTCAACAATCTAAGAGTTACCTTCTAATAGGCTCTATTAATTTGTACTTCTATTAATAAGTGGTAATTTCATGGACAGAGGAGCCTGGCGGGCTGTAGTTCATAGGGGCACAGAGTCAGACATGAATGAGCATGCACGCACACACACACCTTTCCTAATACAGCAATTTTTTTCAGTTTGGTCAATCTAATGAGAACTAAAACTGGTATCTCATTGTTGTCTTAACAGTCATTGCTCTGATTACTACTGACATGGAGCATCTTTCTAAAAGTTATCTATTGAGTTATTCATCTACTTTATAAAGATTCTTTGAAGTAAACCTTTTGATCTATTTTATGTAATACTTTCCTCTCAGATTAAATACTGATTCTGTTTAAACAAATATAAACACACACAGATTCATTTCTGTCTCAAGTATCTTATTCGCTTATTGCATGTCTTCTGGGTTTGTAGTATACTTAGGTCTTCCACACTTCAAGATTAAAATATGTAATAAACACACAGTACACATGCATATATACCCATGGATATACATATATTCACCCATGCTTTATTTTAGTATTTTTTATGTCTTTATTTGGGCTTCCCTGGTAGCTCAGCTGGTAAAGAATCTGCCTGCAATGCGGGAGACCTGGGTTTGATCCCTGGGTTGGGATGATCCCTTGGAGAAAGGGAATGGCTAACCACTCCAGTATTTTGGCCTGGAGATTTCCATGAACTGTATAGTCCATAGGGTCACAAAGAGTCAGGCACGACTGAGCAACTTTCACTTCACGGCTTGATTTATTATTATTAAACATTTGATACATGCAGATTTTATTTTGGTTTAAGGTATGAGCTGGGGATTTAGCCAAATTTTCCCCTCAAATGTCTAGTCTGTTGCCCCAATTTCACTTATTGAAAAATTCATCATTTCCACATTGTCTTAAAATGCTACTATGTCATATAAGCAATTTCCCGTTTATTCTTAGATCTATTTCTGGATACTCTAATCTGTTCCATTCATCTGGCCATCTATTGTTCTGCCAGTTCCAAACTATTTTAAATACTGTTGGCTTATAATGTTTTCCCATTAAAACTAAACAGTACTTTAGATGACTTTTTAAAACATTTCTTAATTTTCCAAGCTTTATGCTTCTGAGAACTTAAAAATGACTGTCTCACTAAGTTTCTGATCATGATCACATTAAATTTATAAGCTAATTTAGCAACAGCTTTTTACAACATGAGTCTTCCTTTTTAAAGTATACCTTTCTAACAGTATTCAAGGCAGTAGAGATGATATTATGTTTCTTCTTAGTTTAAAAAAAAAATTTTTGTGTGTTCACTGTAGCCACAGGAAAGGGATGCTGTAATAGATCTTTTAAAAACAATTTTTAAGTATAACTGACATATTACTTTCAGGTGTACAATGTGGTGATTTGATATTTATATATATTGTGCAGTGACCACCACAATGATTATCACAGTAAGTCTAGTTACTGAGTGTCACCATACATACTACAGATTTTTTTCCTGTCCTGAGAACTTTAAAAATACACTCTTAGCAACTTGGAAATATGTAACCCAGTGTTAACAACTTTGGTCACCATGCTGTGCATTACATCCCCATGATTTATAACTAGAAGTCTGTAATTTTTGACTCCCCCTGACTTCATGCATTTCACCTATCCCCAACCCCCTGTGTCCCAGCAGTCACCAATCTGTTCCCTGTATCTGTGAACTTGGGTTTGTTTGGTTTTATAGATTCCACACATAAGAAAGATCCTGCAATTTCTGTCCTCCCTTGCTTGACTCATTTCACTGTTTTTTGCCAATACCATGTTCGATTACTATACCTATGTCATATGGTTTGAAATCATGGAGCGCAATGCCTGTAGCATTCTGTCCTTTCTCAAGACTGCTTTGGCTACTTGGGGTCTTTTGTGAATCCATACAAATTTTAGGATAGTTTATTCTATTTCTGGGACTTTCCTGGTGGCTCAGTCGGTAAATAATCTGCCTGCGATGTGGGAGACCGGGGTTGGGATGATCCCCTGGAGGAGGGCATGGCAACCCACTCCAGTATTCTTGCCTGAAGAACCCCCAAGGGCAGGTGGGCTACAGTCCATGGAGTCGCAAAGAGTCAGACATGACTGAGTGACTAAGCACATTCTATTTCTGTGAAAAAATGCCGTTGAAATTTTAATAGGTATTACATTACATCTGTTTGGGTAGTATGGATATTTTAACAATTTTAATTCTTCCATCAATGAGCATGGATTAACTTTTCGTCTAGTTTTGTCTTTCTTTTATCACTGTCTTCTAGTTTTCAGTGTACAGGTATTTCATTTCCTTGGTTAAATTTATCTCTAAGTATTTGATTCTTTTGATTATTTTCTTAATTTCCTCTTCTAGTTTATTATTAGTGTACAGAAGCACAACAAGTATTTATATATTTTGGATTCTGCAACATCACTGAATTCATTTATGATTCAGTGTTTACTATTAAGTTTTGTTTTGAAGGAGTCTAAAGATTTTCTACATATACTATGTGATTGGCAAAGAGTAATAACTGTGCTTCTTCCTTTCTAAATTGGATGCCTTCTCTTTTTCTTCCCTAATTGATTTGGCTAGAACTTTTATTACTAAATAAAAGAGTTAAGAGTGGGCCTCCTTGTCTTATTCCTGCTCTTAGAGGAAAAGCTTTCAGATTTCCACCACTGAGCCTGATGCTAGCTGTAGGCTTGTCATATATAGCATTTATTATGTTGAGGCACTTTGCCTCTATACCCACTGCATTGGGAGTTTTCCATCATGAATAGATGTTAAATTTTGTCGAATTCTTTTTCTGTAATCCACTGAGATGATCATATGATTTTCATCTTCCTTTTCTTAATGTTGTATATTATGTTGATTGATTTCTGGATGTGAGACCATCCTTGTATCCCTAGAATATATCCCACTTGATCATGGTGTATGACCTTTTTAATGTACTACTGAAGGCCACCAAAACCAGACAAAGATGCCATAAAAAAAGAAAACTACAGGCCAGTATCACTGATGAACATAGATGCAAAAATCCTTAACAAAATTCTAGCAAACAGAATCCAACAACATATTTAAAAGATCATACATCATGACCAAGTGGGCTTTATCCCAGGAATGCAAGGATTCTTTAACATCCGAAAATCAATCAATGTAATACACCACATTAATAAATTGAAAGATAAAAACCATGATTATCTCAATAGATGCAGAAAAAGCCTTTGACAAAATTCAACATCCATTTATGATAAAAACTCTCCAGAAAGCAGGAATAGAAGGCACACACCTCAACATAATAAAAGCTATATATGACAAATGCACAGCAAACATTATCCTCAATGGTGAAAAATTGAAAGCATTTCCCTTAAAGTCAGGAACAAGACAAGGGTGCCCACTCTCATCACTACTAGTCAACATAGTTTTGGAAGTGTTGGCCACAGCAATCAGAGCAGAAAAAGAAATAAAAGGAATTCAGATAGGAAAAGAAGAAGTAAAACTCTCACTGTTTGCAGCAGACGACATGATCATCTACATTGAAAACCCTAAACACTCTACCAGAAAATTACTAGAGCTAATCAATGAATACAGTAATGTTGCAGGATATAAAATTAACACACAGAAATCCCTTGCATTCGTATACACTAACAGTGAGAAAATAGAGAAATTAAGGAAACAATACCATTCACCATTGCAACAACAAGAATAAAATTCTTAGGAGTATATCTACCTAAAGAAATAAAAGACCTATATATAGAAAACTATAAAACACTGATGAAAGAAATCAAAGAGGACACAAATAGATGGAGAACTATACCATGTTCCATGGATTGGAAGAATCAATACTGTGAAAATGACTATACTATCCAAAGCAATCTATAGATTCAATGCAATCCCTATCAAGCTACCAATGGTATTTTTCACAGAACTAGTAACAAATAATTTCACAATTTGTATGGAAATACAATTTGAGGAAAAACCTCGAACAGCCAAAGCAATCTTGAGAAAGAAGAATGGAACTGGAGGAATCAACCTGCCTGACTTCAGGCTCTACTACAAAGCCACAGTCATCAAGACAGTATGGTACTGGCACAAAGACAGAAATATAAATCAGTGGAACAGAATAGAAAGCCCAGAGATAAATCCACGTACCTATGGACACCTTATCTTCGACAAAGGAGGCAAGGATATACAATGGAAAAAAGACAGCCTCTTTAACAAGTGGTGCTGGGAAAACTGGTCAACCACTTGTAAAAGAATGAAACTAGAACACTTTCTAACACCATACACAAAAATAAACTCAAAATGGATTAAAGATCTAAATGTAAGACCAGAAACTATAAAACTCCTAGAGGAGGACATAGGCAAAACACTCTCCAACATAAATCACAGCAGGATCCTCTATGACCCACCTCCCAGAATACTGGAAATAAAAGCAAAACTAAACAAATGGGACCTAATGAAACTTAAAAGCTTTTGCACAACAAAGGAAACGATAAGCAAGGTGAAAAGACAGCCCTCAGATTGGGAGAAAATAATAGCAAATGAAGCAACAGACAAAGGATTAATCTCAAAAATATACAAGCAACTCCTGCAGCTCAATTCCAGAAAAATAAATGACCCAATCAAAAAATGGGCCAAAGAACTAAACAGATATTTCTCCAAAGACATACAGATGGCTAAGAAACACATGAAAAGATGCTCGACATCACTCATTATCAGAGAAATGCAAATCAAAACCACAATGAGGTACCATTACACGCCAGTCAGGATGGCTGCTATCCAAAAGTCTACAAGCAATAAATGCTGGAGAGGGTGTGGAGAAAAGGGAACCCTCTTACACTGTTGGTGGGAATGCAAACTAGTACAGCCACTAGGGAGAACAGTGTGGAGATTCCTTAAAAAACTGGAACTAGAACTGCCATATGACCCAGCAATCCCACTCTTGGGCATACACACCAAGGAAACCAGATCTGAAAGAGACACGTGCACCCCAATGTTCATCGCAGCACTGTTTATAATAGCCAGGACATGGAAGCAACCCAGGTGCCCATCAGCAGACAAATGGATAAGGAAGCTGTGGTACATATGCACAATGGAATATTACTCAGCCATTAAAAATAATTCATTTGAATCAGTTCTAATGAGATGGATGAAACTGGAGCCCATTAGACAGAGTGAAGTAAGCCAGAAAGATAAAGACCGGTACAGCATACTAACACATATATATGGAATTTAGAAACATGGTAACGATAACCCTACATGCAAAACAGAAAAAGAGACACAGATATTCAGAACAGACTTTGGGACTCTGTGGGAGAAGGCGAGGGTGGGATGTTCAGAGAGAACAGCATTGAAACAAGTATACTATCAAGGGTGAAACAGATGACCAGCCCAGGTTGGATGCATGAGACAAGTGCTCAGGGCTGGTGCAGTGGGAAGACCCAGAGGGATGGGATGGGGAGGGAGGTGGGAGGGAAGATCTGGATGGGGAACACATGTAAATCCATGGCTGATTCATGTCAATGTATGGCAAAAACCACTACAATATTATAAAGTAATTAACCTCCACCTAATAAAAATAAATGAAAACAAACAAAATAAAGATTAAAAAAAAAACAGACTGAAGTTAAAATTCTATCTCTTACTAACATTGTAGTTGTCATCTGTAAAACAGAGACAACAATAATGTTGTAGACATAAGAATTAAATAAAATAATGCATGAAATGCCTAAAAAAAATGTACTACTGAGTTGGTATGCTAATATTTTGTTGAGGATTTTGCATCTATATTCATTAGGGATATCAGCCTGTAATTTTCTCTTGTTCTGTCCTTATCTCGTTTTGGTATCAGGGTAATGCTGGGCTCATAAAATGAGTTTGGAAGTCTTTCCTCTTTTTCGGTATTTTTTCTTTTTTGGAAGAATTTGAGAAGTTCAGTTCGGTCACTCAATCATGTCCGACTCTTTTGAGACTGCAGCACACCATGGACACACATGGACTGCAGCACACCAGGCTTCCCTGTCCATCACCAACTCCCGGAGCTTGCTCAAACTCATGTCCATTAAGTCAGTAATGCCATCCAACCATCTTATCTTCTGTTGTCCCGTTCTCCTCCTGCCTTCAATCTTTCCCAGGATCAGGTTTTTTTTTTTTCCAATGAGTCAGTTCTTCACATCAGATGGCCAAAGTATTGGAGCTTTAGCATCAGTCCTTCCAATGAACACCCAGGACTGATCTCCTTGCAGTCCAACAGACTCTCAAGAGTCTTCTCCAACACCACAGTTCAAAAGCATCAATTCTTCGATGCTCAGCTTTCTTTATAGTCCAACTCTCTTATCCATACATGACCACTGGAAAAACCACAGCCTTGATTAGACGGACCTTTGTTGGCAAAGTAATGTCTCTGTTTTTTAATATGCTGTCTAGGTTGGTCATAACTTTTCTTCCAAGGAGTAAGCGTCTTTTAATTTCATGGCTGCAGTCACCATCTGCAGTGATTTTGGAGCCCCCCAAAATAGTCTCTCACTGTTTCCACTGTTTCCCACCTATTTGCCAGGAAGTGATGTGACCAGATGCCATGATCTTAGTTTTCTGGATGTTGAGTTTTAAGCCAACTTTTTCACTCTCCTCTTTCACTTTCAACAAGAGGCTCTTTAGTTCTTCTTCATTTTCTGCCATAAGGGTGGTATCATCTGCATATCTGAGGTTATTGATATTTCTCCCTGCAGTCTTGATTCCAGCTTGTGCTTCATCCAGCTTGGCATTTTGCATGATGTGCTCTCCATATAAATTAAATAAGCAGGATGACAATATACAGCCTTGACATACTCCTTTCCCTATTTGGTACCAGTCTGTTGTTCCATGTCCAGTTCTAATCATTGCTTCTTGACCTGCATACAGATTTCTCAGGAGGCAGGTAAGGTGGCCTGGTATTCCCATCTCTTGAAGAATTTTCCACAGTTTCTTGTGATCCACACAGTCAAAGGCTTTGGTGGTGTCAATAAAGCAGAAGTACATGTTTTTTGGAACTGTCTTGCTTTTTCGATGATCCAATGGATGTCGGCAATTTGATCTGGTTCTGCTACTGCTACTGCTAAGTCACTTCAGTCGCGTCTGACTCTGTGCGACCCCATCCCTGGGATTCTCCAGGCAAGAACACTGGAGTGGGTTGCCATTTCCTTCTCCAATGCATAAAAGTGAAAAGTGAAAGTGAAGTCGCTCAGTCATGTCCGACTCTTCACAACCCCATGGACTGCAGCCTACCAGTTCCTCTGCCTCCTTTTAAATCCAGCTTGAATATCTGAAAGTTCACAGTTCATGAACTTTGAAGCTTGGCTTGGACAATTTTGACCATTACTTTACTAGCATGTGAGATGAATGCAATTGTGTGGAAGTTTGAGCATTCTTTGGCATTGCCTTTCTTTGGGACTGGAATGAAAACTGACCTTTTCCAGTCCTGTGGCCGCTGCTGAGTTCTCCAAATTTGCTGGCATATTGAGTGCAGCACTTTCACAGCATCATCTTTTAGGATTTGAAATAGCTCAACTGGAATTCCATCACCTCCACCAGCTTTGTTCGTGTGATGCTTCCTAAGGCCTACTTGACTTCACATTCCAGGATGTCTGGTTCTAGGTGAGTGATCACACCATCATGATTATCTGGGTCTTGAAGATCTTTTTTGTACAGTTTTCTGTGTATTCTTGCCATCTCTTCTTAATATCTTCTGCTTGTTAGGTCCCTACCATTTCTGTCTTTTATTGAGCCCATCTTTGCAATGAAATGTTCCCTTGGTATCTCTAATTTTCTTGAAGAGATCTCTAGTCTTTCCCATTCTATTGTTTTCCTCTATTTCTTTGCATTGATCACTGAAGAAGGCTTTCTTTTCTCTCCTTGCTATTATTTGGAACTCTGCATTCAAATGGGTATATCTTTCCTCTTCTCTTTTGCCTTTAGCTTCTCTTCTTTTCTCAGCTACTTGTAAAGCCTCCTCAGACAACCATTTTGCCATTTTGCATTTCTTTTTCTTGGGGATGGTCTTGATCATGCCTCCTGTACAATGTCATGAACCTGCATCCATAGTTCTTCAGGCACTTTGTCTATCAGATCTAATCCCTGGCATCTATTTGGAATCAGTTTGAGAATAACTGGTATTAATTCTTTTAATGCTTGGCAGAATCTGGCAGTGAAACTATATGGTTCTGGACTTTTGTTTGTTGGGAGGGCTCCGATTATGGATTCATATCTCCTTACTAGGAAGTGATCTATTCATATTTCTACTTTATGATTCAGTATTGAAAAGCTGGTTGGATGTTCCTATCAATTTATCTATTTCTTATAGGTTGTTCAATTTGTTGACATATAATTGTTCATAGTAGTCTCTTGTGATTCTCTGTATTTCAGTGGTACTGGTTGTAACAACTCCTCCTTTGTTTCTGATTTTATTTGAGCGCTCCTTTTTTCCTGGTGAGTTTAGATAAAAGTTTGTCAATTTTGTCTATCTTTTCAAAGAACCAGCTCTTAGTTTCACTGATCTTTTTTCTTAGTCTCTATTTCTGCTCTGAACTTTGTTATTACCTTCCTTCTACCAACTTTGGCCTCTGTTTGCTTTTTTTCCTATTTGCTTGAGGTATAAAGTTAAGCTGTCTGAGATTATTCTTTCTTCTTAAGGTAGGCAAGTATCACTTTGAACTTCACTCTAAGAAATGCTTCTGCTGCATCCCATTAATTTTGGTATATTGTATTTTCATTTGTTTCAAGGTATTTTTTTACTTCTGTGATTTCTTTGTTGACCTATTGGTTACTCAGTAGCATGCTGTTTAATCTGTACATATATGTGAATTTTTTAGTCTTCTTGTAACCAATTTCTAGTTTCATACTGCTGTGGTCCAAAAAGAGATGCCTGATATGACTCCAATATTAGATTTATTATGACTTGTTTTTTAACCTAATGTATGATCCTGGAGAAGGTTCCATATGCAGTTGAGAAGAATATGCATTCTGCTGCTTTTGGATGGAATGTTTTCTAATTATCTGTTACGTCTATCTAGTCTAATGTGCCAGAGGAGCCTGGCAGGCTACAGTCCATGCGGTTGCAGAGTCAGACACGACTAACTGACTAACATTAACACTTTACATGTAACAACCTATGTAATAGTCTGTTTTAAGTTGCAAACAACTTACATTTGAATACTTTCCAAAGTTCTACATTTTTACTTCTCCCAATTTTGTTTTTCACGTCACATTTTACATCTTTTTATCTTGTGAATCCCTTCACTAATTATTGTAGTTATTTATTTTTTTTTACTACTTTTTGTCTTTTATCCTTCATATTACCTATATATGATTAATCCACCTCTACTTTGTATTTATCTTTACCAGTAAGATTTGTACTTTCATACTTTTGTTACTAATTAGCACCCTTTCCAGCTTAAGAAGTCCCTTTAACATTTCTTGTAAGGCCAGTTTATTAGTGATGAACTCCTTTAAATTTTGCTTGTCTAGGAAACTCTTATCTTTCCTTCAATTCTGAGCAATGACTTTGCCACGTAGAGAACTCTTGGTTAAAAACTTACTTTGAACATATCCCTCTGGCCTGCTAAGTTTCTGCTGATGGTCTTAGGAGAGTTCCCTTGGTTTTTTCCATTACTGCTTTTAAAATTCTTTTTTTTAAACTTTCAACATTTTAATAATTTGTCTTAGTGTGAGTCTCTCTGGGCTTCCTGGATCTAATGTCTGTTTCCTTCCCCAGGTTAGGGAAGTTCTCAGCTATTATTTCCTCAGTAAGTTTTCAGCCCCTTTATTCTCCTTCTGGAACTCCCAAAATGTGAATGTTAGTTTGCTTGATGTTGTCCAATAAGCTATGTCCACTTTTTAAAGCTCTTTGTTTGTTTCTGCTGTTTCATTTAAGGTGAGTTTCACTGCCCTGTCTTTGCATTCACTTGTCTTGTCTTTGCTTCATGTAGTGTCCGTCCAGTACATATTTCAAATCAGTTACTGTATTCTTCAGTTCAGCGACTTCTATTTGTTACTTTCTTTTGTTTTCTATTTTTTTGTTGAAATTCTCACTGTGCTTATCCATTCTTCTCCCAAGTGAGGTGAGCATTTTATTACCACTACTTAGAACTCTTTATCAGGTAAATTACTTACCTCTGTTTCATCAAGGTTTTTTCCCTAAGTTTTTATCTTATTCTTCTGTTTGGAATATATTCCTGTTTCCTCATTTTACTTGATTTTCTGTGCTTCTTTGCATTAGGTGAAATAGCCATCCCTTCCAGTCTTGAATGACTAACCTCTTGTAGGAGATGAACCTTATTGTTCAACCTTGCCTTAGCTCTTGGTTGCCTCTCAAACCTTGGTGACTGTCCAAGCAGCCTATTTTATATTTACTAGCTCCTGGTGATCAAGGGTGTGCCCAGACCTGTTAGTGTTCCAAAGCAGGAAATCTGCCAGCATGTAAATTCAGACTGATTAGGAAGCTAAGACCCTCAGGCAACAGCTTTGAAAGTAGGGAAACAGATATAGTCCTGTGGGACTGAACACAAGGGTCAGCCCTGCTGGCCACCCGATCAGGTGATCTGGAGATGTCCCCTGGTTGACAGTCATAAAAATCAGGGCTCTGGACGAGTGTGTAAGTTCCTTTCTGGGAGAAACTGGAGAGCTGGGGTGAGGCAGAGGGAGTGAACTGACTGCATCCCCAAGCCTATGTTCTCCGAGAACATACCTGCAGACTCCTAGATGTGCATCAAATTTGAAGCCTGTCCCTTGGGCTGCTGTTCTAGGCTAAGCAAATGAAGTCTTTTAGAGAAAGCCTACAGGGGTTTTTCAGTCCGCTTTCTGTGCATTACCCTGGTGGCAATAGCCTGCCAAGAACTGTCTCACTAACTGTTATAGTTCTGTGGGACTCAGAATTATAAGCTACCCTGGCCTCCAGAGCCAGGAGAACAAGGGGTGTCCCCTGGGCTGCAGCTGCAAAACCTGGGGCACCAGGCATCTATAAAAATTCCCCTCTAGTAGATACCAGTGTTGCAGAAGACAGCACAAAGATGACACCCACCAAGGAAAGGGTGGGGGGGAGTCTTAAATAAAAAAGATAGCACCTGCCAGCCTTAGCATGAGAGAGGGAGAGTCCACTGGTTGGAGGATAAAGTGGCACCCACCAAGAGAAAAAATCTATAGTAAAAATAAACATAAAGTGGTACCTGTTTGCTTCAGCAAAGTAGAGGGAGAGAACAAAAGAGGTGCCCGTCAGCACCTCATTCCCTGGAGAGTGTTCACCTCATGCCCTGGCCCTTCAAACTGACACTTTAAGATCAGCAAATAAATCTTCACATGGTCGCTTGTATGCTAGAACCTAGAGTGCATAAGTCTGCATGCAAGCCCTTTAAAGCTGGTTCTCAGATCCCTGCAGCCCTTGGTTCCTGTGGATGTGAGCTCCACTGGTTTTCAAAGCCAGATGTTTCAGGGACTTGTCTATCAAGTGCAGGTCTCAGAGGCTGGGTGTCTGTGCTGGTTACAAACCGTTTGTTCCTCAGGAAGAAGCTCCAGGTTTCTGAGTTCATCCAGGTCATAAATAGGCTGCCTTGCTGGGGTTGAGGCCTGTGGTGAAGCTGGATCTCAGCCTCTCCTACTTGCCTCAATGTGGTCCTTTTCTTATGTGCTCATGTGAAGAAGCCATTTAGCTATCTTTCAGTCTCTTTAAGAGGGAACGTTCCACATGCAGTTATAGATGTGGTGTGTCCCTGGGAGAAAGTAAGTTCAGGATCTTCCTGTGTTACCACCTTGGACACTGTTTCCAGCTCTAATTAGTTTTTTTTTCTGATGTGAATATTTTTCTCCATTAGTTTCCCTAAATGGTTGTTTGAAAGCTATTAATTTTTAATATTAATTTCTTAAATAACCACTTTGCTAAATTCTCCTACATCACTTTTTAAGTCAATTCTCTTGAGATATATTGATATCAATATATCTCTTGATATATTCAGAAACATATCACCTGTACTAATAACTTTGGTTCTCTCCCATATTTATCACCAATTACTTAATTCTCTTGTCTAACTACACTAACAGATCTAGAAAAATCTTACATACTAATAGGAATAATGCCATTTCTTTCAATGCTTTAGATATTTCATTATTAAGATATGCTAGTCTTTTCAGGTGAAGGACATATTCATATATTTATATTTACTCAGTATTATAATTGGTAATAGGTGGTGAATTTGATCAAATTGGTCAAAATCTCAATAAGCTTATTAAAAGACTTTAAAATTTTGAAATATCTTTGCATTGCTCAAATGAACTTCATTTTGGCTGTGACATGTTATTTAATGATATGCAAGATTCTATTTGCTAATATGTTAATTGGATATTAAAATATTTTAATGTTAATGATATGATACTTACCTGATACTTTAATACATCTACATTATAGTAAGAAGCAGCTGGATTTTGCTCTGATAGCTTCTTGAGGTAGACAGTAACAGCTTGCATGTTCATCCAGAAATCTTTTGTATTAGAATCACACTGTGATGGATCACTGTATGTATAAGAAATATTTTCATTATTTTATTTATCTTTATTCTCTGCCTCTCTGTAGTAATTTGGTGACTTGGGAAAGACTAGTAAAAATGAACCAAAAGATAGGATAGAAAAAATTAAAGTTAGGGGATAAAGAATGGTACACAGTAGGAGGCTGCCTAAAAGATGTGAAGATGTACAGCAGAGAAGAATTTAACAATAACTGTTACCACCACCAGCACACATAAGACAAAGACAGCAAAAGGCTTATTAATCATAATAATTTTGGTACTGTCTTCAAACTATTATTGCTTCAAAGAAGAAAGAAAAAATCTCTTAAAAAGGGAATTTCACCTTCAAAACAGAAGTACACAAACCTGAACACAAGTTGTGCATTTGGAAGAATTTGTTCTAGTCTGCTGATATTTTTCACCCTGAAGCAGAGCACAGCTGGAGATGGATTACTGGTGAAGACTTTAATAACTCCACTTGGAAACGATATTGTCATGTCACCAGTGATTTTCACAATACACCTGAAAGTGGAGATTGTGAAAAATTTAAACAGTTTATAAATAAGGCATTTAAATCTCCATTTAAAGCATATTTAATTTAAAAGGGGCTTTATTTATATATATAGCATTTTATCATAATTATGGATGAATCATTTCTTAATAAAAAATGATTAATTGTGAAATGATGTATTCATCTAACACCAGTCTTTCCTAGAATTAAATTCCAAACACAAATGGAAGCACACTGATAATGCTTGCTCAAACCATCCCCTGGTGGTCTCATAAGGCCACTGCTTCCCTGGTAACACTATCTCCAGCTGTAGCTATTTTCCCCTCCAAACCCTACAAAGTGCTGGGACTGATGGTGGCAGTGGTAGATGCCTTGCTTCTCACTGCTTCTTACAACTATATATCCTTTCTTCCTTCTGAAAAACATTCTTTTGAAAGAAGAACCACCTTCTTTTGAAAATTCAAACCATCAGATTATACTACTATCACAACCCTTCAAATCATTTTTAACATTTCATTTCCTAAAAATTTCAGCTCCTGACCCACTGTCAATCTGTCACTGTACCACTACTCCTATCATAAATTTTTAGTGATTTCAATATCCACACAGATAATCCTCTCAATACTTTGGTTACCTAGTTCTTCAGCCCCTTACCCTCTATGATCCTGCCTTCCAGCCTACCTCAGTCACACTTCAGCCCCTCTATCATCTCAGTCTGACTGCCCACTGATCAGTTAGTGGGGAGTCACTTCCTACGTTTCTAAATCATTCCGTCTAGTACTGCATCTCCAACATCATAAAAAATCTCTATAATCCATGTTCCTTCTAGCTTTTCCACTAATCTTCACTCTTCCTTCCGTTCACATCCTCAGTTTCCCTTCACTGAGACTCCATGGTCCATCATTACGCATACTCCTTGCATAACCCACCCCTTGGTTCTCTCTCATTAGACTATGCTTGCTTGGCAAAAGTCTTAACTGAATCCTGCTCCTCACCCCCTTCTATATGGCTGAACGTGACTAGAGAAAAACATATAACTATACAGCCAGAACTCTCAGTTGGAACCCCCTTAGTATTGGTATAGGATATTCGACTACATTCATATTTTCTTTCTCCTTTAACCTGTAAAATATCACCCCCTCCACCTGCAGTCAATGACTTTCCTTTAAATTTTATGAAGAAAATAAAATGAGAAAAGAACTTCCTCATAGTCTCACTGCTAAAATCCTAAATCTCCCTTAGGCTGAAGCCATCTAAACCTTCTGCCTTCCCTTCTATTTCAACAGATAATAAGTCTATGCACCTAAGGTTAATCCTGTCACTTCTGTCCTGTAGCACATCTCATACTGAAGAATTTCACTCATGCAATTGTCCCCTTTCCTGCAGGTTCAATTTTTCCCATAAATATTAGATTTTTCCCACATGCATACTGAAATGCCTATTATCTTTTAAAAACACAAAAACTAAAATTAATAAAAGCCTCCTCTGATTTCTCTCCTGCTACCGCCCACTTTCTCTGCTTCTACTTAGAGCAAACTATCCTAAAAGAACTGCCTAACATTTGCTCTCTCTGAATACAGCTGTCTGTGTTTGCATCATCTCACGCTCCTGAGTTCCCCTGAAGCAGGCTTTCATCTCCACCCGTCTACTAGAGCTGCTCTTGTGAAGGTCATTAATGACCTCTATAATGTCAATGATCAATTTTTCTTGACCTGACACCTGCTTTCATGAAAGAGTTTATTCACAGTTTCTGGGACACTGCTCTATTGGTTCTCTCCTCACCTCTCATATTGCTTACTGTCCCAAACTCCACTGCTGATCACTTAAACACTGGGGGCGGGCGGGGGGGGGACGGGGGGGCGCAGGACTTAAGCTCTCATCAGATCTCTTCTTTACATCCTAATGCCCCAGTTTAAAGTGTCATGTACAAACGAATAACTTACAAATACTTTCTCTCTAATCTGAACCTATCTCCCTAACTCCAGAATCATGCATTCAACTATCATCAACATCTCCACTAAGCTGTCTTAATAAGTACTTCAAATTTAGCAATCTACACCCTCAACAATCTTGACAACTCTTCTTTTCAAAATATACTCAAAACTCCCATTACTACTCACATCTCCTCTGCTAATACCCTTGTACAAACAACCATCACCTCTCACCTGGACTCCACTGGTTAACCCTTTCTCTCTGCATCTACTCTGACTTCTTCTAGTTTATTCTCCATACAGCAGGCAGAGCGCTACTTCAAAAATAGAGGTTAGTAACTTATCACTTCTCTACTCAAAAGTCTCGACTTGCTTCACACCTCACCCAGAATGAATTGCAACCTCGCTATCAGGGTCTACAACACCCAGCTTGGTCTGTCCCGTCTGTGGACTTATCGTGACGACCTTCCTCTTTGTTTACGTCTACTCAGTGACATGGTTCTCTCTCTGCTGTTTCCTGAATATTTCAAGTGTGCTTCTACCCGAGTCCCTTACACCTCCTAGAATGCTCTTCCCTCAAGTTATGTGCATGGCTTGCTCTTCCCTCAATGTCTTTCACACATCTACTTAAATCAACCTCAAAAAGGTTTTCTCTGATCATTTTATCTAAAATAGTAGCTGACTGTTGTTAACTGTTTATCCCCTTAACCTGGTTTATTTTTCTTCATAGCATATTATCAATACCTCTACTTTTCATAAGTAACATTATTCATTCAAAACATTCATTCATAAAATATTTGAGCACTTACCATATGTAAGACTCTGTTTTAAGTGCTGAGGATACTTTAGTAAACAAAAGTTCTTCTCTACAGAGCTTACATTATCTCAAGAGAAAACTAATAAACTTTCTTTCACGACAATGAAAACTTATAATAGTCTTACACATATTTAGCACTAAAATATTTAATGAATGAATGTTATACATGAAAAATAAATAAGAGTGATCATTTACCCGAAGATCATTTTCTTAAAAGAGGTTAAACTAATCCTTCAAGAGTCTGCTGTAAATAGATATACACTGTAGGTCTCTCTTGCAAAAATCACACTTTCACCAAAGATACACATTAGGTGAAGATTCAGAGTTCTATCCCCATCTAGGCCAGCTGCCACAATCCTGTTCTGCTTCTGCTGCTGCTAAGTCGCTTCAGTCGTGTCCAACTCTGTGTGACCCCATAGACGGCAGCCCACCAGGCTCCGCCGTCCCTGGGATTCTCCAGGCAAGAACACTGGAGTGGGTTGTCATTTCCTTCTCCAATGCATGAAAGTGAAGTCACTCAGTCGTGTCCGACTCTTCACGACCCCATGGACTGCAGCCCACCAGGCTCCTCCGCCCATGGGATTTTCCAGGCAAGAGTACTGGAGTGGGGTGCCATTGCCTTCTCCGACAATCCTGTTCTACAGATGTGTTAAACAACAGATGTGTCACACTGGTCATAAAACCTGGCCAAAAAGGTACATAAACTAGAAAAAAGCCAACATTATTGATTATAGTGGCTTCTTACATCTGAAAGACAATCTCTAAATGACTATATTTGGTAGCAAAAAGCAAGTAAACAAATAACAGAAAACCCTAGCCTACAGAGAATCAAAAGATAACTCTCAAAATTTACCACCAAGTCCCCTGTCCCCTGCACACACACACACACACATCTTTTAAAAACTAACTTGGTGGGATCTGCCCCTTTAAAGTAGGCATTAACAGACTCTGTGAGGGCAATTGCCACAGGCAGGGTGTCTTGATTTCCAAGGCTGACAGGACTGGGACCTCGTGACACACCTAGAATAAACACAAATCATCTGTTAAGCCTGTAGAAAGATATTTATTGAATACCAAGACAGAGTGGAGTCAAAATGTTAGCTTGTCACAATTAACTCTATTACTGGTTTCAAAGATGTCCCAAGTATAAATCTGGTTAAAAAACAGTATGAAACAAACTGGACAAATAAAAAGTCAGGAAAACATGTCACACTTTTAATGGAATGACACAGAAGGGTTGGGTTAAGGAATGTCAGAGGGGAAAAAGCTCTTCACATGAAGAGCTGAAGTCACTAAAATATGGCTTCAAAACCATTCAGATATTAAATTCTCTCCGGTTCTACCCACATATATAAGGTAATTAAACTGGATTTTTCTACTTAAAGGATCTCTATCCATTAGGTACTTCTAAATGAGCAATGTAATGTGATCGTTTACTTATCATTGTGTCTGTATGTGTGTGTGTGTGTGTGTGTGTGTGTGTGCACACGCTCAGTCATGTCTGACATTTTGCGACCCTATGAATTATAGCCTGACAGGATCCTCTGTCCATGGGATTTTCCAGGCAGGAACACTGGAGTGGGTTGCTGTAATTCTCTTTTACCTCTTCTTTGTCTAATGCTTGTACTATATTCCCATATTATCCTTCCTTGAAATATGACTAATAACATCATTTGGGTATAACATTCCTGACATAAAGTTCACTTAGTAAGATACCTTTAGAGACAAATCATACATGTTTTAAAAGCATAACAAAATGTAAACAATGCATGTGTATTTTAAAAACCTATACAAAGTATCTGGTTTTACTTCATGACAGAAAAATCCCTTCAAATAGTGCATTGCCTTTTTTTTTTTTTCTTTACAAATGTACTCTTCTCATTTATGCCTTACCATTATTGTTACTGATTGGAAAGTGGACCGTTTCTTTTAACACATAATTTATGATGCAATTTTATAGAAATAAATCAATAATTATTCACTGTTAAAAAAATAACCTAGATCAACACGTACCTCTGAAATCTAAATGTATGTTTTTGATATGTAAACACTATACAATGTTCACAGCCACCAGGTATTTTTATTTCAATGTTAGTTACTTTGTGATACCTAGAATATTATTTCTGACAAAAATCAGTTTTCTTTGCCTTGCAACTAAACTTAGTATCCTACAAACAACGAGAAAGAGCTTTTGTTACCTTTAGAGGACAGGAAGATTTTATAATGTTAAAGATTTTGACAAATTATGATTTAGAAGGTTCTTCATAATTTAAAAAAAAATGGCTCAGTGATTAAAAATACACAGAAACAGGAACTGCTGGTTCTAGGTCACTGGGAAAGTAAATCCTCTCTAACAAGACAACTTAAAATTTCATACAAAAATAAACTCAATAATAAAATGTATTCACAAAATCACAACAGCTACTATTTACTAAGCACTAATATATGCCAGACACTTTGCCAAAGAGGCATGGAAGAAATGGTGCCTTTTTGAACCACAGTAGTTTTTTTTTGTAAATCAGAAACATACTTTGTGGGTGATAGGCTGAGTGATGAAAAGACATGAAAATGTGTCTGAAGAAGTGTTTATGACCCAGACAGGACATGGAGGACCTTTAATTTTATCCTTCTGGCACTAAAAGCCACTGAAAATGTTTAAAAGAAACATGATTATGTTTTTCATTCTGCAAGATCACTGAACACAGTGAATCCTGGATTGAAGATACAAATGCCTTGACAGGGATTCAAGATGAGGCGAGAGATAATTAAATGAAGGGCTTGATCAAGACGAAGTAGTTTCTAGGATATGTGATTACAACTATGCAAACACACATTCATGCAGTGGGAAAATTTCACTGTAAATCTAAATTAGTTCAATTTTTTAAAAAATATATTTTTCTAAACTAGAGAGTCACTAGAAATTCAGGAAAGCATATTTTCAGAGAAAGAGGAAGGCAATAGTAATCTTTTATTAAAGAAAATTATATTTTCCTAAATATGAAATTAATCTTTTCCCTTAAATAATCTACAAATACTGTGAGTATTTACACACAGTCAGGGGTAACATTAATGTCTGCTACTGCTCTGACATTAAAAATCAAAAGAACCTACAAAGTTATTCTTTTCAATTATCCAATTTGGGCATATAAAATGACAGTTCTTGAAATAGTTTCCCCATAAATTGTAAAGCCTGTTATTGAAATACTGGTGAGAAGGAAAAAGTATTGGAGAGTTAGGGAAAAAACTCAAAATCTACTTAACATTTTTGCATATCCTCCATTTTCCATTTTTGTTTCCAAGACCATACTGCATATGCATACTTAAAACGTTTGACATAGGAAATATGTACTTAAGTCCCTAAAAAGTCTAAATGTGTACTGTATTATTCAGAATAACTCACTGTATAGAAATAATTCCTTGGATATTCTTTTTAAGGATAATATGCATTCTGACTTAACTGTTGCATATTTAAACACTGTATGTGTTTTGAAAATGCACACAGAGAAAGCTGAAATAAAGAGTACCTACCTTTGTAACAATCAATGAATGTATTTTTGTGGAATTCCTTTCAGCTCAGGCGTGAAAAACAGGTGCTTACCCCCTACTACTTCTTGCCTCCATGCCTCTAACTTCAGCTCACTGTATGAGTGGTTTTTGTATGATAGCCTTTGCTTTGGATGTCTTTATAATATAGTTTTCTTTACACTCATATATTCTTTCTGGTTCTTTCTGGTTATTTCCTAATCAGTTTTTCTCTGCTTCTATTAGCTCCAGAGGTAATATTTATTGTTATATCTCAATAGGAAAGAAGAGCGGGGGGATGGAAGATAATGCAAAAATACTGCATATTTTTATAATTTATCCAGTATCATCAATAGATCCTGTATAGAAACTGGACATAATTAGTACAAAATTGAGATAGTTAAACCTTAGAGTTATTCTTGATTTCTGAAACACCATACATTGCTGGAAAAGGAAAAACTGGGTAACAGTATTTTAGATGTACTTCAGGATCATTAGTCAACACACACATCTGCTTTTAATACAATACCTTGTGCAGTTTCACAGTGCTTTTCAGTTTCAGAGAGGGTCCCAATCAAATTATCATCTTCTATCGTATTTAAATAAAACAAAATATTGCAGGAAAAGAAAATACTCTC
Organism: Dama dama; assembly: GCF_033118175.1. Lineage (NCBI taxonomy): Eukaryota > Metazoa > Chordata > Mammalia > Artiodactyla > Cervidae > Dama > Dama dama. The sequence goes on from NC_083705.1 coordinate 16,923,813, forward strand.
AAGAACAAGAATCATCAAAGACTTAAATCTGAACAGAGAGCTGAATAAATATCACAATATAGAAAGAGAACATTTTAGGTTGATTCAAAGAAACTGTTGCACGAAGTCCACATTACATCCTGCATGCCTGTACCATCAATGCCACCTACTTTGATTCTCCTATTGCCAGTACTGGCTAAAACTCAATTAAGTTGGAAAATACTTGTTTGTAAATTAAAGTTTCCTTTACAAACAGAAAACCTTATGAATTATCTAGATAATGGGAAAAGACTAAAGCAATTTTGGTAACTCAGACCTGCTTGATTTCTAACAGGACCCATCTATGTTCTTTACGACTAAAACACAGATTCTATGGAAATAAAAAGTAAGAAAACCACATATGCAAACAAGATATAAAAAGAAAATGCCTGTTACAGCAAACAGAAATACTTATTGAATATATTATTTACATAAAGTTGGAAAATGGAAAAAACAGTATGCTCACAAAGGTATATAAAATAAAATAGTAACACCATGTTCAGACATTTAGAAATCAAATCATTTCTCTCAGCCTGTACCACTCATGCCATTTTTATAATGGATACACACAGAAGATGCATTTCTCTTGAATTTTGACAAATCAAATTCAGTATAATTAAATCAGCTTAATTAGAGTTGGGATTCTGAAACTTAACATGCATCAGAATTGCCTGGAAGGCCTCTTCAAAGATTGCTAGCCCCACTCCAGAGTTTCTAACTTGAGTTCCCAGGTGATACAGACAGATGCTGCAGGTCCAAGGACCACACTGCAAGCACAAAGCCCTCTTTCTTTTCACAGAGTCAACTGCTTTTTAAAACAAATTTTTTTAGGAATGCAAATATCAACTCACAGTAGAAAGTACCTCATCATATTCTGCCTTCAACTGTATTTATATTGGGCAAAAGTTTCTAAGTTTGATGCATTCTTAACAGTGCTAATCATGATTAAAATTCTCTACTCAGATAATATAAAATGTGAAAAAGAAAAGAAACTATCATTATTAGTTTGATAATGCTAGGTTGTTTCAAAAAACCAAAATGTCAAATGTTAAAACTTTACTACCATCAATCAACCTGATCATATCTGTCATGCATATGTTAACTTTTGCATGCAATCTGCGATACTTACTTACCTACAGTGGGGGTATTGGCAGCACTTAGCGAAGCAGAAGATGAGATGGAGGAAGAACTTTCTGCCCGCGCTAATGGAGCAGCAGGAGGTGGGCTTGTATTAGAAGTTATAGGTGGGCTGAATGGCCTGGGCTTAAAAACAAAATGTCATTTACCAAAATGCTCAAACAATCCCCCAGTTATCAGAAAATATTTTTAGGTATCAAGTAAGATTAGTTTTAACATACTATTAATAAACCAGATTTACTGTGTTTCTTAAAACTCACAATTAGATTCCATAGAGCTGAAAAGACTATTTTAAAATAATCCTGTCAAAAGAATCTTTTATATACAACTTTTTCTGTATTTTAAAAAGTGTACTTAAGATAGATTCTCAGAAGTTAAATTATTAAACAGTATGAAAGCTTTTCATACATAGTGCCAAACTGCTTCCCATTTGGGTAACTCACTTTACCCTACTGCCTATAATAATATAAGAGAATATTTTTCTGCACTCTTGCCAACAATGAATAGATGAACCTTAGAAGAAGGAAAAATAATACTTTAAAAAACTTTAGCTAATTCTATAGATAAAAACAAAAGTGGTATTTCTGTCTTATGAGCTGTCTATATTAGCTTTGCCTGATTTAGTTTGAGGAGGTCTTAGTATTAACTGAGCTTTCACTCTTTTTTTTATTTGAAGCAAGCATTTTCTTTCTAAATATTGCTTCACTTTTGGCAAATCTGTCTACATAATTCATTGTTAATGCCTCCTCACTGAGAAAAGTTTACCCCATTCAGAGGAGTAAATCTTAATTCTATTGTCTTCCCAGTTTTCTGGTTAAAAAAAAATACAAAAAATATGATTCTAATTCATTTATCTTTTACTTGGTGGATGGATTTTTTCCTTCCCAATTCATAACTGTTCCAATAATACATTAGCAACACTTCCTGAGGTGTTTCATTTTTAAAATATAGAATACTGAACTTAATTAAAAACAACCCTTTCCTGCTTATAAAGTTATGTGAATTAAGTATTTACCTAGTGCCTACTACCTGTCAAATCATGGGTACTAGATACAAAGAAGTGACAGACACTGTTTCTGTCCCCAGTTATTTGAAGAACATAAAAACAGAAGGCAGAAAACAAACCAACGAAACCAACAATTTATAAACACTTTTATAAAAATTAGATTATACTGCCTCAAATGCTTTATACTTAGTAAAACTCTGTGTCCCCAAATAACTAATACCAAATAAGGTGTTAGTTCCAGAGAATGGCTTTCTGATGACTCATTATTATGGATAGCAGGTTAAAAAAAATACAGTGGTGTAAAAATGTGGCTGTGGATGTATACAGATGGAGGTGGTACAGAACATGAGGTGTCAGGTGTTATGTTAAGGCATCGACATAATGTATTAAGGCATTAGTAGACTATTAAAGATATGAAATTGGCTAAGACATAGTACAGTGAAGGGAGCACACACAAAAAAGTACAGCCGACCCTTTAAATCATCTCTAGGTTACTTATAACATCTAATACAATGTAAATGCTATATAAATAGCTGCTAGTGTATGGCAAATTTTCTGGAGGTTCCCCCCACCTCAAATATTTTTAATCCATGGGTGCAGAACCCACAGAAATGGAGAATCAATTGTGGGTCAACTGTATATACAATATGATCTATGCACTAAATGAAATATAAAAAGATACGGGTATAAGGAAGAGAATGACAGAGAATAATTAAATCCACTGTCCTCATAATGGAGTGGGGAGTAAAGAGCAAAGAGGGCTTTGACCTAGGTGCTGACATTTAGCAGGATCTTAACGAGAGAGTGCAGTTTCCTACACAGAAAACTAAGGGGCATTTCAAACAGAGGGCGCACAATGGAAACACTGATGCCCAGAAAAGCATGATGCATTTGGGGAACAGTGGGAAGTTCTGCGTGACTGGTGGGCTTCCCCGGTGGCTCAGCTCGTAAAGAATCCGCCTGCAAAGTGGGAGACCAGGGTTTGATTCCTGGGTTGGGAAGATCCCCTGGAGGAGGGAATGGCAACGCACTCCAGTATTCCGGCCTGGAGAATTCCACGGACTGTACAGTCCATGGGGTCGCAAAGAGTCAGACACAACTAAGTGACTTTCACTTCACTTCACTTCTGAGTGACTGGTAGGATGCAAAGAGGAAAAAGCTGGACAGTTGGTCTGGTAATGCAGGTTGCTAAGGCAATTTTATGAAAAGCCCCGTAGATTCAGCTAAAACATTCAATACATGGATTATGGGGTAATATTGCAGATGTGTATCAGGGGAAAAGATTAAGCTTGATACTCAGAAATTTAATTCTAGCAATTAAACTGGCAAGTAAAAGATGAAGTAAAGCGGAACAGATTGAAGGAAAGAAGACTAGTTTGGGAAAGCCTGAATCTGAATAGAACCCATATGTTTTCTCTCATGATCTGACAACTTTTGAAGACCAACACCTTTCTTTTTTTTAAAGCAATATGTACTTTTACAAGTCAATTAAGAGATGTGAGCTCCAGATGCTTTATGTATAAAATAAAGAAAGCTGGACTATATGTCCACCAGGACTCCCTTAGCAGAATATTTCTAGGCCTAAGAACAGGCCACCATTTCTTCCTTAATATCTGACTTTAAGCAGAATTATATGAAAACTGCTTAATTATGAAACAATGGGTCTGAATTATATTTTCATAATGTGGTAACTTTCTTAGGAAATCTCTTTCTCTGGAACAATGGTATTGCTCCACAGGTATGATCACTGAGATAATATAAGAAAGTGAAGAAAGTATTAGCAGGGAAAATTTTTCTGTACTGTGAAGACTTGAGTAGAAAATGCCAAGGATTTAGCAGTAAAGGAACATATAGAAAAATATCATTTGCATACTAAATCAAAACAGTTATAATGAAAAAGAAAACTGAGTACCTACTATTTCATTAATCCCACAGAGTTTGCCTGAAGTAAGCTTTGGTCTGGAAGCAGGCCTTGGAGGTGGAACAATGGTGCCTACAGAAAGAGGAGTTGTGGGCCTGGCTGGTGGGTAGAAAAAGAGAATTTGAAGAAAATCATTAATACATAGCAATCCTTAGATAAAAACATTCCATTACAGAGGAATCGTTAGGATTCAAAGCTCATTTTTCAGAAGTTCTTTTTCTCAGAGTTACCAGTAATATTCCTGAAAAAAATGAAGTTTTCAATAAAACTGACAATTATAAATTATATTAGCTTCAATTATTTATACATATAAAAATTAAATCTAATAAAGTAAAAATAAACCAATTTAAGGCCTAAGGTCTTTAGTTTCTTGCCAATACTTGTACTTTACAGTTATTTAAGACCAAGTCTTTGAAGCAACATCTTCAAAGTAATAACATGAACTCTAAATAAAATACCTACCTTAATTAAACTTGTAATCTCACTTTTAAGTTGAACCACGCTGTGCCATTTTTTGGTGACAATCAAAATATCTTATTAGTTTACAAAAATCTTCCCCAAATCACTATAATTAATTTTTGGCAAACATAGAAAATTATATATTAACTTCCTAAATCCTACATAAATTTAGTGTTCAATGTTTTTCAAGACTATTTGCAAATGCTGCAGTTTTAAAAACCAGAAATACAAATCTTAGTAGTCCTAATAAAAATAACTCTCAGCATGACAGAAATTAATGAATAAAGTTCAAGTGTATATTATCAAAAGTTACACATGTGTTAGCATAATCAAAGCAAGAATGTAGAATGGAAGCAAATACATTTAAATAATCTTTAATTAAAATGACCTTCAAATTCTTTTGGTCCATTCTAAAAAATGGGCCTATAATTCAGATTGAAGAATATATTTCGGTAAGTTCTGCAAGTTTACAATGTGCCATGTTAAAAATATAAGAAAGGGCCTAAGTACGTACACAGAAAAGCAAACAGTAGAGCTGAGAACTCTTCGTCAGCAATGGAGGAGTATAAGGAAGGCGCATGGGGGTGGTCGGGAGAGGCCCAAAGAAAAAGGCAGTTACACAGGAGTGAAAGCAAATGCATGGGGTACAGGGTTATCTAGAAAGCAGATCATATGAAGAGATAACAGATGCAAGCACAGTTCAGGTTGCTGGAAGAAAACAGTAAAACCCTGATAAGAAATCAAGTTTAGCAGCTGCCGTCTTCCAGTCAGCACCAGTTCTTTCATGCTGCACCCCTACCTTAAGCTGAACACTGGAAGAAATGTGAACTAACCTGAGGGCTGAATACTTCCTTGTGCGATGACACATTTACTTCAAAGATGTGTTCATTATCAACGAAACCAGCAGTGACCAACACTTCAGCTACTTCACGCTTGTGAGAGGGCTTAACATAGCAGAGGTATTAACACTTGAAACTTCACTATGGAACAATCCAAGCCTGGTAGGAGTGTCAAGTTTCACTTCTTCAAATAATCAGAATTTGCTTTTTGAGAAAAACTAACAGCAATATTCATTGACTTTACTGTTTATAAATTAATCTATTAATTATAAGTTATAGTAGATTAATTATAAACAAATCTATCCAAAGCACCAGAGAGCCTGAAAGTATTTTCATTTAGCTTTACAATGCAATCTCTGGAGTACCTTCTGGGCTCCACTAGTAATTTTAACAAGTTCATCAGTAAAAGAAATCCACCAACTTTGCAACCATGAAGCAGAAGAAAATTTTTTATGCTTGCTGGTGGTGTCATCACAGCAGGAGAGCAGAGAGGGTTGGTGGAATAGTCTGGTAATGGGTTTTCTAGACCCAAAATCTGACCTGGTTTCAAGTAAACTGTCAATTATCACACAGCCCAGACAAATCAATCTGGGAGAGAAAAGAGGAGTTCCTATTTTGTTCATTAAGAACAGCAGCAACAGAAGAAAGCAACTGAGAACTAGAAGCAACAGGAAAATCCTAAAATTAAAATATAAATCTATACAGCCAAATAGTTCTTCCTTCAGGTTAGTATTATTTTAATTACTCAACAACAGAAAATTTTAATAATACATGGAACAAGACAAGGAGCTCAAACTTTATACTAATTGGGGAAAATAATTATGAGAATAAGGAACTAAATTTAAGGCCCCAAAACATATAAAGCCAGAATTATTCTTGTTTTCCCAGAGGAGCAAAAGGTAGTGCTGAGAGTCAGTAAAAGTGAAAGATTTGGCAAGGTGTCAAAGCGATGGTGCTAGGTACATGTGTTCCTCAACAAGTGGTAAAACTGAAAACTGTCACAGGAAGTAAGACAGGCGACATCAGTGTTGGAGAGGAGATGGTCTATACTAGCACTCATCAAAGGGGAGGCAGGTATGAGATATTTATATTAAATTTTATATACATGTTTTTATTATATATAAATTTGTATGTATGTTATACATATATGACATTTATAATCTATATGGTAGAAAAAGCAACTGAAAATACTTCTATACCAAGCTCTAAGCATGTTTTTTAAATACAAAACACTGAAGGGTTTAATGTTGTCAGTTACTGATAGGAATTGTTTTCTTAGACTAGTTCAGCTGAGATGGAGTCATTAATGAACTAACATTCTGGAGGGAACAAAAGTGAGGAGGGAATAATCTGACAACCTGGCCCATTCTAAAGTGAAAATGGGTTATTGGTATAGATGATGCTAAAATAAAGGGGACATGTACTGCAAAAAGAGGGGAAAGAAATTTAAGAAAAAATGCCTATTTAGTAAGTTCATTTACAGCCAGTCTTATGAAATAGAATCATCATAATATATTCATCAGTTTTATCAATAATTATATCCTGTCCAGGTGAAGACCTAATAATAATTATTGCACAGCAGAATGACTCTTTTCAACATCACTAACATTCTTTGAAGGGAAAATAATATTTTTTAGACTTAATAGGAAGGTTTTAAAAGGCATATCAAAATAAGTTTTAAAATAAGCAAAAAAAATTTTATCACTCCCGACCTACTAAACATCAAATGACAGCTAAAGTATCATTTTTTTGTTTTACCTGAAGTTGAAAGTAATACGGGGAAACATTCTTTAGATGGTAGCAAGAGGAAAAGAGCAATTTTTTGAAAAGAAAGAGATTGTGCTAAAGAAAATAGTGAGAAACAATGGTGGAGTTATGAAGAAATTTCTGTATGATGGAAACCTCTGTAAGAACAGACAATATGAAAACTTTGATTAAAGATAAAAAACCAATTCATAATACTAACTAAATTAAAATTAGGACATTCTTCATTCTAAAAACAAAATGACACAGTATTCTGACATTTTTACTAAATAAAAAGAGACCTTAATACAACTTCAGTTTTTCCTATACAATTATTTTACTTATAAGATCCATTGGTAAGATCAGTTTCCTAAAAGTGAACAGTAAACAAAAGCCAAATGAGAAAGGCTATAATGCCACTTCAGAATATGTTCAATTACCTAATGACTGGTTCTTGCTCTTCAAAATTTTCAATTGTTTCAGTTAAGGTTGCCTAAAATCCAAATAATTTCTAAAACTAAAAAACATTAGCTTCCAAACAATCCAAATGTAAATACTAGTGTTTATTTAGTATTTATAGCGAAGTGTTTCAATGTGGCTTACTGTTTGGTTAATCTGCCAGAGTATGATGAATTGAACGAAGATTTTGGAATTAGTAAAATCCAGGTTTGAATCTATGCTTCATTTCCTACTTACATGGTGTTAGAGACGTTCCTAATCATCTCTGAACTTTAATTTTTTCATATATAAAATACTGACAATAAAAAGGACTTCATGCAACACTTTCTTAACTCTAAATACTGTACAGCATTTCTGAAATCCCAAAGAAGTTTGAAAATCAACTTAAAGTGATTTTATTTTCCATTTTTGAACAAGCAGTTTTATTAAACAGGCTTTGATTGTTGACTAATGGGATTTTATATTTTGAAAAAAAGAGGAATTTAATATATGCTTTCCAGAAGAATAACTAAAATGCATTCATTAAGTTCTTTCATGTACGTCTTGGGAAGTGCTGAAGCCTTTCTGGAAAGCAGTTTGACAGTAAGCATCAATGGGCATATCTTGGGACTCCTAAATCTTGTATTGATAAATTATTATAAGGATATGAGATGTGTGGACAAAATCTGTTATATCTATGAATGTCCATAACACTAAAAATTAGATGCAATTTGAATGTACATCAAGAATGGACTAGTTAATATTAACACACATCTCTGCAGTTGAATACTAAAAATTATTATTTGTGCAGTGATATACAAAGGGAAAAAAGTTGGTTTTTGATGAATTTTTACTTGAAAGCCATATGGTCTTTAACGTAAGTTAACAAATCAGTATAAAATTACTTTTATATGGCAATATGATCAGAGGACAAGCTAAATTGTTGATAGTTAAGTACAACATAGAAGTAATGGATAAATCAGTTAGAAAAAAATAACTGCTGCATTCCTTTACAGTTTAAAAAAATAAATATATTTACCTGATGATGATGATGAAGTTAATGAAGCTGAAGAAGATGAATCAAGAGATGGTCCAAACAGGGGGTCCCAAGCAAGTAAATCACTGGTCCCTTTCCTATCAGAACATTTTAAAAATAAGCATTTTAGCAAATGAGCATTTTATTAGTATAACATCTAGGAATGCATAGAAAGAACTACAACAGCAATATATATGATCAAAGAACTGGATATTCTGCTAGTTGAATTTATGAAGAACTTAATTAGCAGGTAAATAGGTTTAATAAACTATTTATCAACTGCTATAAACAGAACCTACAATAACATTATGTGAAGTTCTTAAGTGAGAATAGCTTAATCCCTACTAATTAAATCTTGTTATATTCTAATAATCAAAGGAGCTGCCAGAATGGAAATTAATTTCAGTTTTACAAATGAAAAGCAGCATGGGGAGTCTAAAAGAGCTGCTTAAACTCACGTAGCTAACTCTATGGCAGTGTCAGATCTGTGAATTCACACCTAGAACCCAGTCTTGGGCAGAAGTTTCTTAAGTGACATGAAATCAGATAGAAATTTTATAAGGCCATATTTATTATCGAAGATGAAGAAAGGGGGTAAAGGACTTTTTAAAAAGTACCTTTTATGTACAGGGTGGTGGCTTAAGCCCTATCTATATAAATGACTCTACAAACTTCAATGGTCTGACCACTGCAGTAGATCACACACAGGCAGAATTTCTCCCTACATAATCCCTGCCTGGGCCACCAGATGTATGGGTCATAGATGCCTTTTTATGAGAGGTTACCAAGACTAACTACAAAATCAAGAGCATGAACATTTTCATTTCAGAAACCTCAACGTGCTGCATAACCAAAGATTTACCTCCACTAACCTCTTGGAATCCTCCAAACTAGTTACTCTCAGGATTCCAATCTTGGCTCTTCACTTTATTTTTTTTTTGCTCTTCACTTTAATACAAACTTTTATATAAATGTTTCTCTTTTTCATTCTAGTCATACCCCTTTTAAAATGCTTAATCTCTATTCTGAACACCTGACCTCTGTACCCCTTCTTTAACTAATTTTCCCAACTTTAGTGAAGTATTTTTGACAAATAAAAATTGTATATATTTATGCATAAAAATAAATCCTCATTTGAAAATAATTTAATGTATCAAACTACCATTATTTAAAATATTTTTTAGAAATCTGAGAAAACAAGTCCACAATAATAAAATCACAATCACTTTATAAGTAGAGATCCAATATCACAACATGTACCCACATGGAAACACACTTATGATAAAGTACAGAATCATAACTGCATAAATGATTCCTGAAAACAAAGTCTTAAAACACTAAACAACTTATCTTTAAAAATGAAAAATCAAATGAATACCACTGGTGTGCTCAATTAGTGCTTAGCTTCGAAAGTTTCCATTTCAAACTATCCATTTAATTAAGTATACTTTTACTCATGCAATAAATATTTAAAGTATTCTTACTAATATAGAAGTGAGGGGGAAAACCCATGCAACACTGGCTTAAAATATTTTTTCTTTCTAAGAACAACTGGCAACACATCCTCTCTCCTTTATCAACTTAACTGAAACACTTCATTCTGAGGTTCATAAAGTATACAGTCTACTTTACAAAGTCACAGACAAAATTGAAGGAAAGTGAGAGAATTTCCATGAGAATAACTAGATGAGATACAGACATGCATGCTGCTGCATTTAAACTGAGTAACCAGGGTCCTACTGCGCAGCGCAGGGGACTCTGCTCAGGGCCATGTGGCAGCCTGGGTGGGAGGGAGTCTGGGGGAGAAAGGATACACGTATACGTATCGCTGAGCCCCTTGCTGTCCCCCGAAACTGTCACAACACTGTTAATCAGCTATACTCCAGTATAAACCAGAGTTAAAAAAAATAGACGAGTGTGAGTTTGGGATACTATCATTTACTTAGAACCAGCAGTGAGGACACCAAAGCCAAATACAGTTGAACGGATGTTTTTTTAATTATCATAGAAATAAATACTGTCAAATGAGAAATAATTTAAAACATCTAAAAACTCTGACATTTCACAGCTTAGGAAATGGGATGACTATAAACAGTCTTCTAGAATTAAAACTATAGAGAAAGTAAAACTCTCTAGAAAGAACAAAAGGATACTTAAAATTTAAATGTAGTGGGGAGGAAAGGATTAATAGGTAGAGGACATAGGATTTTTAGGGCAGTGAAATTATTCTGTATGATACTATAATGATGGACACGTGTCATTATTCATTTGTCAAAACTCACAGGATATATACAACACCAAGAGTGAATCCTAATGTAAACCATGGACTTTGGATGGTAACAATTTGTCAACAGAGGTTCATCAACTGCAACTATGCTCCTTGGTGGTGGATTCTGATAGTGGGGGAGGTTTGGCATATGTGGAGGCAAAACGTATATGCAAAAACCTCTGTACCTTCCACTCAATTTTGCTGTGAACCTAAAATTGCTCTAAAAAATAAAGTCTATTTACAGAAGATTTTGAATGTAAAACTTACTCATTGGATGCAGCAGATGGCTTTGATTTTGTTAACTCTTCACCTAGTTAAAAAGTCAAAACATAATGAAAAAATTAATCCAATAAAATATTTTAATGTAAAGAGAACTACTACACATAGATCAGCTTTTAAATCCTGATATTAATAACACACACACACACAAAGAAAAGGAAAACAAGCTTTTAACAAATTTTCTACCATGCTTAAGAATATTAAAATAAGAGCACAATTTCTGCTAAACCCTTATCTCTAATATCTTTGATAAGAAATAACTTGAGTCACCTAAACTATCATATTCATTAAATTGCTGTTCATAAAAAAATATGGGATGCAACTCTAAAAATCAGAACAGATGTTTAAAAGCTTATGTACTACTCAAGAATTTTAACTGATGAATCATGAAAGCATTTTTCAAGCTCTAAGATATTAATAGTGATTATTTTATTGACCAAAAGTAGATACTAACTCTTGAAGAACACTTTATTTTGAAAAATAAAATTTTTCTAACAACCTAGAGCAACAGTCTCTTCATGAGATAGTCTATTTTGCTACCTTCTGCAATTGTAACATGAATCATTTCATAAGCAACTGGTACATGGGGGTTAGCATCAGTAATGCAAAAATTCTGTTGGTTCATAAGCAATTTTCACTGCACCTTAATGTTTTGCATCACTAAGAATAGCTGATGAATGCAAAATACATCAGCATGGGGAATTACAGCAAACTATGAGGAATAACAGGCTACCCTGGTGACTCAGTGGTAAAGAATCCACTCGTCAATGCAGGAGACACAGGTTTAATCCCTGGGTTGGGAAGATCCCCTGGAGGACATGGCAAACCCCTCTAGTATTCTTGCCTGGACAAGAATCCCATGGACAAAGGAATCTGATTGGCCCATGCGGTTACAAAAGAGTTGGATACTACTTAGCGACTAAACAACAATAACTAATGTGGAAAAACAATAACATTATGTGGAACAAATTCCACATAATGCCCATTCATATCACATTCTCCCATTTGGCTTTTCTCAGCCATTTATTTTGCCTCAAAGTGTTTACTGTGGTGTTCTTTATCTTTCTGCACTTTACCCTCATCTTCATAACTCAGTTGCTGAAAATGAGTTTATACTCTTTTCCCTCATATCCCCTATCAACAAGCTACTTACCATTTATTTTCTAAAAGTATTAATGAAATTTCACTTTTAGTTTGGTGTTTACTATGAATTTAATAGGTCTTTTCAACTGTGCTAGAATTTTTAATTATGACTGATGTGTCATTGGTTTTTATCAGGCACTGTTCACAGAACTGCATAACTTTGGTGTGGGCTGCTCAACTCTGTTCTTCCCACACCGTGTGTTACGTTTGGGCTTCCCTGATAGCTCAGCTGGTAAAGAATCAGCCTGCAATGCAGGAGACCCTGGTTCGATTCCTGTTATGTTTAACACATGATTCTGCAAATGACGTTACCATCCCCTAATCGTTTTTAGTATAATTTAAGTTACTATACTAAAAACTTTATAATAAAACTACAAATGTGATATGACTTAAAGATCAAGCTAAAACTCACAAGCACCTTCTGCTTAATGAAGAGTTACGATAGTTTAACTGTTTTATAAGCTTAATCAGAAGCTGTTCTTTGGTTATGAAAAATGTGGTAGCCACGTATTAAAGCCTAAAGCACATCTTAAAACTGAAAGAAATAATACACATAAATTGTCTTCTGTTGCAAAATAAGTATACTTCTAGTCTGTTGTTATGGTTAATGATGAGCATAGACCATTTCTACAACTACGTATGTTAGGCTACAAGCTTAGCAAATTCTCTGATAAATTTTAATAGACTTAAAATAACTAATTTAAATGTCAAACTTACTAGATGAATTCCGATTCATCTGCACCTAAAATAGAAATGCAAAATCTAAGTGCCATCAAACAATTTAATGTGGTAATAAAATTACTTGATAAAATGTTAACACTGGGAACATAATTTCAAGTTTTCTGTATACCTGCTCAATTACAAACTGTATTTAGCTAAAAAGATTACAGAAAAAACCTTTTGTTTTATTGTCAAAATATAACATGTACACCTTTAAATAATTCAATAAAATGAAATGTTTTAAAATACTAGTACCTACAGCAAGAGACTATGACTTGCTAATCAAAAAGCAAATATTTTGAAAATCAATGTTTAAATATACAATGATTTTTTAAATCAATAAATAAAAATATAAAATTCTGCACTTACTGGGCTGTGTCTCTAGTAGTACATGGAAAGAAAAAGGAAAAATAGGTTAAAAAAAGGAAAAAGAAAACCACAGTATTCATTTCAGAGTTTGAAATATATTTCTCTGCTCTAACAATCTGTCTATTCCCTTCTTAATCATATCTAAAATCTATATATATATACCTTAAAAGACATACACTGTTGGAGGAAAAAACAACTTAAGCTAGATAAGCAAACTAGGCAACAAAATATCCTCTCAAGATCCTCTTTTCAAACCTGATATTAACAATTAACTTTTCTGATTATTATTTTCTGAGTATGAAATCAATACATTTCTTTAAAAAAAAAGAAAAGAGCACAAAGCATCAATCATCTCCCTACCCAAAGATAAGATGATTAATATTTTATTTCCTCTAGGCTTTTTATTTACATATATATTTTAAATTAGTTATACTCTTACACAATAAAACTTTTTACTGACTTTACAACTTCCGACTTTATATATATATGCACCATGATTTAACCTTGGCATTAATAACAATGGTAGAATAAAACCTCACTTCAGAAATATCTTTTTGGTGGAAAAAACAGTTCTCAAACTCTAAAAGTGTAAAGGAAATCAGTCCTGAATATTCATTGGAAGAACTGATTGCTGAAGCTGAAACTCCAATATTTTGACCACCTGATGTGAAGAACTGACTCACTGGAAAAGATCCTGATGCTGGGAATGATTGAAGGTGGGAGGAGAAGGGGAAAACAAAGGATGAAATGGTTGGATGGCCTCACTGACTCAATGGACATGAGTTAGAGCAAGCTCCAGGAGTTGGTGATGAATAGGGAAGCCTGGCATGGGGACTGCATGGCCCCATGCATGGCATGGACTGCAGTCCACGGGGTCGCAAAGAGTCGGACATGACTGAATGACTGAACTGAATTGATGACATTGGGAGAAAAACACTTTTTCCAACAAATACATATAAACTACTTAAAATCTGCAATTAAATAATAATACAAAATGGTGAGAATTTTTATTCTCCATTATCAAGAACAATAGGTTTAATATCAACTACAGTAAGTATGAACAGATAAACTAACTTGACATTCTAAGACATGCTTTTATTCCCCACAGTTTAACATTTCTGAATTTAAAAGTATGACATCATTAGAAAGATCTATTATGTTGATTGCTTTTCTGCCTCAAAAGCTATCAAGTTTAATATCTCAGAATTGAGGAATTAATCACTGTCAACTAAGAGTTCTTATCTTTGCCCTTTCCAGTATGAAAATTATGGAAAACCACCGTTAATTACAGTGACAGGAAAAAAAAAAGAAGATACAGTTTAATCATGAGATTCATTTTAATGGAATTCCCTTTTACAATAAAGCTTACCAAAAAAAGAAAAAAAACCTACCAAAAAAATGGATGAAAGACTTTAACATCAGATGAGGAAAAGGTTAACACTGTAGTTTACAAAACTCTGCCAGAGACATATAGTAGTATTTATAAAATACATCAATGGCAAAAATAGTGGATTTTCCATGTTTTCACTTAAAACACATTCAAAAGGAAGCAAAACTAAGCCAAACTCACAAACTCATTTGCCTGTATAAAGATTATAAACTGTATACTCAATAAAGCTGAAAAAAATCATAAATTATTTCCTTATCCAACATGCTTAAATTAACTATTACTAAGTGATTTTGAGGGTAAAGCAGCTGCCTGCAATGGGGGAGACCAGGGTTTGATCCCTGGTCGGGAAGATCCCTTGGAGAAGGAAATGGCAACCCACTCTGGTACTCTTGCTTGGAAAATCCCATGGAAGAAGAAGCCTGGTAGGCTACAGTCCATGGGGTCTCAAAGAGTCGGACACAACTGAGCGACTTCACTTTCTTTCATTAAGTGATTTTTAATTTTTGTTAGTACTAAAACTATCCCGATGCAGGTAGATGAGCTACTAAACAAAAACCAAAGACTTCTATATAGTGAGTGGAAACTTGTTTATTTTCTTACTTACAGATACTGCTGGGGAGAGTGTTATATTTCCTATAGATACTTTTAATTCATCCAAGGAAGCCATTGTGTGATGTGAGTTATTTGGATGCACAGGTTTGATTTCTATCCGATACTTCTTTGGTTCTTCATCTTCAGAATCAGAATCACTAGATGAGTAGAAATGGTTCTCTTTGGTATGTGAGTATTGGTTAAAGAATCGACTTTTTAGATTATCTTAGGGCACAACCAGTTTTTCACACATTGATAAAAAGGAACAAAAAACTTTAAAAGGCAAGATGGATTTTACCAGAAATGTAACTACTAACTTATTCATAACATATCAAATAAAGAACACAGAGGCACATTTTATTACAATTAATTAAAAATTAAGGTCTTTATTAAACAATGGGTTATTTTGTTATAACTGTCTACTTATATATGCCAATACAATCCACAAGAATACCCAGATACTAAAAGGATATCATTCTGATTTGCTTCTGGTTTTATACTATAGCCTTCTTCATCCACATCAGGAATGTTCTATGGGGAAAAGAAAAAAAACTTTAAGAATGGCTCCAACAACAAAAACATTTAAGGTTAACAAAACAGCCTTAATTTAACTATTACTGGGAGATTTTACTATAATTTATCAAATATCAATAGATTAACAAAATTACTAACACTATGGGAAATTATGTCTTTTTAGTTAGCTTCAAACGATACTCCATACTTAAGATGTCTAAAAGAGAAAGGCACTGCAGAACAAACGGGATAAACACTGAAAGGAAGAGAACGGGTGCTCCACTAGGCGGGCCAGCAGTTCTGTGAATAACCAAATTCTCACCTAAGTCTTCAAATGAGGAAATAAAAGCATGGGGTTGTGTGTATCATGGAAGAGAGGAGGTAAAATCAGAGGACTGACAGCTTAAGTACATGGAAATACGTATCAAAATTACAAAACAAATAAAAGAAAATTTAAGCTATACTAAAATACCATCTTTGACCCATGAGACTGGATAAAAAGTCAAGTTTGAAAATATACTCTGTTGGCAAAGCTGTGAAGAAATGTACTCTTACACTGTGCTGGTATAAATACAAAAGAGTACAATTCATACAGAGAGAGAAATAGCAGTATCTAACAAAAATATTTACATGCTTATTATTCTACCCAGAGTTCCTTTTCTAGAAATTTATTCTGAAGATATGCCCCCCAAGAATTTAAAAATACATATGCAATAAGATTATCTGTAACTCAAAATTCTGGAAAGCACAACATGTCCAAGTATAGGTGAATAAATTATAGGTGTATACACAAAATGAAGTACTATGCAGGTATTTAAAACAAAAAAGATGAGAAAAATTTTTATGAACTGATATGTAGAGACCTCCAGGAAATACTGCTAACTGAAAAAAACCAAGTACAAGAGAACATATACAGTATACTTTTAAGTAAGAAAGATGGGGATATTAAAAATTTAACATATAGATATCTGTTTATCTTTATTAAAAAAATACTGAAAAGATTAATAAAATAAAGCTGGTTCCTAAGAACGAAGGGCAATGAAGTAGAAGGGATATAGAAGGGTCACGTCTCTAAAAATGCTTTTGTCGTTAGGCAAAAGAATATAAAATGTATGCTCAAATAGATCTGAAAAAATATTATAAACACATGCACGTATGCAAATGTAGTAAAAAAGCTAAAGGTATACAGGTGTTCTTTGTACTAATTTATTCTTGTATTTTTTTTTGAGGTTAGACTGTATTTCCAAATAAAAAGTTTTTTAAAATGGGTAGGAAAAAAGAACCACCAAGAAAAACCAGGGTTTACCAGTTGTATGTAACTGGACAGCCAATGGACTTCCCAGGTGCTGTAGTGATACTGAATCTGCCTGCTAATGCAGGAGACACAAGTTCAATCCCTGGGTCGGGAAGATCCCCTGGAGTAGGAAATGGCAACCCACATGAGTATTCCTACTTGGAAAATTCCATGGACAGAGGAGCCTGGTGGGCTACAGTCCATGGGGTTGCACAGTCAGATACGACTGAGCACGCATGCAGAGGACAGCCAATATCATTTCTACTGGTAAAGTTTCCCATCTTTCTCCAGCCACTTTTTGAAGCTCAGCAAGAGAAACATGAAGAACTGCTAATCTAAGAGGCACCGCTCAAGGTCTGCACAGTTTCGGCTTCCAAGCTATAACTGTATAAACCTTGTGTTGTGCCTGTTAGACTCTAACGCGGCAGCAGTGAGTTAACAGACTGGATTAAAGTTTAGAAGTGAAACGTCTAATATAAGGTAAAGAGCAGATTCCACAGACAAAAAGATGACAAGTGATGTAGTTATGACCCCAAAAGTAGAGCACTTTCTTTGAGTTGTGTATGTTGCTTGCTAATGTGCAAATAATACTTAAAGTGCAAATAATATGCAAATAATACTTTAAATACTTTAAAGAAACCTTGCCAAATGTTTCATTAAAAATCAGAATAAAAAAGTTTTTTTCAAAATACTTTATTTGTATTCTCGGTATCCTAGAAATATAGCAGATATTTAATCTCCTAGAGGTTCTATGTGGGACTGCTACTGACACTATTTTAAAATTTGTTTATCATACACTATACTATACAATGTACTAATTTAAAATAATACAGAGCTATTTTCTATAAGACCAAATAAACTGCTTTGAATCAACCTCCTGCAGATTACATCAGTAAACTCTGGTCAGAATAGCACTGAAACAAGTATACTATCAAGGGTGAAACAGATGACCAGCCCAAGTTGGATGCATGAGACAAGTGCTCAGGGCTGGTGCACTGGGAAGACCCAGAGGGATGGGATGGGGAGGGAGGGGGGAGGGGGGATCGGGATGGGGAACACATGTAAATCCATGGCTGATTCATGTCAATGTATGGCAAAAACCACTACAATACTGTAAAGTAATTCGCCTCCAACTAATAAAAATAAATGGGGGAAAAAAAAACCAACTCTGGTCAAAATAAACAAAAACAACTATCTGAAGGCACGGGAAAGTGGCCCACAATGACCATCTACAATGATATACAAAGTGATATGCTTCAAAAAAAAAAAAAATACCAAACTATAAATCCAAGTGAAATTCTAAAACAAAAAGGTTCAAATAACCCATAGAAAAGTAGGAAAAAGAAAACAAAATTCAAAAACAGATAAGAACAAACACAAAAAATTAAATGGCAGACAAACCCCAACATGTCAACAATTACATTAAATATTAATATACTATACACATATATATCAAAAGACAGATCAACAGAATGAATGGAAAAAACATGATCCATATGCTGCCCATAAGAAATTCACTTCAAATAAACAAAAATAGGTAGGTTGAAAGGAAAATGAAAAAATATATATACCAGGAAATATTAATTTAAAAAATAAAAATGACAGTGACTATTTCACTATTAGATACTAATAAAATAGACTTCAGAAAGAAAAGTACCAGTGTCAAGAGAGAATATTATGTACACAAAGACCTGTACACAATTGTTCAAAGTAGCATTTCTAATAGTCAAAAATTGGAAACTAAATATCCCACAATAAGTGAACAGACGTTGGTACACCTACATCGTGGAATACTATTCAACAATAAAAAGAAATGAACTATTTATACAAGCAACAATCTGGAATAATCTCCAGAAAAGGGTGCTGAGTGAAAAAAAAGTCAATCTGAAAAGGTTACACACAATTCAATTCCACTTAAGTAACATTACTGAAATGACAAGTTTATAGAAATGGAGAAAAGATTATAGTTGCCAGAGGTGGTTGGGGGGGGAGGGTAGTATCAGAACAAAAGTGACAGAAAAAGGGCAATTAAAATGAAAGATCCTCCCAGAAATCCAGCAGTCACACTCCTAGGTATTTACCCACTTGATATTAAAACTGTTTTCCCACAAAAACTTGCACACAAATGTTATTAAGCTGCTTTATTCATAATCACCTAAAAGAAGCAGCAAGCAAAATATCCTTCAATAGGTAAAAAAGTAAACTGTGGTACATCCATACAATGATACACTCTTCAGTGCCAAAAAAAAGGAATGAACTATTGAGTCATGGCAACAATATGAATAAATCTTAAATGCATATTTAATATTCCTGGGGCAAAGAATCCAGTCTGAAAAAGTTATATAAGATAGCATTTATATGACATTCTGGAAAAGGTAAAAATATAAGAGGTGATAAACAGATCAGTAAATTCCAGGGATCTGAGCATTGGGACAGGGTTAAATAAGTGAGGGGAAAAAAAAGATCTTTGTTTAATGGTAATGTTCTGTTTTGACTGTATTAGAATCCATATTCTAGTTATACATGTTACTGTACTAAAGTTTTGCAAGACGTTACCATGAGGAGAAGCAAGATGAAAGGTACATGAGACTGCTCTATATTATCTTTGTAATGATCTGTAAATTGACAATTATTCAAAAATAAAATGCTTTCTTGGTATGTGTTTAGAAAAATATAGCAGTAATATTTACTGTACTGGGTTTTCAACACTAGAACTATTCATGATACTAATAAAAGCTTACACATTACCTGTTTACACCTGTGTCCACTCAATCCATGGTTTCTGTATTAGGGCCCCATACGGCTAGAGCCAAGTATTAAGTCAAAAGCAGTACAAGAAAAGAAATGAGCGGCGGGTAACTTTGGTCAACAACCTTAAAGGAAGTTTTGGTGGATAGTGGTGGTAGTAATTTTTTTTAAATATTGGGATAAGAGCTCACAAGTCAATGGTATATTTCTCAATCTCTGTGGAGAAGGGAAATTGGCTAAAACTAAAAGAAGAGGGCAATTTACACTTCATTCATCAACTTTCAAAAGATCTACATCTCAGAATAATTTTTTTTAATTACATACATAGACCTTTTAAAACAGGAACAGAAAATCATGGGTATTTCCCTACCAAAGTAGCCTACTGACATTTAAGCTATAGTAAGACTAGCCATAAACAAAAAGGTGACAAATAGGCCATAATTGCCTCTTGAGATATCTGTGAGTGAGGAAGCAACAGTTAGAACTGGACATGGAACAACAGACTGCTTCCAAATAGGAAAGAGAGTGCGTCAAGGCTGTATACTGTCAACCTGCTTATTTAACTTATATGCAGAGTACATCATGAGAAACGCTGGGATAGAGGAAGCACAAGCTGGAATCAAGATTGCCGGGAGAAATATCAATAACCTCAGATATGCAGATGATACCACCCTTATGGCAGAAAGTGAAGAAGAACTAAAGAACCTCTTGATGAAAGTGAAAGAGGAGAGTGAAAAGGTTGGCTTAAAGCTCAACACTGAGAAAACTAAGGGCATGGCATCCGGTCCCATCACTTCATGGCAAACAGATGGAGAAACAGTGGAAACAGTGCAGACTTTATTTTTCTGGGCTCCAAAATCACTGCAGATGGTGACTGCAGCCATGAAATTAAAAGACGCTTACTCCTTGGAAGAAAAGTTATGACCAACCTAGACATCATATTAAAAAGCAGAGACATTAACTTGCCAACAAAGATCCATCTAGTCAAGGCTATGGTGTTTCCAGCAGTCATGTATGGATGTGAGAGTTGGACTATAAAGAAAGCTGAGCGCCGAAGAACTGATGCTTTAGAACTGTGGTGTTGGAGAAGACTCTTGAGAGTCTCTTGGACTGAAAGGAGATCCAACCAGTCCACCCTAAAGGAAATCAGTCCTGAATATTCACTGGAAGGACTGACGCTGAAGCTGAAACTCCAATCCTTTGGCCACCTGCTGCAAAGAGCTGACTCACTGGAAAAGATCCTGACGCTGGGAAAGATTGAAGGAGGGAGAAGGGGACGAGAGGATGAGATGGTTGGATGGCATCACTGACTCAATGGACATGAGTTTGGGTAAACTCTGGGAGTTGGTGATGAACAGGGAGGCCTGGTGTGCTGCAGTCCATGGGTTCACAAAGAATCGGACTCGACTGAGCAACTGAACTGAACTGAACTGAGGCCATAAATAAATCATGGTGGTTTAGTCACTAAGTCATATTCAACTCTTGCAACCTCATGGACTGTAGCCCACCAGGCTCCTCTGTCCATGGAATTTTCCAGGCAAGAATACTGGAGTGGGTTGTCATTTCCTTCTCCAGGGGGTCTTCCTGAGCCATGGATTAAACCTGGGTCTCCTGCACTGCAGGCAGATTCTTTACCGACTGAGCCACCAGGGATGCCCTAAATAAATCATGGGCCATAAATAAAAGGAAACAACAAAAAATGAAAGCCTCCTTTCTCTGCTGATCACCACTGTAATCCTTCTCTTCAAAGGTAGCCACAATTCAACGTCTTCTAACTCATTCTTTTTAAAAAAAGAGAATACATATCATATACACATGTATATATTTTAAAAAGCAATTATTTTAAAAGCCACACAGTTCTTCCCATATCAACAGACACAGAGCCACCTATCTCTGTAACATGACTATTTCTTCAAGTGAATGTTTAATAATTTATTTAACCAATCCCCATTTTAATTGATGCTTTCTTTAGTGCTTCCAATTTTTTGCTAATATCAAGTGTAGAAATAAACATGTCTCTATCTGCCTTTTCTCCCTATCTATATAAGCATATATCTTGATGAAGAATATATATATATATATATATATATATATATATATCAATACACACATGCACATACACACAATGCCTGTGAATATAGCAGTAACAGTAAAGCCCTAGCATCAGGACTGGAAAGTCAAAAAGAACATACATTTCTTATTTGGAAAGATACTGCCAAACTATGCACAAGACAGATTATACCAGTTTACAGTCCTAACAACAGTACAAGTGTATCAAAACTTTTGCCAGTATGATTGGTGAATAAAGAAATTTCATTTTAATTTGAATCAGAAGAAGACTACTATTTTGAATAACACTACTTTTATTCACCACAATCTTTTATTTATTCTTATGAAAATTGTCTGTTTTTATCCTAATGCCCTTTTCCTACTGGGATACTTGCTTATCTTTTATTAAACTTACTTGTATAAAAATTTTGCAAAGGAAAATAATTAGCCCCTTGTTAAACATCTTGCAAATATACTCTGTCCAGCTATATCTTTAGTGATTCAAATCCTTCTATGCTGTATTTTTTTCTAATTTTACGATTTTCATTTCTATATCATCAAATTTATCGATCATTTCTTTCATGGCAGTAGAATTTCGTGTCCTCTTTAAAAGCCCCTTTCTAATTCCGGATAAGTACTGGCTAAAGTTCAAAACTGTTAAATATTGATCATTACAGAAAAGTATCAATGAACTAAGAAAATTTTAAATATTTTATTTACAGGAGTGTGTATATAAAATAAAACAAAGTATTAAAATTCTTATTCAATGTTGCAGTCATCAAGTAAATGCTATAAATCATTCAGAAATAAAATGCATGATGAGCACTAAAGGAAATGCCAAACACATCTGTTAACTTTTTCATTAATTAGTAAACTAAGGGTATCAAAACAGGCAAGTGGAAAGTAAATGTTACAACTCCACCCACACACTGATAATTTTAGGCCTAGAGCTCATCAGAAGTCAATTTATTTTCACTATAACTTTATTAACAAACAATAGTTTTCTTATCTTAAAGCTGAAACATGCAACAAAAATACTAGTTTTATCTTCATTAAAATAAATCACAATGTTTTACAAAATATGTAGTTCTTTATGTTGGTACCAATATGCTGCAAAAGACCATAATGTTTTAGAGTCAAAAGAAATAAGTTCTGCAAGCAAGAACAATAAAGGAGACAGTTTAACTCTATTACGCTTAGCAACATGACCAGTGTCTAATGACCAAACCTAATGACAGATCTGACCATATCTGTCTACCCATTACTTAACATCATTTGGTAAATCTATTCTCTCATTGTAACCACAGGGAGCTCCATTTGATGTCTTTAATTATACATGAAGAAATATATTTAAATAAGAAATACATACAAATTTTCTTTAAAACACAAAATAAAGAGCACAGAAAAGTACTAACCATGGTTGTTGCTACTTTTTCTAAAATGAGTCTTCTAAACAAACCTCAAATACATCGACAGATATAGCAGTATTTTAATAGTAAGAATCAATTAGTAACAGCCCATTCTAAAATAAAACAGGCAGATTTGATATCTGACATATTTCCCAAGAAAAAGCAATATACTATGGCTCTACTCCAATTTTAAAAGTAAATGTCCACTTTTCAAAAGTAGTTAGAAATATCTTTTATTTATTAAAGGAAAGCATCTGGCAGTGTAAAAGCAAAAATACATCTGTAAAATAATTTCAATAGTGAATCTCTAATAATATGGTTAGTATTTTTCTTGGAAAGATCTGCAAACTCAACCCAAATATGCTCAGTATTCCTAATGAAAATAGCTAAATTGTTTGTACCAAAGTAAAATCTACTTACAAGTGAATCTGCATCAGGGCATTCCCTATTAAAACAAACAAAACATTATAAATATGCAACTATTAGAACTATCTGGTAAATATACTGTATTGAAAGTGTTTGCTTTGGTATTTAAACATAACTTTCATTTAAACCCCATAAAAGTATTTAGAGAAATCAAATCATGAATATTAAAATATACCAAATGATTTTAAAATTCAGACATTCCCCTTTACTTATACAAGACAAAATAAAACAAACAGCTTACAAATATTTTTAAAACTTTCAAAATTACTTCTTTTCCATGAATTGGCACATAAATCATATCAAGGAAGCTGTCAAGGATTTCTAGTGGCTTTTAATCCTTCAGGTAGAAAAAGATAGAAAAAACAAAAGCAAACAAACAAAAAACTCCCTTAAAGAAGAAAGTCTGGCTTTTAAAAAGCCTATATTTACATTTATTGGTAAGTAATAGTAACATTTTTAAATAAAAAGTTTTTTTAACTTATTCCCTTTGAAGTATTTCCATAAGGCAGGATATACAGAAGTGAAACCACTTTTCTCCAAATATGTTAAATGAGCAGCTAGACTTCCAGTCGGAATAGTTTCTAGTCTAATGTAATATGCAATTGAGCACTGATATTTTATCATTTAACTGATAAGCAAATATAAATTTGTATATAACCTAGTGAAAACTATTATTTTAAATCTAAAACATAAAACACCAATCTTCTCAACTAAACAAAGCCCTAAATATATAAAATTAAAGGCACTGAAGCCATTAGAATAAGGTTAGAAGAATTTATACATATACATTCTAAAACAAATTCACAAACAGAAATTAGAGTGTCTGTTTAAAAGGTAGTGGATTAGGTATAGTTGGCTTGATAGAGTTAATGGAATATCATATCAGATTCTGCTACTTTAATAACAGTCTGAAAATGCAGATATTAGGTACACCTTAAGAGCTAAATGAACAAAATTTTAAAAAAAAATTAAAATATAAGATAAACAGGTAATCTGTACCAATTCAAAGACCAAGCACAAACCAGAAAAATCCATAAAGAACTTTCTTAAATAAAGATAAGATAGTAGATTAAAAGAATGATAAAAAGAGGGAGATGACCGTGCTGCTCTTAATCAAAAGGGAGCACGGAGGGTAAATGCAAATCCCACCTGCCTTTATATTTACTTAAAATCGCAAATCCTGAAAAAGGGCTTCCTTATTATTGGTAGATTATAAGGAATATTGTTATCAAAAAAACCTATGTATACTCTGAGGAAATGACCAGAAAAGCTACTATCACGATCAATTCAATCCCTGTACAGAATCAAATCACTTAAAATGTTAAAACATTTCTACTTCTTTTTCTAAAAGATAAAGTTGAAATATAAATGTAAGTGTAAAAGTTCCAAACCATTTATTCCCTGGCTTTAAGCCAGAATTCTCTAGTCTTTGTGGTAAAGCACTTATCTGTTTGGCTTCACAGCATGCAGCAGGAGACCTGAAGATGAAGCCCCAGGAAGACCAAGCTCTGAGCAGGACCCCTCGCACACAATTGCTGGCATTTCAAAAGCCTTCAGGCTATGAGAAGAAGCATGCCAAGAGCCTCGGGCATTTCAAGCAAAGTGAACTCTAACATTTTTCCTGCCAAGCAGTGTTGAAAGATGGCGATAGTGATGCAATGATCTAAGCATTAGTTTTCTGACCTAGTATTCTTATTGGCTAAAATATTCCAATATCCAAGTGGCCTAATGACCATATTGGGAAATTACTAATTGTGAAAAACTATTTTAAAAACATGAAATACACAAAAATATTAGAAGCTCCATAAATGAACAGCTGTGAAAGCCATCAATTATAAAAAACATATTAACTCATTATAATACAGTCACTAACAGATAAACTGGCTATATTTTTAAAATTTATTTACAAATCAACTGTTAAGACTTCAATTCCAATGTTATAAAAGAAATTACATTCCATCCCTTAGCAAAATACCCAAAGTTCAAAAGACATCTGCAGATGAGACAGTAGCTACAGGCATAAGTCACTTTGCAAACAGTCTTAATTTGTTAAACCAAAATACCACTAGGGAGGAGGAAAGAAACAGACATTTGGAATGTTAGAAACTTAGATAAGCATATAACCAGGGAGGAAACAAGAATACCCAAAGCACAAATTGTTCTCTTAAATAGAAAACATAACTGTCCATCAAAACATTAACTCTTGGGAGAGTTTTGCTGATTATGCTAAAGTAGTAGGGATTTTAAACAAGTTTTCATTCAGTGTTACTGGGTCAACAAATCACTTGAGATTTTTGATTAGTGTCTCTGCAGTCTCAATCGGTTGAATAATCAAGCAAAGAAAACTTCCTTTAATTCCAATTTGTCTCTGGTTAATCATAGTTTAATGACTCTCAAACCCCAGTGTATATTTAGACAACACAAAAACTTCTGGGGCCTCACACCCAAAGAATCTCATTTAATTGGTCTGAAGTAGAGGCTGGCATAGATACATTTAATTTCTCAGGTAGTTCTAATGTGTAGCCAAGGTACAAAATTTGACTTAGTTAATACTAATTTCTCATATGATAATTGTATTTCTCTGTATACCAATTCATTTTTTTTAAAAGGTAAAAGAAGTTTATACTCCATCTTCCATCTAAAACTGATGAATTAGTATAAATGTTTAAAATGTGTTATGGCTTTTTTCTCCTTCATTTAACATTTTCCATTTATGTATACATATATCACTAAGTTCCTATATGCCTAGAGTTGTCTTGAAAGATTTTCATCAAATTGTTGACCATGGTGCTGCATTTAGGTTATTAAGACTTAGAACAACTTTTAGTTTTCTCTGTACTTTTCATTTTTTTAATATACATGTTATCATTTTATAAAATAAAGGCATCTTTGAAGTTTCAATTTGAAAATACTAAAGCTTTCATCTTGAAATTTTAAAATAATACAAAAGGTTAACATTTTTCATTAAAACTAGAGGGCCTGGCAAATGTTCTTAGAAAAGTCTGTATTTTTCACATCTTAGCCGTATTTACTTTTGAGTTATTTCCAAAATAATTTTTTCTTTTCAAATTCATAACAATGTATGTCAAAAACCACCACAATATTGTAATTAGCCTCCAATTAAAATAAGAAACAACAATAGTTTTGTTATAAAACTATTCATAAAATATTTCTAAAAATGGAAAGAATTTTGACAATACTTAATATACTTACACAGACTCTGCATCCTTTTCCTTTTTAATTATTCCTGGTAAACCAAAAGTCTTTCTTTTCCTTGGTTTTATACCTTAAAATAAACATATTATTATAGAAACATGACTATTTCTGATAAACATATTAATGAATGCATGTTGTATCCTGACACATGATTTGCTCATAAATGTTGATACTAAATTTGGATGAAAGAAATACAAGCATCAATTACTAAGCCCTAAAATTTAAATCAGGGTCATAATCTGTTTATATTTTTCTTATGTTAATATAATATAGCCTGTCATTCACCAAAAGGTTACACATAGAACAATCACTTGACTGATGACATTCTCTCTTCCTCTAATTACCTCAGGTAAAGTAAGCATTTGGAGATATCTTAAGACTTCAAAGAAAGTACATCATTCATTATAAGAAATTTGGTTATAAATGCAGGTCAGATCACGTTCTCTGTATAAAAGGTCCCAAAATATAAATGTATTGTTTTAAATAAATAGATGACAACAGGTCCATTAACAGTGTGACAGATATTTATAAAATGGCATTCCATTGTACATGTGTTATAGCTAATAAAAACAATGTTATAAATGGATCCAAT
This sequence comes from Dama dama, assembly GCF_033118175.1. Lineage (NCBI taxonomy): Eukaryota > Metazoa > Chordata > Mammalia > Artiodactyla > Cervidae > Dama > Dama dama. The sequence goes on from NC_083705.1 coordinate 16,951,418, forward strand.
CATAAATGAGGAAAAATATCATTTCTGTTTTGCCAAATAAGGCAGTTCTTCCTCTTCTTGCATGACAAACTGTTTTTAAAAAAGGTCAGTAATGCTATCAATTGTTAACAGAATTCAGCACTTAGAGCTTAGTTGTTGTTCAGTTGCTCAGTCGTGTCTGCCTCTTTGCGACCCCATGGACTGCAGCACGCCAGCTTCCCAGTCCTTCACTGTCTCCTGGAGTTGCTCAAATTCATGCCCACTGAGGCAGTGACGCTCTCTAACCACCTCATCCTCTGCTGCGCTCTTCTCCTTTCCCTTTCAATCGTTCTCAGCATCAGGGTCTTTCCCAATGAGTTAACTCTTTGGGTCAGGTGGCCAAAGTACTGAGCTTCAATTTCAGCATCCGTCCTTCCAATGAATATTTATGGCTGCTCTCCTTTAGGCCTGACTGGTTTGAGTACACCAGTCACCCAAGCTCACCTCACACCTTGTAGATGAGGCAACTCAAAAGTATTATTTGTTTTTCTAACTCAGTGTTATACAGCTGGCTATCACTACAATCAGGATAAGAATCCAAATGTCTTAGAATAAAGTACTTGCCTTCATGTAGAACTAATTCCCTGAACCATGTATTTGTATAGCATATTATAATATTTTTAAAATACATTTTTCCCCCAGAGTAGGTATTATTTATTATAAACATTTTTAAAGAACTCTTTAAATTCTTTTCAGCTTTTGAGGAATCTTTAAAGATTACAGAGAACTTAAATAATTACTGGTCTTAATCAAACAGCTAGTAACTATAAAAAGTCTAGGCCCTAGAGTTCCTTGACTGCTGAAGTAATAACCTTACACACAATAGCAAACCATTTCTCTAAACTCTTACACAGGTCTTGGAAAAAAATCAAAGACTGCTTTCAAATTATTTCCAGCAGCTCACAAAGTGAGATACATAAAACATAACACAAACACACACAAAAAAACCCATGACAAAAACTGCAGATATCTCTTGGGTTTCATACTATAAAAAACATAAATTTAAATAGGAAGGGTTGTGGACCCTTTCTCCAATTCAAATCATGACCTATTTTGAATGACAGCCACATTAGCATTAATGCATAACCTTATTAATTACTGAAATGCTACCCACTGTAAAATAAGCAGTATACATCAATATGTAGTGGTAAGTTTCATATTTGTAACATTAGAATGTTTAAAGAAGGATAGCAATGGAGAAAACATTCTCAATGTATATCTAAAAACAAATACATGTTATATTTAATCTTTTAAAATGTATATATTCTAACACATTAGTATCCCTTTGGGCAAACTTATTATTTATAAAGCAAACATTAATATAGCAAGCCTTTAAACCACACTCAGATTTTTTACATCACTCCATACACATGCTAACACCAATGGGTAGCAACCTCTCCATTCAGTAAACAGAAGCTATCAGTTAGTTGCCACACATTACAACTAGTCAGCTTACCTTCAACTGCACTAGCAGGGTCACATTCTTCAAATTCAATAAGGCCTAAAAAGAAAAATGTTATTACATGAACAAGTACTGGTTAAAAAAATAAAAGTGACAGAGAACAATCAGATGGGATCCCATTACATCTTTTTTTTTTTTTTTTTAATCTTTTTTTTTTTTATTAGTTGGAGGCCAATCACTTCACAACATTTCAGTGGGTTTTGTCATACATTGATATGAATCAGCCATGGATTTACACGTATTCCCCATCCCGATCCCCGCTCCCACCTCCCTCTCCACCCGATTCCCCCGAGTCCTCCCAGTGCACCAGGCTGGAGCACTTGTCTCATGCATCCCACCTGGGCTGGTGATCTGTTTCACCATAGATAGTACCATTACATCTTTTTAATGATTCTGAAATGTTTCAGGGTTACGTGATGTTAGTTAAAATAACAGCAATAATTTAAAAATCAAATAGCAAGCATGTTCAGTGTTACTGAAAAAAAAATCAGGTTTTCTTGGCCCATTATTATGACCACAATTTACTGCAAACCCTTTATCTATGATGCCACACAACTTGCAGCACAGAGATCTAACATGTAGTTAGGAGCCTGTTGTAAGTATAGTTGGAAAAAACAATAGTAAGAGGCAGTTGCTGAATTCTTGGTTGCTCTGGTGTTAAGACCAAGGGGCCAAGACAGCAAACACTCCTAGAATGGAAGCCCAGGATCTTGCTTGTTCAGTTAACCACTGTGCCCTTAGTAAATAATGTCTTCCATGAATATCTGCTAAATAAATAAGTGAATTAATTACATACTAGCTAAGAGGTGATGCTAAAGTCAAAACCCAGATCTATCCGTATAGCAGGTCAAGGAATTTAAACTCGAGTTTGCAGGCAATGGGAAGAGCGTTCATGTGAGAAAGTGATACACATACACCTTCCTGAAAGTGGTCTTATAGAAAAATTAATTCAGCACTGGTACAAGAGATAGATTGCAGAGAAGGGGTCAAAAATAAAATGGAAATCAGCTGAAAAACAATTAAAATAGCCCTGAAATGACAGGTCTGCTGAGACTAACCTTAAATGCTATAAAATGTGGTATCTTTCATATACGTAAAATACCAAGTTATTTAGACAGTAAATAAAGTAGTGAAAAGCAGGAATTATTTTTCTACTGAAATACACATAAAACGAATTATCAAACTAAAATTTTACGTTCCACTAAATTGTCGCTTTAGCTCTGTTCTGTAATATACAAATTTATGCAAGTCCAGTTTTTTTGTGAAACCATTTTTAATTTATTAATGGTAATTGGTACAATCTGCTACATCAAGGGATTTTTAAATAGAGCTTGAAGTAAAGAGTATATAATAGATTTCACTACTGATCCTTCTGATATGTTAAGCTTAACTGTAACTATGTCCAAATTCATGATCAGAGTTCTTATAGGTCATTCCATTATGAAAGAAAACCACTTACGAACAAGGCAAATTTCTCTACAAGTAGAAGCATCTAAAAATATTGGCTAAAATGTCCTTCTTTTTACCTCTAAGTCAAAGATTTACTTCCTCAGTTCCAGTTTCTATTCAAATAGAGTAGATTAACATTTAATAATAAGCAGAATAAAAGTCATAAATGTGACGATAAACAAGGTCCTAATTAATTAATTAGCAATACCTTCCCTACTGGGGCATTCTTATGATAAACATCATTCCGCTAAAACGAAAAAAATACATTCACTACTTCCATCCAAAAAATTCTTAAGAGTCAGAAAATGGCCCAATTAAAATTTCAAGGACTTCAGATCCACTCTGTAAATCTGGAAGCTTAAAAATTCATTAAATGAAAGGGTAATGAGCTTAGTCTTAGAATCCTTTAAAGGCCTACACTAATAGTTTACAAAGAGATGAGAACTGAAAGATTAATAAAGATAAGGAATTTCAGTAGGATGTGCATCCAATAAACAGCCATCTTTTGCTGTTTAAGAATTATGAAGAATGAAAAATCTCTGCCTAAATCACCAGCAGCTTATTATGTATTATTAATTTTATCACTTCCTAATAAAGCTTGAGAGACTATAACCACCCGTCTAAAAAAAAAGACAACCAGAAAGTTAATCCAAAATTTTCCTATTACAAGCACATCATTTGTGCCCAGTAATTATTTACAGAATCTCTAATACTCAAGCTATGGGTGTTTTCTAGGGAACAAAACAAGACAGCAATACCAAATTGCACTATTTACAATTTTAAAAAGCAGTATCTAGAAAACCTTTTAAAACATCACCTGAGCAAATACAGTATATATTCTTTTAAGATCTTTGGATGTCTTCAAATATGTGAAAATAGTAAAGACATCCCTTATCCCTATTAACATCAATCCTTTCAAACAAAATTCTACATTTTTTTCTCACATTTTTCCCCAGACGTATCTTGATTACTTTTCCCTTTATCTTTTTAAACATCTTCTTAAAATCCATTCAAAACAGAAAAATATCCAATAAAAAAGGTATTCAAAATGACATTTCTGAAATGTCAGATGCCAAATCCTTTCAAATTATAAACTATATATTTAAAAAATTAATTGACTCCCATCCACACATAATCTTTTCTATTAAAATAGAAATACTAACAGTGTCTGGAAAAATAAAACTAAATATATGCCCTTAAAAAAACCATTAAATCATGCATGAAAAAGATTTTCTCTTTCAAATGGCATACGCTCCACATGCTGCTTCACATGGCAAAGCTTTGCGTGCCTGGCTCAGTGCCAGTTGACAGCTCAGCTGGATATCAATGCACATTCTGACCCCCCTTGTAGCATGTCACTTCTGAACTGTTTCACAAGTAGAAAGTTTATTCAGCATCTCCCCCAAGTGCAGTCCACTGCCCATCATTCTGCTATTTAATCATAAGACAAGTTACTTTTTTTGACAGTACCAAAGCCAGAGTGAGAGTCAGAAAGAATAGTTTGCTACAACTGGAATTTCAATTGTTTTAGGCTCAATTAATTCTGTTGTCAACATAAATAACTGCTCTTAGTACTTGGATTTTATGCTGGGCCACAAGGGCAATTTAGTTTGTATAAAAGCAAATAAGACCATTTTGGCTCTGCCTCCTGATGCTCTTTTACACATTATCTAAAAATGCCATCAAGAGTTCAATTAAATGCAGAAGAAATTAAAGGCAGACCTCAAAGAGGGCCAATGATCCAAAACAAAACAATTCTTATATATTATGCTTTAATCATCAGATAGGAATAAATTGCTGCTAGCAAGAGAAAAAGTCAATAACCTAATAATTCATCCAAATCTAATCTGGAGCAAAACTTTTAAGAAATGTTACAGGAGGAAAGACTTTATTTAACACTAATCTTTAATCACTACATGTATTTTGTGGAATGAGAGTATTAAAAAAGGTGAAATGTTTAATTAATAGTTTCCATTGTTCTGGAATCAATTTTAAATCTCAAGCCATCAACAAAATTAGCAACTCTGTCTAGTTATAAACTGGCCCCAAAACTCAAATAGGTTTGGGCTACCTAAATCAAGTATTTACTGCATATACTCAACTAAAACCACAGATCACTGGTTCTAATTAGAAGCCAAAGAAAAACATACAAACATGCCCAGACCTGAAAGTTTAACAAAAAGTGATGATAATGAGGGAGGGGTGAGGAAGAGAGGAGGGAGAGGTGGGGAGAGAGGAGGCAGAGATAAAGAGACAAAGGGAAAAGAGGCGGGGAGGGTGCCACGTAAACAATGGGAGTCAATGACATTTTCAAGCTTGCTCCTGGGCCTGTAGACTGCAACATAGCCACATTCCTACATGTCTCGGATGCTGAACCAGGAAAGTTAACAGGAAAAAGAGGATCAAACTCTAGCTTGCGGTGGTATGCAAAGTGCATGGAGGTTCAGGTCCTGGTTTTGCCACTTGCTTGTTGGCTGGTTACCCCGGACTAGTTACTTACCTTTCTTAAACCTACCTTTTATCATTTTTATGAACGATATGGAGGGGAGATAATACCTTTTGCCATATTTCCTTCCTCTTTCTCTAGCTACACATATGGCAGGCTAGAAGGATGTGCACTCATCTTCTCCTACGAGAACTCCAAAATTGCAAGTTGCTGCTGAACAACCGTTGACAGGAGAATGTTGGATCCCACCCCAAAAAGATACCCCACGTCCAAGGGCAAACGAGAAGCCACAGCACGATGGGAGGAGGAGCGAAAAGTGCATTTAGAATCAAACCCCAGCGCCGCCAGAGACGCCTGGAGGGCTCAAACAAAACCTTGTGTGCACCAGGACCCAGAGACGGAGACAGACCTGCCTCTGAATGTCCGAGTGTCTCCTGAGGAGGCACGGGTCCGCAGTGGCCTGCCCTGGGGGCAGGGGCTCTGGGTGCAGCAGACCTGTGGCTGCTGCAGACCAGAATGTGGCATAAGCCCTCTTGGAGGAGCCCACCAATAGCCCCAACATAGAGCTGCTGAGCAGATGACCCACAAACCGCAGAACAATTATACCAGAGAAATTCTCACACTGCTTATACAGTACTAGGACGCACAACAGATTTCCCAATCTGAGGAGCTGGCAAAGGGACTTAGAACCCTCAGGGAAGTTGACTTTGGAGGCCAGTGGATTTGATTACAGAACTTACACAGGACTGGGGAAACGGACTCTTGGGGGGCACAAACAAAACCCTGTGCACACCAGGAACCAGGAGGAAGGAAAAGTATCCCCACAAGAGACTGACCCAGACTTGCCTGGGAGTGTCCAGGAGTCTCTGGTGGAGGTGGGTGGACAGGGGTCTGCTGCAGGGTCAGGGGCACTGAACACAACAGTCTGTGCACAAGTCCTTTCCAAGGAGGGCACCATTATCTTCATTAGCTACACCACAGTTTGGCCTTAGCTCAAACAACAGGGAGGGAACACAGCCCCACCTGTCAACAGAAAATTGGATTAAAGATTTACTGAACATGGCCTCGCCTATCAGAACAAGACCCAGTTTCTCCCATAGTTAGTCTCTCCCACCAGGAACTTCCATAAGCCTCTTATCCTTAGCCACCAGAGGGCAGAGAGAATGAAAACCACAATCACAGAAAGCTAATCAAACCGATCACATGGACCACAGTCTTGTCTAACTCAATGCCGTATAGGGCCACCCAAGATGGACGGGTCACAGTGGAGAGTTCTGACAAAATGTGGTCCACTAGAAAAGGGAACAGGAAACAGCTTCAGTATTCTTGCCTTGAGAACCCCATGAAAAGGCAAAAAGATATGACACTGAAAGAGGAACTCCCCAGGCTGGTAGGTGCCCAATATACTACTGGAGATCAGTGGAGAAATAACTCCAGAAAGAATGAAGAGACAGAGCCAAAGCAAAAACAATGTCCAGTTGTGGATGTGACTGGTGATGGAAGCAACGTCTGATGCTGTAAAGGGCAATACTGCATAGGAACCTGGAATGTTAGGTCCATGAATCAAGGTAAATTGGAAGTGGTCAAACAGGAGATGGCAAGAGTGAACGTCAACATTTTAGGAATCAGCAAACTAAAATGGATTAGAATAGGCGAATTTAATTCAGATGACCATTATATCTACTACTACAGGCAATAATCCATTAGAAGAGATGGAGTGGCCCTCATCTCAACAAGAGTCCAAAATGCAGTACTTGGGTGCAATCTTAAAAATGACAGAATGATCTCTGTTTGTTTCTGAGACAAACCATTCAATATCACAATAATCCAAGTCTATGCTGCAACCACTAATGTTGAAGAAGAATGGTTCTATGAAGACCTACAAGACCTTCTAGAACTAACACCAAAAAAAAGTGGCCTTATCATAGGGGACTGGAATGCAAAAATAGGAAGTCAAGAGATACCTGGAGTAACAAGCAAATTTGGCCTTGGAGTACAAAATGAAGCAAGCACAGCAAAGGCTAACAGAGTTTAGCAAAGAGAACATACTGATCATAGAAAACACCCTCTTCCAACAACACAGAGATGACTCTACACATGGACATTACCAGATGGTCAACACCCAAATCAAATTGATTCTATCCTTTGCAGCCAAAGATGGAGCTCTATAGAGTTGGTAAAACCAAGACTAGGAGGTGACTATGGCTCCACTCATGAACTTGTTATTGCAAAATTCAGACTTAAATTGAAGAAAGTAGGGAAAACCACTAGACTACTCAGGTATGACCTAAATCAAATCCCTTATGATTATACAGTGAAAGTGACAAATAGATTAAAGGTGCTGGATTTGATAGTGCTGACGAACTATGGATGGAGATTTGTGACACTGTACAGGAGGCAGTGATCAAGACCATCCCCAAGAAAAAGAAATGCAAAAAGCCAAAATGGTTGTCTGAGGAGGCCTTACAAATAGCTGAGAAAAGAAGAGAAGCTAAAGGCAAAGGAGAAAAGGAAAGGTATACGATCTGAATGCAGAGTTCCAATGAATAGCAAGGAGAGATAAGAAAGCCTTCCTCAGTGATCAATGCAAAGAAATAGAGGAAAACAACAGAATAGTAAAGAGTAGAGATCTCTTCAAGAAAATCAAGAGACACCAAGGGAACATTTCATGCAAAGATGGGCTCAATAAAGGACAGAAACAGTATGGGCCTACAGAAGCAGAAGATATTAAGACGAGGTGGCAAAAATACACAGAACTATAAAAAAAAAAAGATCTTCACGACCCAGATAATCATGATGGTGTGATCACTCATCTAGAACCAGACATCCTAGAGTGTGAAATCAAGTGGGCCTTAGGTAGCATCACTACAAACAAAACTAGTGGAGGTGATGGAATTCCAGTTGAGCTATTTCAAATCCTGAAAGATGATGCTATAAAGTGCTGCACTCGATATGCCACCAAATTTGGAAAACTCAGCAGTGGTTACAGGGCTGGAAAAGGGCACTTCTCATTCCAATCCCAAAGAAAGGCAATGACAAAGAATGCTCAAACTACCACACAATTGCACTCATCTCACACGCTAGTACAGTAATGCGCAAAATTCTCCAAGCCAGGCTTCAACAGTATGTGAACTATGAACTTCCAGATGTTCAAGCTGGTTTTAGAAAAGGCAGAGGAACCAGAGATCAAATTGCCAACATCTGCTGGATCATCAGAAAAGCAAGAGAGTTCCAAAACAACATCTACTTTTGCTTTATTGACACATGCCAAAGCCTTTGACCATGTGGATCACAACAAACTGTGGAAAATTCTTAGAGAGATGGGAAGAACAGACCACTTTAGCTGCCTCCTTAGAAATCTGTATGCAGGTCAAGAAGCAACAGTTAGAACTGGACATGGAACAATGGACTGGTTCAAAATTGGGAAAGGAGTATGTCAAGGCTATATATTGTCACCCTGCTTATTTAACTTGTATGCAGAGTACATCATGAGAAATGCCAGGCTGGATGAAGCACAAGCTGGAATCAAGATTTCCGGGAGAAATATCAATAACCTCAGATACGCAGATGACACCACCCTTATGGCAGAAAGCGAAGAGGAACTAAAGAGCCTCTTGATGAAAGTGAAAGAGGAGAATGAAAAGTTGGCTTAAAGTTCAACATTCAAAAAACCAAGATCATGGTATCCAGACCCATCATCCCATCACTTCATGGCAAATAGATGGGGAAACAATGGAAACAGTGAGACTTTATTTTCTTGGGCTCCAAAATCACCACAGATGGTACTGTAGCCATGAAATTAAAAGACGCTTGCTCCTTGGAAGTAAAGCTATGACCAACCAAGACAGATATTAAAAAGCAGAGACATGACATTACCGACAAAAGTCCGTGTAGTCAAAGCTGTGGTTTTTCCAGTGGTCATGTATGGATGTGACAGCTGGACTATCAAGAAAGCTGAGCGCCGAAGAATTGATGCTTTTGAACTTGTGGTATTGGAGAAGACTCTAGAGAGTTCCTTGGATAGCAAGGAGATCAAACCAGTCAATCCTAACAGAAATCAACCCTGAATATTCATTGGAAGAACTGATGGTGAAGCTGAAACTCCAATACTTTGGGCACCTGATATGAAGAACTGACTCATAGGAAATGAGGAGAAGAGGAGACAGAGGATGATCATTGGATGGCACCACCGACTGGATGGACATGAGTTTTAGCAAGCTCCGGGAGTTGGTGATGGACAGGAAAACCTAGCATGCTGCAGTCCATGGGGTCACAGAGTTGGACACGACTGAGTGACTGAATTGAACTATTCTACACATACTCAGAGGCACACTTTTTTTTTCACCCACTAAATCATTAGAAAATAAAGTTGCAACATCAACACTACTTCATTTCAGGAGTATTTCTTTTAATAAAGGTTTGTAGAGACAATTCGCTCAATCCAAGTCCTAGTTGCCTCTGACTCTCCTAATGCAATGCTTCCTGTATCAGAAGCACCAGGAGGGCTTGTTAAACCACAAATTGTTGAGGCCTATCTGCAGAGTGTCCTCTACAGAAGATCTAGGTTGGTGCTCAGGACTGTGCATTTTAAACAAATTCCCAGGTGATGCGGTTGGCCCTAGGATCACACTTTGAGAATGACAGTCCCAAGGACTCCCTGCGTCCACTGTCAGATACTCAGTAAGTCTAGACAGTGTTTCTCCCATTTTCCTGCACATGCACACTGCCCGCGTGCGTGCTCTGTCGTTTAGTCTTTTGGGACTCCACAGACTGTAGCCCACCAGGCTCCTCGGTCCACGTGCTTATCCTGGCAAGAATACTAGAGTGGGTTGCCATTTCCTTCTCCAGGGGATATGCCCAACCCAGGGACTGAGCTCACTTCCCCTGTGGCTTCTGCATGGGCAGGTGGATTCTTGACCACTGAACCAGAGTCACCAGGGGAGCACCACAAACTGCCCCCTGATCTTACTAAACTACAGTTTCTAATTCAGTAGGTCAGGGGTAGGGCTTGAGCGTCTGCATTTATGACAAGCATCCAGTGATGGAATGCTACAATTTCTCAACAATGGCTGCATGTTAGAATCAGACAAGTTTTAAAATATAGTAATACCAAGGACCCACCCTACACCAATGACATCAAAATTTCTGGGATAGTACAATGTCTGTACATTTTTTTAAGAGAGAAAGAAATAAAAAGGAAAAGGAAAATATGTTCAACAAATGATTCTCACAGGTAGCCAAGGCTTGAGAAGCAGTGATGAAGCTAATTTAGGAACGCTGGACTCAAATAAAAAGAACAGGTTTTAACCACAGAATTTCAGTCACTGTAAAACCCAAATTTTCACTGAGTTCTCCAACACAGCATCTTGGCACTGAAATATAATCTCCTCCTAGATCCAAAATCTGACACTACTTCCATTCCCCCGACTGAGTCATGTTTTCACTTTCTGGGATCCTAATAAAACCTTTAGGAATTAACACTCCACTTGCTGTAATCTCTCTTCTCTGGGAATTTCCCCTTGTTCACAAGCAGAACAGCAGCCACTAGCAAGACCTAGTGAGAACTGACTGAACCAGAAAGATTACCCCAACCCAAGATTACCTAGACCAGGTTCTTTCTGGTCAAGAAAAGGGACAAAAACCTGGGTTAATTCTGAGCTGTGGATGCAATTAAGGGACAAGCGAAAATATCTAGAATTTACTAAGAGATCACCTTACATAATGTACCTAGAGAAGCAAAGAAAGCCATTCTGCAAAGAAAAAAAAAAAGCAGTAGAAGTGCAGAGATTGAGTAAGGGAAAAATAATACCTAGTATTTCTACTGGTTTGGGTTTCCTTCTATAGCCTGGCTATATTCCTGATTTTGAATCCTTGTGGTACCTCAGGTTTCTTTTCCATAAACTTCCTTTTAAGGTCAAGTTGATTTAACTTCTTTTACATACTGCAAAAGGAACTAAAACCCTGTCTTTATTCTGATGCACATGTAAAAACTGTAATGAGCTTCCTTTAGCTTTGTTTTTCTTTTTTTACTTCTTTTTGATCAGTGTTTATACACTGAACAGGCTTCCCTGGTAGCTCAGACAGTAAAGAACCTCCCTGCAATGCAGGAGACTTGGGTTCAATCCCTGGGTTGGGAAGATCCCCTGGAAAAGGGAATGGCTACCCATTCCAGTATTCTTGCCTGAAGAACTCCATGGACAGAAGAGCGTGGCAGGCTACATACAGTCCATGGTGTCACAAAGAGCTGGACACAATTGAGCAACTGAACACGTGCATACACTGAATATTTTTAATGGTTACTTCAAATTAATGAGCTAAGTTTTCCTTAAAGTCTGCTCAAAACAGTTTAATCTTTACTTCACAATTTAGGATTATTGTTATGATGATCAGTTACTGTGCTGTGATACGACCACAGATGTAGTTGGTGCAGGGTATCAGATTAAATGATTTCTGAATCCAAGAACAGGAGAATCAACTTTTGAAAAAAAAAAAAAATTAGTATTGTTGTAAGTTACACAATTCTAATGTACTGTCAAGCCTACTACTATCTACATAAAAAAGTACATTCTCTAACAAAGTTAGGCAAAGATTTTCTATAAAAAGTCAATAAGTATTTTAGACATTGTGGGTCGTAAAGTCTGTCACAACTAGTGACCGTGGCTACTGTAGTGTGAAAGCAGACAAGACATGGGTCACAGCAGACAAGTGTGACTGGTTTCAAGAAACTTTCATGGACACCAACACCTGAATTTTATAATTTTATGTATCAAAAATACATGTTCTCCCCACCCCACATTCATTCTTTGTGGGCCTCAAAATAAGAGGCAAAGCTAACTCTGGCTCAGTAGATAATCATTATCAGGGGGCACACGCATCCCACAGGGCGGACTTCACGCCTCTGTCCGAGGTAGGACACAAGAGGGAGAGGCGCACTCCTGCACAGAGCAGAGCTTTTCTGTGTTATCTGCTCTGGAAGTTCTCCTCCTTCACTCTTCTATTTGTGCAAGTCTTACTATCCTCTTCACTAATCATCATCCATTCTTTTCTTTCTCTGATCATTCCCATTTGCTATCAATTAGAAAAATGGAGTAATGACAGCAAATCCAGTGTGGTTTGTGGGTCTTTGGTTTTATCAGCTAATTTTAATTTTGCTTTCTACAAAAGGGTTTCAATGCTTCTCCAAATTAAAAAAAAAAAAAGTTTGTTGAAGAAGGTTCAATTTATAGGTTTGGCATTACTCCAAATCATTGATGAGCCTGGAAGGATGATCACTAGATTTTTTTTCAACTATATTTAAAATAATACTCTATTATCTGTACCCTATATTTAAAATAATATACCTAAAATTAGAAGCTGAAAAATTCTAAAAATCTAAACTAATCAATTTCACATTTAGGCGGTTTGACTACAAGAAACTCATTACAAGAATCTCAGTTTTCCTTTTTTCTTGGTGGCTGGTTTTATTTTATGTCTACCTTTCTGGGGCTTTATCTATTTGTAACTTTAAACGCAGTATATAGAATCTGCTGCTGCTGCTGCTGCTACTAAGTCGCTTCAGTCGTGTCCGACTCTGTGTGACCCCACAGAGGGCAGCCCACCAGGCTCCTCTGTCCCTGGGATTCTCTGGGCAAGAATACTGGAGTGGGTTGCCATTTCCTTCTCCCTGGAAGTCCTCAAATGGAAGCCATAAACCTATATTATCATATAATGAAAATACAGGTAAGCTGTGCAACAAAATCTTTTATTTAAACATACTAGACACTGGTTTACCAACTTTTTATTTATCTATCCTTCTGTTTCTTATACATGGAAATTTGCTAAACTTTTATGAATTATAAACAGCACAGAGCGAAATTAGCAGAATGACTGTAAAACAAGAAATTTTGAAAATACAGATTTTAATCTTAATTTCAGCTGCAACTAAAACATATGAGAATGAGTAGAAATACTAGGGTAGTGTCATCAGAACATAATAAGCCATTCAAAATTAGAAAACACCTGTTTATTCATGACTATTTCAGACCACAGTGCTTTGATATCCAAAGCATCCACTTAAGAGTAACTCAAATTCCAGAAAAGCCAGGCAGTACAATATTTAAAAAGCAATGACAAACACAGTATGGAGGGTCCTCAAAAAATTAAAAACAGAACTACTATATGATCTAGCAATTCCACTTCTCCATATTTATCAGAAGAAAATTAAATCACTACCGAAAAAAAAAAAACAAAACCCTGCACTCTCATGTTCAGTTTATGTATGTGCTTAGTTGCTCAGTCGTGTCCGACTCTCTGCGACCCCAAGGACTGCAGCCCACCAGGCTCCTCTGTTCATGGGGATTCTCCAGGCAAGAGTACTGGAGTGGGTTGCCATGCCCTCCTCCAGGGGATCTTCCCGACCCAGGGACTGAACCCAGGTCTTCTGCATTGCAGGCAGATTCTTTACCATCTGAGCTACCAGGGAAGCCCCATGTTCAGTGTGGCACTATTTATAAGAGCAGAGACATGGAAACAACCTAAGTCTCTACTGACAGATGAATGGATCAAGAAAATATATATATATATATATATATATATACACACACACACAAAATAGTCAGCCATAAAAAGAAGAAAATCCTGTCTTTGTGACAACACAGATGGAACCTGAAGGCATTATGCTAAATTAATTAAGTCAGAGAAAGACATATACTCTATGATCTCACTTACATGTGGAACCTAAAATAAAAAACTGAACTGACAGATACAGAGTGGGTGAGGGGGAAACCCACTGGGTAAAATGGGTAAAGGTGGTCAAAACATATAAACTTCCAGTTATAGGACAAAATAAGTCCACAGCATAAAGCACAACATGGTGACTTTAGTGAACAATATTATATTATGTATTTGAAAGCCGCTAAGAGACTACAGTCATCCCTTAGTATCTAAAGGCGACTGGTTCTAGGGTCCCTGCAGATACCAAATTCTGAAGATGCTCAAGTCCCTTGTATGGCATAATGCAGTCAGCCCTCCGTGTCCGTGGATATGGAATCCTCAGATAGAGAGGGCCAACTGTAGTCCTTAAAAGTTCTTATCACAAGAAAAACAATTTAACTATGTGTGGGAATAGATGTTAACTAAACTTACTCTGTCAATCATTTGCAATATATACATACATCATTATGTTGCATACCTTAAAGCTAATACAATGTTGTCAATTATAACTCATTAAAAAGTAATGACAAAAATGATACCACATATTATAAAATAATTTACTGTTGTATATGTATATTTAATCTTAATATATATGTTTGTTGTGATCCACAGTCAAAGGCTTTGGCATAGTCGATAAAGCAGAAGTAGATGTTTTTCTGAAACTCTCTTGCTTTTTCGATGATCCAACCAATGTTGGCAATTTGATCTCTGGTTCCTCTGCCTTTCCTAAATCCACCTTGAACACCTGAAGTTCACAGTTCATGCACTGTTGAAGCCTGGCTTAGAGAATTTCCCGCATTACTTTGCTAGCGTGTGAGATGAGTGCAACTGCAGTAGTTTGAATATTCTTTGGCATTGCCTTTGTTTGGGACTAGAATGAAAAATGACCTTTTCCAGTCCTGTGACCACTGCTAAGTTTTCCAAATTTGCTGGTATATTGAGCGCAGCACTTTCACAGCATCATCTTTCAGGATTTGAAATAGCTCAACTGGAATTTCATCACCTCCACTAGTTTTGTTTGTAGTGATGCTTCCTAAGGCCCACTTGACTTCACATTCCAAGATGTCAGGCTCTAGGTGAGCGATCACACCATCGTGATTATCTGGGTTGTGAAGATCTTTTTTGTATAGTTCTTTTGTGTATTCTTGCCATCTTTTCTTAATATATTCTGCTTCTGTTAGGTCCCTACCATTTCTGTCCTTTATTGAGCCCATCTTTGCCTGAAATGTTCCCTTGGTAACTCCAATTTTCTTGAAGAGATCTCTAGTCTTTCCCATTCTGTTGTTTTCCTCTATTTCTTTGCAGTGATCACTGAGGAGGGCTTTTTTTTAATCTCTACTTGCTATTTTTTTGGAACTCTGCATTTAAATGGGTATATCTTTCCTTTTCTCCTTTCCTTTCATCCTAAAGGAAATCAGTTCTGAACATTCATTAGAAGGACTGATGTTGAAGCTGAAACTCCAATACTTTGGCCACCTGATGCGAAGAACTAACTCACTGGAAAAGACCCTGACGCTGGGAAAGATCGAAGGCGGGAGGAGATGGGTACGACAGAGGATGAGATGGTTGGATGGTATCACTGACTCAATGGACATGAGTTTGGGTAAACTCTCGGAGTTGGTGATGGACAGGGAGGCTTGGTGTGCTGCAGTCCATGGGGTAGCAAAGAGTTGGAGACGACCGAGCAACTGAAGTGAATTGAATATATGTGTGTATTTATTAAATATACATTATTATTATATATGTATATTTATGTTATATATAAAATAGTCTCAATGAATAGTGAGAAAATTTAACGTTCTCAAAGTGTGATTTACACAGGAGAATTGGAGACGTAGAGTTAGAGGTTGTATCTTTCAACAGATAACTGACTAAAGAAAAAATACTCATTTTTCAGTGTAAGACAATTATGTTAACTTTCAGTTTATACAAAATTTCTAAAGAAGTGGGCCTCCTGCTTTCTTTTAAAATTGTGTCCCATAGGACTAAAACCAGTTTACAGAGGAACTCATCCACCAGAGGGGGCTCTTACAAAAGAGAAAAAAGTGTTAGCAGCAGTGTGCGTCTATGAGTATTTGTGTGTCTGTGTGTGTGTGAGACGTGTGTGTGTGTGTGTGTGTGTGTGTGAGAGAGAGAGAGTGTGTGTGTGTGACAGAGAGCAAGAGAGAGAGACAGAGTGTGTGTGTGTGTTTTGACTCTGCAACCCCTGGACTACATACAATCTGCCAGGCTCCTCTGTCCATGGGATTTCCCAGGCAAGAATACTGGGATGGGTTGCCATTTTCGACTCCAGGGAATCTTCCCAACCCAGGAATCAAACCCTCATCTCCTGCACTGCAGGCAGATTCTTTACCGCTGAGCTACCAGAGAAGCCCTAGTATACACAATTGAAGGAAGTGTATTTCTTATAAAACAAAATTCTTTAAATCCAGTAATTTCTTACAATCACATGTATTATTTTCTGAGAAATACAAAATTTCCATTACTGTAAGGAGCTCCCTCTAGTGCCCATAGATAGAAGAAATATGTATGAAAGAGCTGTAACTTGTAGCCCACAGCAAGTCAACTAGAGAAGTAGTATTTAACCTTTCCATTCCACCCCCACTCACACCTTTTTCTCCCCCTAAGTTAGTTCTAGGATCATTTATCTTGAAAATCAGTCATGTATATACATGATAGGGCTTCCCTCGTGGCTTAGAGGGTAAAGTGTCCGCCGGCAATGTGGGAGACCCGGGTTCAATCCCTGAGTTGGGATGGTCCCCTGGAGAAGGAAATGGCAACCCACTCCAGGATTCTTGCCTGGAAAATCCCAAGGACGGAGGAGCCTGGGAGGCTGCAGTCCATGGGTTTGCAAAGAGTCGGACATAACTAAGCACCTTTACTTTCACATATACATGATGTCAACAGTCATCCTAAAACTGTCACCTAATTCTGGGTTAAGTAATTCTAGGAAAGCCCATGTCATCACCAAATCTTGGCCTCCTGCTTACCAGTTAGTCACAGAAATTTTCTACATGTCTTTGTATATCTTGAGGCAAATATACTTAAATTTATAAACAAACAATACCCCATAGTACCTATCTATTAATAGAGCATGTATTAATTTGAGGAAAATAACACTAAGTACTCAATAAACGTTACATTATCTCAGGTAAACCTCACAACAACCCCATGAGGTAGGTACTATTATTATCCTCACTTTATAGATGAAGACTTTGAGGCTTACACACCTCACTAGTAGTAAAGTATAGATCACAAACTACAGGGTTAAGTACTGTGCTATACCACAAAGAAAGTAACTGAACTTAATGAGATAACTGTAGATTTACCGTTTTTTAAAAAAGGAAAGAAACACAACAAGAGTCCTTGTACACTTGGCCCAGTTTCCTGAAATAACATTTTGCAAGACTACAAAATAATGTCACAAAAAGGATACTGATAATGATACAATCTACCAACCTCACTCAGTTCTAAGGCATTTTCAGTCAGCCAATACTTTACTTTTATTCTATCAATATTTCTAAATGCTCTATATAGAAATTCTTTGTTTTTACCTCTCATAACTCGTCTTCAGCTCAGTTCATTTCAGTTCAGTCACTCAGTCATGTCCGACTCTTTGCGACCCCATGAACCACAGCAGGACAGGCTTCCCTGTCCATCACCAACTCCCAGAGCTTACTCAAACTCATGTCCATCCAGTCGGTGATACCATCCAATCTTTACAATAAATTTTAGGGTTTCACAGTACTCTATAGTTTTATATCTCAGCATTCTCATTCTTTCTACATATGTAAACTTATGCAGTTCAATTCTCATTCCTCCAAAGCATGGGCCTTGAGGTCAAGGATTCTTAAATTTAATCCCAGTATTCTGCCATGTACTTAGTTTGGGCAAATAATTTAACCTCTCAATATTTCCATCATCTGTAAAATGGGAATAAAAGTACCTACTTCAAAGAGTTCCTGAAGATCAACCTTTGCCTACAAAGCAGTTGACACAGTACATGGTACAAATAAGTACTTACTAAACTTTAGCCATAATCATTTACTATTTCTTTACCAAGACTTTTCTAACAGCATTCCATCCATTCCAATATCTTCAACAACCATTCCAACCTCTTTAACATCCTAACCTTACCATACAGGTCCATCTGTCCATTCATTGAGCAAAAATGTACTGTTTACACATAAAGAAGATAAACAGATGAATCAAATACAGAACCTTTCTTCACAAAAGCACAATTACTAAAATCTAAGTTAGACAACAACGATGGTGCAAGTAACACATGACCTGGCTTCTTTAAGAGTTTATTCATTTGGCAAATGAGTGGGATATAGCATTTTTTAGAGCAGACAGAAGCATAACTAAGGTACCAAGGGCAAAAAGGGGGTATGAATAGGAAAACAGCAAGCAGTTCACGTTGGCTGCAATGGAGGATGTCAGAAAAGAAATAGCGGAAAGTAACACTAAAGATGGGGCAAGGGCAGATCCTGAAAGGCTTTGAATCTAAGCCCAGAATCTAAATTTCATTCTGTCTGTAAAGAAGAAATGCAGAGTTCACCATGAGAAACGCTAGGCTGGATGAAGCACAAGCTGGAATCAAGACTGCTGGAAGAAAATATCAGTAACCTCAGATATGCAGATGACACCACCCTTATGGCAGAAAGTGAAGAACTAAAGAGCCTCTTGATGAAAGTGAAAGAGGAGAGTGAAAAAGTTGGCTTAAGGCTCAACATTCAGAAAACTAAGATCACGGCATCCGGTCCCATCACTTCATGGCAAATAGATGGGGAAACAGTGGCAGACTTTATTTTTTTGGTCTCCAGAATCACTGCAGATGGTGACTGCAGCCATGAAATTAAAAGACGCTTTCTCCTTGGAAGGAAATTATGACCAACCTAGACAGCATATTAAAAAGCAGAGACATTACTTTGCCAACAAAGGTCCATTTAGTGAAGGCTATGGTTTTTCCAGTAGTCATGTATGGATGTGAGAGTTGGACTATAAAGAAAGCTGAGCACTGAAGAATTGATGCTTTTGAACTGTGATGTTGAAGAAGACTCTTGAGAGTCCCCTGGACTGCAAGGAGATCCAACCAGTCCATCCTAAACGAGATCAGTTCTGGGTGTTCATCGGAAGGACTGATGTTGGAGCTGAAACTCCAATACTTTGGCCACCTGATGCAAAGAACTGACTCACTTGAAAAGACCCTGATGCTGGGAAAGATTGAAGGCGGGAGAAGGGGATGACAGAGGATGAGATGGTTGGATGGCATCACTGACTCAATGGACATGAGTTTAGGTGAACTCCGGGAGTTGGTGATGGACAGGGAGGCCTGGCGTGCTGTAGTCCATGGGGTCACAAAGAGACAGACACAACTGAGTGACTGAACTGAACTGATAATGAAAAGTCAGCGATTTATGAGTAATGCAGTTATTAAGTTCATAATTATATAGCCAAAGCATTAATATGCTATACAATGTAAAATAGATTAGAGAAATCTTTACTGTGCCTATATTTAGAAACCTCCTGCTGCATTCAATGATGTAGGTAAGAAGGAAAGCCTGAAGGGAAAAATACTAAAGAAATTGAATCAATACAATTTAAAACTTAATGAAATGTGGGAAAAAGGAAGTGAAGAGGATTTAGGTTTTAAACTTAGTATTGTGAACTACACTAAAGAAAAATGGCTCACAGACTTCTCAAATCACTTATTCATTTTCTTGAATTCTAAACTAGATTTTAACTTCTGTCCACTGAGGACTGAATACTTTTTACCTGTTGAGTGAAAACAATTATCTTGAAAGAATATGGAATAAATAGATTTTAAAAATCTAGAAGACTATAAGTATAATAAATAGATTCAAGAAATCTATTAAATAGAAGACTGTAAGTATCCTGAGTAGGTAAGAGAATGCTGCTTATGATATCTGATATAAAATGTATATTAAAAGTGAGATTAAGGAAACCTATAATCATCTCTTCGTAAAATAGGAAAAGAGGATTCCTAGACTCACTGGTATGTCCCCCGTGTCTAAAAAGTACCTAGAATCCTGTGAGCACTCGATAAAAACATTGAATACGTATATGAATGAGGAAAGAAAATTTAAATTTTTACTAAATTTTAAGAAGGTTCTCCACTGTCTTCAATGCTCTGAGGGCTCAATATTCTCTCCCACTCTTTGTCTTATTATAAAATGGCCTTCTGTTGCTAACTATACTTATGAAAATATAAACTTTAATATATTCATTTAGTAAAAGTATGATAACCACTTTAGTGTTAGCTGCTCAATCGTGTCTAACTCTTCACAACCCCATGGATTGTAGCCTGCCAGACTCTTCTGTCCATGGAATCTCCAGGCAGGAATACTGGAGTGGGCTGCCAGTCCCTTCTCCAGGGGACCTTCCTGACCCAGGGATCGAGCCCGGGTCTGCTGCATGGCAGGCAGACTCTTCACTGCGTGAGCCAGTAGGGAAGCCCATGATGACCATCTTGGGTAGTACTAAACTATTAACGCTGAAGGTCAAAACAAACACCTAATGTTCCATCTGACACAAAGTAAATGATATCTGAGGTTTCACACAGATTTTTAGGTATCTCCCAAGCTCCATTTTGCAATTTTGGAATTTAAAGGCAAACACATTTGTTACTGAATGGGAAATACGAATATGTCTCCTTTCACAGTCTGTCATCTTACCAGGTCTTTCCTTCCCAGTGCCTTTTGACTCAGCAAATTTTTGTATCAAGCTTTCAACTGTAGTATTGGCCATGTTATTTATAAATTCTTCATGGACCTATTAAAATGAAATAAAGGTAAGTTTTTTCATTTTCCATAAATATTCTTACTGTATTTCAGAAAAACTTCCACAAAACAATTAAAATAGAAGTCAGTACAGTGTCATGTTCATATGTGAGTGTTTTAGAGACATCAGTCTTACAAGAAATAAAACTCATAAAGCAATGAAAATAGTATTAGAATTTTAGTAACAAAGATAACAACAGATTTCATCTTTCTCTGCTGTATTTCAATGTACCCTAAAAATCATCATTAAACCACTTTTATATTTTTGGAAAATTTCTAAGTATAAATTCTATAATTTATTGAAGTTGCTATTCTAAATTTTAAAATAATGAAATTTTAAAAAAGAAATATTCAAAAATAGTTAACAGCAGAATTTTAATGTAAAGAGACTGAGCAAAGTTAATTTTAAATTAAATTATCATCCTTGATAGTATGACAAACTCCAGGTTATTTTATATTTAATACATGTAAATATATAGTCTTTATCTGAAATAATTCAGTACCATGTAGTGAGTTTGGATTTTTAAAGTCATAAGAGAACATAAAATTCTAATGAATCAGTTCACTAAAAGTGAAAACTTACCTGGCCTATTTGCAAATGAATTTCCTTAATAGCATTTGACAAGGATCCTATAATTTCTTTTATGTGAATGAGATGAGTTTGTTCAATATCCTGAAATTTCTGGGTAGCAAATATAAAAAAAAAATTACACACACACAGATATGTTCTGAAATTAAAACACTTTTTTGAAATCATCTCAATACAGCTAGCCAAATTTAACAAGTTACCATTATTATATAATATTTAACAATGCTTTAAAAAGCAGACATTGCTTTGCCAACAAAGTCCATCTAGTCAAAGCTTTGGTTTTTCCAGTAGCCATGAATGGATGTGAGAGTTGGACTATAAAGAAAGCTGAGTGCCAAAGAATTGATGCTTTTGAATTGTGGTGTTGGAGAAGACTCTTGAGAGTCCCTTGGACTGCAAGGATCCAACCAGTCCATCCTAAAGGAGATCAGTCCTGAATATTCATTGGAAGGACTGATGTTGAAGCTGAAACTCCAATACTTTGGCCACCTGATGTGAAGAACTGCCTCATTTGAAAAGATCCTGATACGGGGAAAGAATGAAAGCAGGAGTAGAAGGGGATGACAGAGGATGAGATGGTTGGATGGGATCACTGACTCAATGGACATGAGCCTGAGTAAGCTCTGGGAGTCTGTGTTGGACAGGGAAGCCTGGCGTCCTGCAGTCCATGGTGTCACAACGAGTTGGACACAACTCAGCAACTGAACTGAAGTGAACAATGCTTCTAGACAAATGAGTCTAGTTAACATACTGAAATATAACGTCAGAAAAAGTTAACTTTTTCTTGTGCCATTTCACAGGCAAATATGAATTTTTTCAGTATTAGAAGATACCACAAATTAAAATCTATAATCATGGTCAGAAAATTAGGAGGAGACCCAGAAGAGAATAGTGTCAAAAACCAAAGGAGAAGTATTTAAAAAAACTGAAAAACAACTAGCTGGTAAAGCTAAAACTACAGTTTACTTAAGACTTTACAATCTAGCCCAGTGACTTTCAAAATGTCTAATTCTTAAAATGTTAATATATACTCTTCAAAAGAGGTAGTCTATAGTTTAAGAAATCTGTGAAAACGTGTGTGTATACTCTATCTCAGCAGTTCTCAACTGAAGGCAAGGATGATTCAGATGACCTGGGAATGTTTTCAAACTCCAAAACACAGATCCTCTAGGACTACTCAGGAAATGGGCTAGAAAGAGGTAAGAATATTGCTGGGAAAAAAATTCCATGTTATTGTGGTATTTACTTCCCAGGAAGAAAACCAGTGTTATACTTTGCTTCACAAGAAACATATTCAAAACTGAAGTAACTGAGAAATACTAAAGTAACAAAGCTTGTTTTACTCTGCTTAACCCTGTGTCTTCCAAATCTCCTTAACCACACAACCCTTCTTTTCCTCTCTGAGTATCTATTAATATCTCACAGAACAATAGGAAATGCTGAACTAGTCATTTTCAAACAAAAAAAGAAAAAAATACATCTGTCATTTCCACTGCCAAACCTGATTACCCTCTTTCTTGCCAAATGATATCAGGCCTAAGGAGCAGGCCTAGATGTTTGCTATTTTCCCTAGTTTATCAAATTAAATCCCCTCCCCCCATATTAAATGTTCAGTTTCCTTCAGCAGACATCAGAAATCCCTAAGCCAAATGATCATATCCATATCTGTGTAAAGGGTCTGAACTTCAAAAAAAAAATCAATAATGGTGAAATTATAGTTTTGGCAGTAACACAACAAGAGTCCAAAAACTTACCAATTTTATTCGTGAGAAATGATAGAGTTAAAATACAGAACTCTTTTGGCTAATTCTGACCGAGTCCAATGAGAATACCAAAACTGCAAGATCCTAAATTACTCTTAAGAACTGAGGAACAGTTAGCCGGAACATGATTCTACTTTACGTTTCTATTGTAAGAATTCACCCTCAGTTTAAATTTTGGCAACCTGATGAACAAGATATTTTCTCACAGAAAGGAAGTCTCAAATCCAGGAAAGACTGGTCACATAGCCACTAATTTCATATGGATGATTCCTAATTCCAAGAAAACTGTGCACCTTCTTTCTCTTTTGAAACACCAAACCTAAGTCAGATCCTTAATAATTGAGAAGTATCTTGAAGCGTGAAGCCAAACAGAACTTAAAAGCATGATTTAGCTGCAATTTTGAAATTATGCTTTATTTCCGGTGGGAAGATATTGCTAAATATCACAATTCCTCAAAATTAGTGACTACTAAATAAATTCAGTTATTTAGCAAAGGAATATAGTATCAAGTGTTTGAATATAAATGAATAAACTTCCTTAAACAAAACAGATTTTTCTTCCTTGCAGTCAAATTCACTGGGCTCATATTATTGTTACATTAGCTTTTTTAAAAAGTACAATTTTGTCAGCCACTACAGACGAACAATGGGCTGGTTCAAAACTGGGAAAGGAGTGTGACAAGGCTATATGTTGTCACCCTGCCTCAGTACATCATGTGAAATACTGGGCTAGACGAATCACAAGCTGGAATCAAGACAGCCAGAAGAAACATCAAGAACCTCAGATATGCAGATGATACCACTCTAATGCCAGAAAGTGAAGAATTAAAGAGCCCCTGATGTGGGAGAAAGAGGAGAGTCAAAAAGCTGGCTTTGAACTCAACATTCAAAAACCTATGATCATGGCATCCAGTCCCATCACTTCATGGCAAATACATGAGGAAAAAGTGGAAAGAGAGACAGATTTTCTTTTCTTGGGCTCCAAAATCACTGCAGACGGTGACTGCAGCCATGAAATTTAAAGACACTTGCTCCTTGGAAGAAAAGCTGTACCAAATCTAGAGAGCATATTAAAAAGCAGAGACATTACTTTGCCAACAAAGGTCTATCTAGTCAAAGCTATGGTTTCTCCAGTTGTCATATATCGATGTGAGAGTTGGATCACAAAGAAGGCTGAGCACCAAAGAATTGATGCTTTTGAACTGTGGTGTTGGAGAAGACTAGAGAGTCCCTTGGACAGCAAGGAGATCAAATCCGTCAATCCTAAAGGAAATCAACCCTGAACATTCACTGGAAGGACGGATGCTGAAGCTCCAACATTTTGGCCACCTGATGCGAAGAGCCAACTCAATGGAAAAGACCCTCATGCTGAGAATACTGAAGGCAGCAGGAGAAGAGGACAACAGATGATGAGATGGTTGGATGGCATCACTGACTCCATGGACATGAGTTTGAGCAAACTCCAGGAGATAGTGAAGGACAGGGAAACCTGGTGTGCTGCAGTCCATGGGGTCACAAAGAGTCAGATATGACTTAGCGACTGAACACCACCACCACAGATATATATATATATATAAAAGCACTCTAGTACTAAACTTAATCGGAGGGTGTTACTTAAACAAATCTCAAATTTCCTTGTACTACTCACGTTACTGCTCAAAGTAAACAAAATCTCCCTATTGTTTCAAGTTAAACCGATAGTGGTGAAAAGCCTAAGCACAAAGTCACAATTTTAGTCAAGCTTATTCTTAATTCAGGGTTTCCCAGGTGGTTCAGTGGTAAAAAAAAAATCCACCTGCTAGTGCAGGAACCACAGAAGATGCAGGTTCAATCCCTGGATGGGGAAGATCCCCTGAAGGAGGAAATGGCAACCCACCCCAGTATTCTTGCCTGGAAAATTCCATGGACAGAGAAACCTGGCTGGCTACAGTCCAAGGGGTTGCAAGAGTCAGACATGACTGACTGAGCACACATTCTCAAGTGAAAAAGTCTACATCACAAGTACTCCAAGTTAAGTCTAACTTCTCTCACCCAAGGACTCAATTTCTTCTCACTCTGGGGTGGTCCTGTCACCCAAATTTCATTACTGCTAGACTGACAGACCCCTTTCCCACTGGGGTTAGAGCAACCTGCTTGGCCTGGAATAAAAAGCAGAGAAGCAAAAGAATTCTTTTCCCTTCTAAGTAACCCAAAATAAAGCCTACTACCTATTAAGAAACAAAAGTTAACCTGTTCTAAGGTTATGTGTACATGCTAGAGAGAGAGACAAAGAATGAACACAAGAGAGCACATATTAGCCCAGTATACCACCACCTTTGGAGAAGGCCATGGCACCCACTCCAGTACTCTTGCCTGGAAAATCCCATGGACCGAGGAGCCTGGTGGGCTGCAGTCCATTGGGTCGCACGACTGAGCAACTTCACTTTCACTTTTCACTCTCGTGCACTGGAGAAGGAAATGGCAACCCACTCCAGTGTTCTTGCCTGGAGAATCCCAGGGACGGCGGAGCCTGGTGGGCTGCCGTCTATGGGGTCGCACAGAGTCGGACACGACTGAAGCGACTCAGCAGCATACCATCACCTTTATTTAAAAGCAGCATGGCTAAACATCTGCTCAAACAAATTAATTATTCCATCTTGGGATTGGCAAGATAAACAATTAAAATGCCAATCTGAAAAAAAAATGTAATGAGGAAGCAGAAAGAGGGAAGGGAAAAATTAAGTGCTGAAAATTCTATATAAGGTAATACATACAAACGAAAACACTGACTTGAACAAATTCTAACTTCTCTTTTTTCAAATTAAATAACTGAAGGCAAGATTTTCACTGACAGAAACTAATCATTCTGATAGAAAATTAATAAATCAATAACTGCCTTATAAACGAGTGTTCCTAATGATTTAAAAGATAAAAGAGAACTTGCTGGAGTCCACAATGACCACAGTTGCTACAGAAATTGAAACTTTCTATCTCACTGGAGTTGGAGCCTCATTTAACACAACTAAATCCTTCCCAAAACATTATCACTTCTGAGCTGCCAGGACATTATACTTCCCAGTTTTCTTCCTTCTCTGGCTTCTCCTACTTGGGTTTTAGCATCTCTTCCTCTTCCAAACTGACAATCATGAACCTCTCAGAGTTTGGCCTTAATTCCCCACTCTCTATCCAAAGATGATGTCATTATAGTTTTGTATACTGCCAAGCCCCTATATTATAAAAGCCCTATTCTTTTATTCAAAATCTTTGGGACCAAGTGTTTGGGAATTTAAATATTTTGGATTTTTTTGAAATAAAGGTAACATGTTATCATATATGTCATTATACTACCAGTAGGATCTGCAGCGGCATCTGTTTATCAGACACTAAAGGAAAACATTTATATTCAGCCTAAGTAGGATAAAGAGATTATATATAGCCTCACATCAGATCAAATCAAGTTCTGCTGCCAAATGAATTCTAGAAAAAAAAAGGGGGGATGGTTCAGAGAATTCAGAACTGTAATAAGGGGCTGTGAGCATTATGTTCAGTCCAGATTACTTAAGAGCCTCCAAAACTGCCATTTGCTTTCTTCATTTAAGTATATAGGGATTAATCCCCAATGGTTCAGTGGGTGAAGAATCTGCCTACAATGCAGGAGACCCCCTTCCAACCCCTCAAATGAACAGCTCTTCATCTAGACTTTGCTATTCATCTCCGTCAAACCTGGAAGAGACCTTGAACCCCTTCAGAATTCTTCCATCCACCCTAACCCTGCCACCTCCAAATATATTTTCTCTCCTTCTCCAAGGCCACCACACTGACTCTCATCCTTCCCACTGGACTACGATACTACCTTCCAAACTGGACTCATGATTTTCCTCATGGCCTCACTATAATCCATTCTTCATGAAAGTGTCAAAATTAGCTTTAGAAATGCAGATCGTATCACGTCGTATCCCTGCATACAGCTCTTCAGTGTCTTTCAACTGCTCTTAGAAGAAAACCTAAGCCCTCACTAGAGCCTGGCCCTTGACTATTTCTTTAACTTCATTTGTAACCACCATCTCTCCTGTTTTAGTATGCATTTTTACTTTCTAGAATGTGAAGCTCTTTTATACATCTCGGTCTTCATAGCCATGGTCCCCAATGCCTGGAATACACATGCCCTAGACTAAGTCTTGTACTAATTCTTCAAGGATCAATTTTAAATGTTAGTTCTCCAAAAAGGCCTTTCCTAACTCCCTAATCCAAATTTAGTGAAAGCCACTCAGCCATGTCTAACTCTTTGCGACCTCATGGGCTATACAGTCCATGAAATTCTCCAGGCCAGAATACTGGAATGGGTAAGCTGTTCCCTTCTCCAGGGGATCTTCCCAACCCAGGGATTGAACCTAGGTCTCCCACCTTGCAGGAGGATTCTTTACCAACTGAGCCACACAGGAAGCCCAAGAATACTGGAACGGGAAGCCTATCCCTTCTCCAGCGGATCTTCCCAACGCAGGAATCAAACCAGGGTCTCCTGCATTTCAGGTGTTTTCTTTACCAGCTGAGCCACCGGGAGGCCTCTAGTCCAAATTAGGTCATTTCTATTATTCTATCTCATGATCTCATGGAAGCCTGTTCTTTTCCTTTGTAACTTTTATAATAATCTGTAACTTTGTAATTAAGCATATATTTAATGTATACAGTCCTCTATACTGTATACTCCACGTAAAGCACAGAGAATTTGTTTTATTTACGTATATACTGTATATATCTAGCATCCAGCACAGTTCCTACAACATGGTAAGATGAATGCATTATGCCTACACACAAGCATGCAAACCCTCTGTTTCTAGGACGTGACTCATTCAGCACTCCAAGCAAGATGACACCCTAGAATCCAAAAAGTCAGACTCATAAGTCCTTCTTCACACTTAAAGAGTGCCTACCGTGAACTAGGAACTGTTTTAAATGCAGAGGAAGATAGTAGCAAACAAATCCATCTCTGCTCTCATAGAATTTACTTAATGGTGGAAGACAGACAATAAAATAACATGGGTAGAAGAGCTAGTATGCGTCACCACATTTCTAGTCCTCTCAGACATGGTGACTAAGAATGCTCTAAGGAGAGGTTTCTCTACCAGCCTCAGTGCCAGAGCCAAGAGCTGACCCATGATGGACAAGGAGCATGCACCTGCTATTGTAATCCACTGAGATCTGTGGGGATTCTCTGTCACCGCAGCATACCCATCCTATCCTGTCTGAAATAGTAAATAAAATTCACGGTGTTAGATGATGACAGGTGCTAAGGAGAAAAACAAAACACGAGGACAGAGGGTAGAAGTTTTAGATATGATTCATAAAAGGCACCCATCTTAAATCTAGGCCTTTAATTAAGGCCTTAAGAATATCAAATTGAATACAATTTATCCCAAGTTAATGGGAGGCAGACTTTTTTAAATTGTCTATTTTCCCTTACTAAAATGGAAGTTCTATGAGAGCAGGAATTCTTGATTGCTTTATTTATTAACTACTACATCCTCAGCACTGAGTGATTTCCAGTTTTCTTCTTAAGTACAAGTCAATTTTAAAACCCATACATAATTTTCATCATCTACCAATGTCGTCATTTTCTCCAATACTCTTTAAACATTCTCTTCTAGTTGATCTGAATAATCCCTTAGGATATTATAACTACTGACTGACCATGATTTTCAATCTCCAAAACAAGAAGTGTATTTTTAAAACAGCATTATTAAAATATTGAGACTGTGCATTTTAACAGTTTCTAATATCAAAAAATTTTATGACAGAAAAAATTATTTATATCAGAAATATATTTAATATAACTTACTGGAATTTATAAACAATAAATACAAATATCCTATTTTATGTTTAAAGCCTTAAAAATACCAACCTGAGCTGTTTCTGTCATTTTCTGTTCAAAATCTGCTTTTGCTAATGCATATTTTTCCACATAGAGTTTGTAAGTATCTGTAGCTTTCTTAGATTTAACAGCTGCCTGTAACAAAACAAAAACATTTAGAATTACACAAAATAGCTTTACTTTCCTTAAAAAAAAAAGTGCATTTTAAGAGATGAGGCCTATGTTGAGCTCAAGATGATATAAACTAACTTTAATACCTTTTTTCAAGTCTTATTAGTATTTTTTGTTATGGTCACACAATGATGTAGAAATTAAATCCTAATTCTCTTGTCCAATGGAATGTGCTTTTCAAAGTTAAAATACTTTCATTTATAACCCAGAGGAAGATCACACAACCACATTATAACAGTACAATGTTACTAAAAATTCAACAATCAAGAATGTGACAATACCAGCAGAATACGCTGAGTCTTCTTCCTTCCTCCCAGAACAAACAGATACTCCATTTAAGGTCTGATCAGTGACTATAAAGCTAGCACGAAAGTTGAAAAAAAAAATCAATTTTCCTTGATGTTGCTCAATTTTTTTTACACTTTGAAAAGTCAATAGTTTGTTTTAATCATTGCCTATTTTTCAAGATTTCTATTTTGTAATTGCTACTGTATTATAATAGTTTTAATTTTATCAAAGTTACTTATTCAACAAAAACTTAATAACATATTAAATATTAGACACTAAGGAATATGAAGACAAATTATATAGGAATCTTTTCCTCACAGAGTTCATAAAAGAAGTATAACCTATACAAAAAAGGCTAGAAATTGGTAGAAAGTAACCAGTAGATTGGGGCAGACATGTGGCTATCAAGAAATTTGATTATTCTCAAAAGACTGCTCAATTTGGATACAGGAAGTTTGAAGGCAAGGGATGTTGGAGTAAGAGTTTGAATATCAAAAAATAAAAGAGAGAAGCTATAGCATTTCAAGATAAAAGATCTCCACTTTCTTGGTGTGATAAAAGGTGGTCTGCTATGAGTGAAGAAGAGAAGGCTGAGTTGGAAACTTCAGAATAAAGTTTCAAACCATGGTTATGGAGGATGCAACTGGTAATAATTACAGGAGTAAGTATTACAAAGAGCCACTGAGTGCTAAGCTGCAAAACCTGGAATTTGTGCACAGATAATCAGAACCATAGGTAATTATTTCCAGCTATGTTCAGGAGTCTAAAAATAAGTATTAGAAACTAATCTAATAAGTATTAGAAACACAAAGTTGGGTTTACCTGGAGGTTGGGAATGGCAAGAGATGCACAGTTCTTGATCCTAAAAAAGTAACTCTGCACTGTCTTGAAAATTTTACTGCATATATTATATTAAACGCATACGCTCTATCCTTGCTGGCCTTTATAAACAAAGAATATACAATGCCACTTTATCTTGCAGTGTATCAAAACTTTATCTTGTATCAAAACTGAATGCGGTTTCCATTCATGGCCTGGCAACGAAGATCCCACATGCCAGGGAACACCCAAGTCCAATGCTCTAGAGCCCGTGCACCACAACGGCGGAGCCTGCACGCTGCAGTGAAGTCCCCGCGTGATGCAATGAGGATCCCACATGCCACAACTAGGACTCGGTGAAGCCAAATAAATTACAACACATAAGTCAACGGGAAATTGGGACAGAAGACATTATGCTTTAAAAGTAATAGCTATGTTTCTTCTCATAATTAAAAGACTGGTTCCAATAGATTATCTAGTGATAATGAAAGAAATCCTGTATTTCATCATTTCCTTAGCATTATAAATAAATTTACTGATATACTACTGGACATAATTCTGTTTCAGGGTCTATATAATTTTCCCAGTAAAATCTTATGAATCAAAAGTATACATAAAAAATAAGTACATTGTCATAGTCCACAAATACGAGTAACTTCTAAATGGCTTTTTATAAAAAGGTTTGTAAATGAACACGAGACGCATACTATGTCATAATAGTATTTCTTTTCAAGTTCACACACACATAAAATAGTTCAAAGATCTATGTTTTTAAAAAAAAATCTACATTCATGGTAATAAAGAGCTTATTACAGGCCAAAATATTTACTTAGGCTTGGATTTAACTACATATAAATCAGAGACCCACTAACACTTCTACTGTGACAAGCAACGATATCGCCTCTTGAGCAGAACAATTAGAAAAAAGCACTGCTTTCTCTTCTTTTTGCTGATTCAGAAGATTTAAATCATTCTTTTTTCAGTAGTTATGCTTAATGTTCATACTTGACTACTACTAATTCTAATATACCATAAATTGTAAAACACACCATTATTTTGTATACCACTCAAACAGAAAAACACTGTCAATTAAACCATGAAACAATGCTTTCTTATCACTTAAAATTTTTATTTTAGACTTACTATAAAAGCTCTTTTAGACTTACTTGGAGGTAGATTTTTATTCTTGTGTGATAAAAATAAAAAAGAAAGCAAAATGAACTGTTTGAGATACTCCTAAATCTTTTTTCACATTCAGATTCTGACTCTTCTCAATTACTTCCAAATCAGGGACTGCTAAGATCTGTTTTCCGCCCCCACATATTATAATCTTCAAAGTCACCAAGAATATTACTGACAAAGAATATCTTAAAAGTGCTGCACTACCATCTTCAGATTTTCTTCCAAACAGTGGTGTTCACATTTTCCTGATTTCACCAGGTCTCAACAAAAGGTTTTCAAACAACAGTCAGAACTATTCCTTCCTCAATGGTCTTAAAGTGGTCTGTTAATTGAAACAAGTGTTGCAGCTGTCCAGTCATGCTAGCAGGTACGTAACAGCCAAGCTCCCAGAGGCAGTGAGCCTACAAGACAAATGCCACCTTCCCACGGTGACTGTAATACCACCACCATCTGAAGATGCATTCTAATTTCAGAGATGTGAGGAAAAAGATATACCTGGCAGCTTTTAATGTTCTCTTTTTTTTCTGGTGTCTCAGTCTGAATTATCTTTATTTAACCTGCTTAATACCGAGGATGTATTTATGATCTAATTCTTTAATTTCTTTAATTCTGAAAAAATTCTGATCTGTTAACTCTTTAAATATTGTTTATCATCCTCTCCAATTTTTCTAAAATCCACAGCAGACGATGTGGATTTACTCTCTGCATATGTCATGGATAAGTTCCCAAATTCAGTCTTTCACTGTATCAACTCTAAAGTTTATCTTTTCTAATACTTTTTAAAAATTTCAGTAACTATATATTTCATTGCCAAGTTTTCTAGTTAGCTGTTTTCCCATCTAGTTCTTGTTTCATTATGTCTCTCTTAACTTTTTTAATATAAGTTTATGTTCATTTGCATCTCTGAACATCCTCAACATATATGAATGTTTGTGATCATCTGTTTAATAAATCTAAATTTTATCTGAACTGAATTCTTCTTCTAGTTGTTAAATTTGTTGCCACCTGTCTGAACAAAGATATCCCCTCCTTTTCCAAAGTTTGTCTTATGCCACTTTGCTTTTACTAATGAATTACATTTGTACCTGTCTTCACAAACTGGAAAAAAATTCAGAGAGGATTTTCACTTCTACAAAAAAAAAGGTGAAAAGAAAAATAGTACTCAGCGTTTGCTTTGCAGGAGCCATTATGAAGGGAGCACACACCCTGAGACCAGTGAGAGTGGTCCAAGCTCCTTTCCAGGATCTACACTTAGCATCTCAGCATTGGTCTCCACAGCTCTGAACTGTTTCTGTAAGCAGCTATGCTTTAACTCAATTTCCTTCATATGTTCATTAGCAAGATGTGTCCTAAGGCAATTGCTTCTCTGCTTATGCCATTTTGGTTCATATAAGTTTTCACAGAAAGAATCCACTGTTGTACAGCAGGGGAAAGCTATATGAGATTTCTTAAGATGTACTCTAAAAGTGTGGTTGTTTGCTCATTTCAAGTGTGAGGTTTCTTTTTTTTCCCTCTCTCTTCTCCCTCCATCAGTGATCCTGGACAACTCTATAGAATACAAGGTAAACATCACCTCCTAGAACTGTGTTGTAGTGATCAGTGATCCTGGACAACTCTATGGAATACAAGGTAAACATCACCTCCTAGAATTGTATTGTATTTAATCATTTATGCTCACCCATCCCCATCTAGCAGTTTCAGGTTATCTCCTGCCAGCCCTCCAAGGTTCCAATTTACTATCAGTCTTACAAAGGCAGCTTTTAATTACTTCCCTGGAAGAATATTGAGGATATGATCAAAATACTCATTATCAGGCCAAACCCTTGGTCTGATTGCCACTCAGAACTATGTCCATCAAGCCCCAACTTCCAATAATGCTTTAGCCCTTCAGTAGCACAAGTCTTTTTTTTTTTATTTTTTGCTATTTGTAGCTTCACCGAGTGGGGTTCCTTGTGGCTTCACCTCAAGTGGGGAATATTTAGTCCCCTATACCATACAAGAGCTAAATTCCACTGCCTAACTTAGGACTTTCGGTCCAATAAGCCTGCATAATCAATCTTGACACATGCCTCTGAGTTTCTATTCCATTTCTAGTTCATTAAGAATAACATTCTTCTTCTAGGACCATGTTTTTTGCTTTACTTTCTCTTTTTCTATTTTATTCTTAACTGCTGTATCTGAAATGAAGAGTGTTTGAAATCATGAATTTGCTGTGCCTCATTTTTTATCCCCTTCCAATTTTTATTTATTGCACTACACTAAAGGAAACATAATGCCCCTAATTCCATTGTCTGTTTTGATTTTTCCAGATTTCCAGTTTTTGCCCATGTATATACAATTTTATAATTATTATAATTGCAAGATAGTTACTTTTTTTTTTACTGGATATTTCAAGTATTCTACAAAATTTTCAAAATTATCACTCCCTATGACTGATTCCTAAATGATAATATACCACATCAAACAACTGGATGGTTAAACTGTTTTGAAAGGGGAAAAAAAAAATCTACTTTCAATGAAGATGAGAGTGAGGGAAAGCATTGTGGTTTACCACAATGCTAGATACATGGGCTCAAAGTCAGCAATAAATCATCCACAACATATATTTATAGCTTACCCTCAAGTATCTATTGCCTTGCTAAATATACCAAAGTCTTGCTTTAAAATTTTTTTTACCTTATTACTAAATCTTATACCAAGGACTATCTCATCAATTATCTTATACAAATATCCTACAAATGTGTCACTGATATAAAGTAATCATCCCTTTTCATGTATTTGCTAAACTACTTACCATACACAATATATTTTGCAAACCTACTTCTGTTTCACTTAGGAAAATCATTAACACTCAGGCACAGTGACTTTCATCTTTAACATGAGATCATTCTTGAGTGTTTAAAGATTAAATGCAGTCTTGTATTTGAAAACGCTTTGGAAACACAGAGGCATTATTTTTATTACAATTACCTTTTCTATTTCTCTCTGTGTAGCTCCTTCCTTTTTCAAACGTTCCTGTTCTACACACTTGGCGTTGTAATTTTCCTTGGATTTCTGGAGGGCCTGAGTTATGCTCTGAATGGCTTGAACAGCTTCCAGAGTTCCTGCAACTTCTTCTTTAGTCTGTTAGGTATGAAACGATTCATCAAAATGACAGAACTACAAAGTATTCAATATTTGCCTAACCAATTCAATGATTAACAAAACTGATACCTTTTTATGCGATTTTACTTGTTCTTCTCCATACTTCTGAACTTCCTTTATTAATTCTTGTAATTTTCTAACAAGATCCAAGTGACAATTTGCTAATTTCTCTGTAGATGTTTTGAATACATCCCATACTGGTGCAAATGTTCTAAAGTGAAGAAAACATGGGAATAATTTACTAAAAGGAAAAAAAAGTTTAAACCTCCAAAATAGAACCACTGAAACTAACAGGCA
This sequence comes from Dama dama, assembly GCF_033118175.1. Lineage (NCBI taxonomy): Eukaryota > Metazoa > Chordata > Mammalia > Artiodactyla > Cervidae > Dama > Dama dama. The sequence continues at coordinate 16,986,388 of NC_083705.1, forward strand.
GAAGATGAGATTAAATTAAATCACAGATGAAATGACTGAAAGCCTGATCTTGATTTTTTTAGGCCTTGGTTAATTATTTAAAATATTTTTATACCTCAGATACACAGAAATGACTTAATTCATATCACAGGTCTGGCCATGACCCTCTCTTAATTATAACATATCATTTTCTGAGTTGATTTGGTTATTTAGATTTTTATCAGAAGCCTTTCTAATTACTGTCTGTTTAAAACTAATCTATTATCAAATCTCAATTTTAGATCCTTTAGTGCTCCATTTAAAAAACTTCACTGAAAATAAAAGCCCCTGGAAATTCCCTGGCAATCCAATGGTTAGGACTCCACACTTTCAATGCGGAGGGCACAGGTTGAACTCCTGGTCAAGGAACTAAGATCCCATAAGCCATGCAGTGCGGCCAAATAAAATAAAAAAATAAAAACTCTTCTGAATTGAAACGTGCAAAAGTTAAATCTGCACATGATTTTTTAAATGTCTTCATCATTAAACTTTATTTAAGAATTATTTTAAAACTGTTCTCTGAAACTCTGTTTCAGATTTTACCCATGTACTTCAACAAACACTAGACAGTCCCCTTTCTACTACACTTGGTACAGGACATATGACATTTTTCTATCATTTTTTCTCAACATTGAGAATTTAATATTTTTAGCAGGTTCGAGTACTTCCAAGAATTACTACACTGTAATACCTTGGATAATACTTAGTATGCCAAAGGTCAGTTTAAACTAATTTAGTCAGTAGAGAATGACAGAAGAATAATTTTCTCCTATGCTTTCCTCAGGTACTTCGTCAGATATTTTCAACAGCACTTGCCTTGCTCTCTGATAAAACAAAAACAAAGAGTAGCAATGAATCACTAAGGCAAGAAGCTAGAGAAAGAAATTACTCATCCTAATATGTACTCTTTACCAGTTGTTTCTTAGCCAGCAAGAAAGCTAACTAACACAATCATTTTAAGCAGTAACAATAATGTTTAAAGAAGATAAATACTTAAATAGGACTGTTCTGATTAGATCTTACCTCCCACTTTAGAATCTAATCAGCACTAAAACTGGCAAGTTTTAGATGGAAAATTTCAAGAGAAAAAAGGACACCTGAAAAGTATCCACTCACAACAGCACCAAAACACATGTATATCACTTCAAGTAAACCTGCTACCTGATGGTCTAGATTTCACAGAACAGATGAGAGTGTCCCTTTACTTTAACCGAGGATTATTTACACTGAAAGGAGGTTCAGCATACGATTTCTTTAAGGAATTACAACCGTTCCGTTTCATAAAGGTTGATACACACAACTTTTTCCTGGCCAGGTAATACACAATAACATACAATAAGCACTAAGAAATGAAACTAATGAATCCAAAATATGTTTAAATGCAACTAAATTCAGAAAGATAAAATTCAATTTCAGTAATATTTAAAAATCTTTATAATCTTAAGTAACAACACTAACAGAAAAAATGAAATATCATCTATTATTCATGAAAGGCATACATTTCAAAGACAGAAATGCTGTCAATAACTTTATTAGGAAACACATGCTTTTTTCTGCCTCCCATCTGGTAACTAAAAATAAGGTAGAATTTCCTAGATTAAAACTATGGCCTCATGCAAAGTGAACTAAGACAAATATCATACAATATTACTCATATGTGGAATATAAAAAAAAGGAATGGCACAAATGAACTTATTTCAAAACAGTAGTAGAGTCGCAGATATGGAAAACAAACTCATGGCGACCACGGAAAGGGGGAGGAGGGATAAACTGCGAGGCAGGGACTGACACATACACACCACCATATATAAAGTATAACAGTAACCTGCTGTATATCACAGGGAACTCTACTCAACACTCTGTAATGGCCTCCATGGGAAAAGAAATTTTAAAAAGACTGAGTGTGTGTGTGTATATATATATGGATAACTGATTCACTCTGATGTACAACTGAAACTAACACAACACTGTAAATCAACTATACTCCAATAAAAATTGTTTTAAAATATTATTTCTAAAATATCAATCATTCAGGAAACCTAAAAGAGTGAGTGTATGAAAGAAAACAATGTTATATATATGTAAAAAAAAAAAGGCCAATTGGTTAAAGCTAGTTTCTATTATTCCAGTTATTTTCTGGCCCCTCTACTCCGGTCAATAAAGAAGAAATTATCTTTAGAAGAGGCAATGTCTACATGGTGGAGTTAAAAAGAGGAGGCTGCGAAAAAAATGAGGAGAGAGATGGAAAAAGAAGGAAGAATGAAGTGGCATGGGAAGAACCAATAATTGCAAGACAACTGGGAGGAAAAAACAAACATAGCCATCAACTACCAGTCTCCACTCTCCTCCAGGTGAAAACAAAACTGCAGAAGATCCTCTTGGCTGTGGCTGTTAACACTTATATAATTGACAGGGTCACCACCCTGAGGATGAACTAACAGCCCTACTCCCCTTTATGTGGGCTACAAACTAGGAAGACTTCTGTTTAAACTCGTTCAACCACACTAGAGAATACTTTCATAGAATAGTCATTCTTAACCAGCTTTTTAGATCATAAGAACCATATGTGAATCTGATAACTGGTATCAGTTCATTTCAGCCGCTCATTCGTGTCTGACTCTTTGCAACTCCATGAACCACAGCATGCCAGGCCTCCCTGTCCATCACCAACTCCTGGAGACCACTCAAACCCATGTCCATTGGGTCGGTGATGCCATCCAACCATCTCATCCTCTGTCATCCCCTTCTCCTTCCACCTTCAATCTTTCCCAGCATCAGGGTCTTTTCAAATGAGTCAGCTCTTCACATCAGGTGGCCAAAGTATTGGAGTTTCAGCTTCAACATCAGTCCCTCCAATGAACACCCAGGACTGATTTCCTTTAGGATGGACTAGTTGGATCTCCTTGCAGTCCAAGGGACTCTCCAGAGTCTTCTCCAACACCACAGGTCAAAGGCATCAATTCTTCAGTGCTCAGCTTTCTTTATAGTCCAACTCTCACATCCATACAGGACCGATGAAAAACTACAGCCTTGTTTCGGACCTTTGCTGACAAAGCAATGTCATTGCTTCTTAATATGCTGTCTAGGTTGGTCATAACTTTCCTTCCAAGGAGTAAGTGTCTTTTAATTTCATGGCTGCAATCACCATCTGCAGTAATTTTGGAGCCCAAAAAATAAAGTCAGCCACTGTTTCCCCATCTATTTTCCATGAAGTGATGGGACCAGATGCCATGATCTTAGTTTTCTGAATGTTGAGCTTTAAGCCAACTTTTTCACTCTCCTCTTTCATTTTCATCAAGAGGTTCTTTAGTTCTTCTTCACTTTCTGCCATAAGGGTGGTGTCATCTGCATATCTGAGGTTATTGATATTTCTCCCAGAAATCTTGATTCCAGCTTGTGCTTCATCCAGCCCAACGTTTCTCATGATGTACTCTGCATGTAAGTTAAATAAGCAGGGTGACAACATACAGCCTTGACGTACTCCTTTTCCTACCAGTCTGTTGTCCCAGGTCCAATTCTTGACCTGCACACAGGTTTCTCAAGAGGCAGGTCAGGTGGTCTGGTATTCCCATCTCTTTCAGAATTTTCCAGTTTATTGTGACCCACACAGTCAAAGGCTCTGGCATAGTCAATAAAGCAGAAATAGATGTTTTTCTGGAATTCTCTTGGTTTTTCTATGATCCAGCAGATGTTGGCAATTTGTTCTCTGGTTCCTCTGCCTTTTCTAAAACCAGTTTGAACATCTGGAAGTTCACGGTTCAGTGACAACTGGTATACAACCCTTCATCAGAAATATGGATTAACACCTACACAAAATCTTATATAAAATTTCAGGGGAATCATAGATTCATCAGAATCCCAGATGAACAGGAATCTTTTACTGAGTATCACTGTAAAAATGTTTATACTAAGTAAATATAAGACTATCTTAACATCTTAGTTAAAATATAGTATCTCCCCAAATTTTAGACAAGGAAACCAGATTCCTTCAGCCCAGCGTTTCTCATGATTCCTCATGATTTCTCAGTATTCCTTCCAGACTTGTTATTATTCAAATTACACAATTACTCTTTCCAGAGTTGTTATGGCTATAAGTATACCTCATTTAAAATATATTCTTATTAATAATATTCATTTTTCAAAGAAAACACTTCCTGAGCACATATTTTTAAAAGGAAAATTTAAAGGTAGTCTATAAAATCCTGACATTTCTAATGCATTTAATCATTTCAATAAAATTTATATTAAGTGAGTTTTTAAAGACCACTGTTCAACAGAATGTAAATGAACTTACAGAAAACCAGAATAATGTGCATAACACATAACATTTATAATCCCAAAATTATACTACTGAAAGACTATGTAGTTTAATAAAGTGGAAAAAGTAAATTTCATTTACTTTGCATTAACTGATACAGCAAATTCAGCTGTATTTTCTATTAAGTCAAGAATATATTTATATAGGCATATTTTAAACAAATAATTATATATTTTATATTTATGAACTATTACATCTTTAATGGAAACCTATTATTCTCAAAAACTTTGGCTAAATCAACACTGAAAGAGCAGTTCAAAGACGTTAACTCACCCATGTTGTGAATAATTGCTTGCAGATTTTGCTAGCTTTGTCATTGACCTGGAGTACGCCTCTTCTATTGTAGCTCTGTTAAATCAAACATCCATATTTTAAAGAGCTCTTGCTTAATGACCAAACACAGAAAATACAAAATAATTACAACTGCAGAAATAAACAGATAATACAAAGTATATGTTAAAAATAAGTATGTATGTGGTCATGAATTTCCGATCTTTCTTTAAATGCCCTTTGTGCACATCTATCTAAAGAACTTGTCTGGTATAATACTAAAATAATGTATGTCACCAAGAAACTTCAGTATAAAGTCACTCTTTTTTATTAGTACCAATGGTTATGTGAACAGGAAGTACAGAAGTACTGCTGCCTATATTCTCTCTATACATACAAACTGATTCAGTATGAAAATCTTTTGTGTTTATTATTAACACTGTGATTTCATGATTACACACACTTAGAATATGAGATTGATGACAGTCATCTGCACAAGACTATTAGCAAGTCTGGGATCCTGAACTTCAAGTTCTTAATCTAGTCTGTGATTAGAGCTAAAACACTAACAAATAAATACTTCACATTATACTATTGTGTTTTACATACTATTATTCAGCATACAGAATTTTATGATAAAAAAATCAGAGCCAAAGCCATTAAATATAGAATAGAAAAAAATGTTCCCACAGGCACACAACTTACAAATGAAAAATGTGATGCTGTCTTGGCCTTTCCAACTCTACAAAAGTTAAGTTCTATCTTACCTCTCCCATAATTACCCTATCCTCTCTCAATCTGTGCCACCCTTAACAGAGGAAGTCTACAACCACCACTGCCTTCCATTTATTTACTTTGATAGGTTCAACTAACATTGTTTTTAATGCACAAATTCAGATCGACACCCTGCTCTTGAATCAAAGCATCTGTTTAGTATCTAAATGCCTCAAGCATAACTCTACCTAGAATTTTAGTCACCTCAAACTCAGAATATCCAAAATAAGCTTACCTCCAAACTCTTCCCCAAACCCAACCCCACAAAAACTCTTTTTAAAAAAAGGAACTATTAACAGTAACTGCCTCTCATTGACAGCACTGTGATTTTTTTTCTGCTCCTTTAAACTTCTATGTGTCTTTTTAATATACTGTATTACAAGAGTAGTACTTTGATAATTTTTTAAAAGTTGATACAGAAATAATATATCAGTGAATAAGTTAAACAGGAAGGAAAAATAGTTCAATTTCCAGTAACAGCAAATTGATCTAAAAACCTTCCAATGAGAAAGGAGAAAAGTAGGGAGGAGCCAAGATGGCGGAGGAGTAGGACGGGAAGACCACTTTCTCTCCTACAAATTCATCTAAAGAACAATTGAACGCAGAGCAAACTTCACAAAACAACTTCTGATCGCTAGCTGAGGTCATCAGGCGCCCAGAAAAGCAGCCCATTGTCTTCAAAAAGAGGTAGGACAAAATATAAAAGATAAAAAGAGAGACAAAAGAGCTAGGGACGGAGATCCGTCCCGGGAAGGGAGTCTTAATAGAGCAAGTTTCCAAACACCAGGAAACCTTCGCAATGACGGGTCTGGGGGAAGTTTTTAAATCTCGGAGAAAGGAGAAAAGTAGAAGTGGGAGGTATGCCTAAAAGGCATCCGAGAACTAAAGACCAGTTAAGAATCAGCAAGCCAAGATCCAAGAGAAGGATACCCAGAGAGAGACAGATATGTAGGGCAGCTTTTCCCTGGGGGCAGCTAAGACTGAGAAATGGAGCAAAGCCTCACAGGGTAAGGGATATAAAACTAGCTTCAGACTTGCCCCAGGTGGGAAGAGTGAGAAAATCCATATCCTTTAAATTGAGGCCCAAAGAGTAAGCATAAGGAGTTAAGGATGAACCTAAATAGGCAAGATCTCAAAGTGACTACACACTCTTATCTTTTCAAACTCTTGATAATGGACCCTGCATGGTTGTCTTAAACACTTTCAAACCACCACCAGGCACATAAGGAAACAAGATAAGATGAACAATCAGCAGAAACAAATTTAACAATCTTCCAAATGTTAATATTATAAAGCTCAGACTTTATTAGTTTATGTATCATAAAAATATAAATTCCGTATCTGAAAAATACAATTACCAAAATTAATATCTCAACGGATGCAGTTAAACTGTAGATTTAATACACTATAGTGTGTGTTAGTCACTCAGTCGTGTCTGACTCTTTGTGACCCCACGGACTAAAGTCCACCAGGCTCCTCTGTCCATGGGATTCTCCAGGCAAGAATACTGGAGTGGGTTGCCATTTCCAACCTCCAATACACTGTAGTGAGAACTGGTAAACTAGAGAGAGGTGAGAACGATCTATTCTGGTTTAAAGCTCAGTGAAACATAAACTAATACAATATTGTAAATCAACTACAATCCAACAAAAATTAGTTTTAAAATAAGAAAAGCTGAATGAAACAAAAGACTGGGAAACAGAAAAGAAAAATTTAAAAAAAGGACAATGCAAAAATATCTGACATGTAAGAGAAAGTTAAGAATGGGTCAGAAGAACTATCTACAAGAGATGATGCTGACAAATTTTCCAAAACTGATAAAAGCTATCAAACCACAGGTTCAAGTTAGCCCAACAAATCCTAAGAGGACAAATAAAAAGATATGTACACATAAATAAAAATAAAAAGGTAAGTCACATCACAGTAAAACTGGGGAAGGTCAAAGACAGAAAATCTAAAAGCAGCTAAACCCTTCCCACCATCAAATGTTACCTTCAAAGGAACAATAATTAGACTGACAGCTAATATATGAACAGTAAACAATGCAATAATCGTTGAAGATTTTTTTTTAATTAGTAAAATGCAATAACCATAAAACTCCTGGAAAACAACATAGGCGAAAACTTAGATGACCTTGGCTATGGTGATGTCTTTTTAGATAAATCACTAAAGACACAATTTATGCAAGAATTCATTGATAAGTTGGACTTCATTAAAATAAAAACCAGCTCTGTGAAAGATGATGTCAAGAAAATAAGAGGACAAGCCACAGACTGGGATAAATTATTTGCAAAAGAATTAGAAAAAAAATAAAAATGTTATCCCAAATATATTGTTGACTCTTAAAGCTCAACAGTAAGAAAACAACCTGATTTAAAAATGTACCAAAAACCTTAAGAGACACCTCACCGAAGATAATATACAGATGACAGATAAGCATATGAAAAGATGCTCTACATCATATGTCATCAGGGAAACGTAAATTAAAACAAGATACCACTATGTATGTATTAGAATGGCCACAGTCTAGAACACTGACAACAGCAAGGATGTGGAGCAACAGAAATTCTCTTTCATTGCTGGTGAGAATGCAAAATAATATAGCCACTTCACAAGCCTCTTACCTCACAATCTAGCAATTGTGTTCTCTGCTATATACTCAGAGGAGTTGAAAACTTATGTTCATGCACAAGAATGGTTACAGTAAGTTTACTCATAACTGAAAAGCAACCAAGATGTCTGTCCTTCAGTAGAACAGATAGAAAGGATAAATGAATAAATAATTCACATCCAGACAGTGGAATATTATTCAGCATATTACTAAGTGAAAAAAGCCAACCTAAAAATGCTATTATTACATACTGTATGATTCCAACTACAGTTGACCTTTGAGCACCACAGGTGTGAATTGTGTGGGACCACTTATACACAGATTACTAAATGATCCACAACTGTTTGAATCCATGGATACAAAATTGCAGATATTAAAAAGATACACAATACTCAACTACACAGAGGGTTGGCACCCCTAATCTCTGTGCTATTTAAGAGTCAACTATAATATGACATTCTCAAAGAGGCAAAACTATGGAAACATTAAAACAGAACACAAAGGGTTCTAGAGAAGTGAAGATACTCCGCAGAATATTATAATGAAGGGTATATGTCATCATACATTGACCAACCCAGAGAATGTATAACACCAAAGACTGAACCCTGAGGTCAACTATGGATTTTGGATGATTGTGATGTTATCAATGTAGATTCATTCTTGGTTTAAAAAAAAAAAGTATCATTCTGATGAGTAATGTTGATAACAGGAAGGCTATGTGTCTGGGGACAGGGACACACACGAAACCTCCTTTCAATTTCAGCTTCCCTGGTGGCTCAGTCAGTAAAGAATCTGCCTGCAATGCAGGAGACCCAGGTTCGATTCCTGGGTCAGGAAGATCCCCTGGAGAAGGAAATGGAAATGCACTCTAGTATTCTTCCCTGGAGAATTCCATGGACAGAGGAGCCTGGCTATCAATTTTGTTTTAAATCTAAAACTGCTCCTAAAAAATAACAAAAAAAAAATCTTCCAACTAGAATACTATACCCAGCAAAAATACAAATGAAAGTAAACCCTTAATAAAATAATGGATCTAGGTGATGAGCATCAATGGCTACTAACATCACAAAAGAAATAAAACCAAAATATTATATGTCTTTGATGGAAGTATACATATTGCCAATGAAGTATTCTCATCAAAATATTGAACTCAATTTGATTCAGTTGCTACACTTTATTCTATTACATGTTTTTCTTCTCTCACCTTAGAATAGCCTTGTTTTTTAGTGGTTATCCTAGAGATTGTAACATACTTCCTTGATGTATTAATTTCTAGTAATAATTGGTACTTATATCATCTTCCTGAAAACGCAGGAACCTGAGAACACTACCATCTCCTGACTTATATGCTTTATATTCCATTAGTGAGTATGTGTGCTTAATTTTTTACTCTGGAAATTAAAAGTTTTCTATTTTTAAAACACTTTTTATTGTGTAAATGTACACTTATATGCCATTTTTGTGTGTGTTTCTTTAGCTTTTTATTATAAACCACTAAGTAATGAACTGGAATATAGTTTCAACAGTTTTTAGTATTTTCACAGTTTTGTTTAAAACAGTTCTCTGACATCAAATTAGTACCTGTCCATAGACACTTATGTGTAAGTGTCCACAGACACTTATGTATCTCTTAACAGCTAATGATTTAGAGGACAATATTACCCAGCTAACAAAATTAATAATTAAATATTTTTAATGTCTAGTTTATTTGTTCAAGCCAGGTGGTTATGTTTTTCATATGTTTTGTATAATCATTTTTCTGGGCTCCAAGATCACTGCAGATGGTGACTGCAGCCATGAAATTAAAAGACACTTACTCCTTGGAAGGAAAGTTATGACCAACCTAGACAGCATATTAAAAAGCACAGACATTACTTTGCCAACAAAAGTCCATCTAGTCAAGGCTATGGTTTTTCCAGTGGTCATGAATGGATGTGAGAGTTGGACTATGAAGAAAAATGAGAGCAGAAGAATTGATGCTTTTGAACTGTGGTGTTGCAGAAGACTCTGGAGAGTCCCTTGGACTGCAAGGAGATCCAACCAGTCCATCCTAAAGGAGATCAGTCCTGGGTGTTCATTGGTAGGACTGATG